>NC_084843.1:84571765-84898765 GCF_033115175.1 Lepus europaeus | reverse complement strand
CTAAAGCATCACCATTCTTACACTTTAAAAATAATTTAAGGGGCTGGCACTGTGGCGTAATGGGTAAAGCCACTGCCTACAGTTGTATCATCCCATATGGGTGCTGGTTTGAGTCCAGCTGCTCCACATCTGATCCAGCTCTCTGCTAATAGCCAGTGGAATATGGACCAAGTCCCTGGGCCCCTGCACCCCCATTGGAGACCTGGATAATGCTCCTGGCTCCTGGCTTTGAAAAGACCCAGCTCTGGCCATTGCAGCCATTTGGGGAGTGAGGTAGCAGATGGAAGATCTCTCTCTGTCTCTCTCTCTCTCTAACTCTGCCTTTAAAATAAATAAATAAATCTTTTCAATATAAAAAATAATTCATGTCAAAGAAACCATGCACAAATACAAGTTTTCTCACATAGTAGGAAGACCTTGATCCATGATGTCCACTTGATATATATTTTTCACTATAAAATGATGAAGAAAGCTGAAAGGTTTCTGGAAAAGATGCAGTGATCAAGAGGAGAGATTCAAGTTTCCATAGATAGAAAAGTTGGCTGCCTACTTGCTGCTCTGTCTCAAAGGCCCATCATGAACTGGGTGCCATCTGACACAGCAAGCCATTGGGTATGCACAGCAACATACTCTCATCAAGCTGAATACTCCTCATCCACTCTGAGCAGACCCTGGAGACACAAGCAAGTTACAGGGAGAACTGGCCCAAATGCCCCTGGTCTCCACTGCTGCCATTCTCTTTCCTGCCCCAGACTCTGCCTGTTGCCACTTAAGAATTTTGCTGTGATCAACAGAGAACATGTCTTGGGCCCAGTTTGCAGGACATTCTGCATTGTATCTGGGCACTGCCTGAAAGAGGACACCAGCCATATGAATGCAACAAAAGACATACAAAGGGCAAGTGTGCTCTGTTTCTCCAAGCAAGTGTGCTGGCTGTTCTTCAGCTTGCAGAGGATGGGCTGTCTTGGTCTCCATATTATTGCAAGCCATTTCCTACCATAAACTCTCCCTTCCTCTCTTCCCTCCCACACACATGCACATACACATGAGGGTATTTCAAAATGTTTCTGGAAAAATGGAATTGAAGCACATGTATTTGATGCAAGGACTTTTTGAATTTGTGCATTTTTTTACAGGCAGAGTTAGACAATGAGAGAGAGAGAGAGAGAGAGAGATCTTCCTTCTGTTGGTACACCACTCAAATGGCTGCTATGGCTGGCGCGCAGTACCAATCTGAAGCCAGGAGCCAAGTGCTTCTCCTGCAGATGCAGGGCCCAAGCACTTGGGCCATCCTCCACTGCCTTCCCGGGCCACAGCAGAGAGCTGGACAGGAAGAGGAGCAACCAGGACAGAATCTGGTGCCCCAACCAGGACTAGAACCTGGGGTGCCGGTGCTACAGGTGGAGGATTAGTCTAGTGAGCCACGTCGCTGACCATGTGTATTGCTTTTTTATAATATACATTTTCTTTTTTTATTTATTTGAAAGGGTTAGACAGTGAGAGAGAGAGAAAGGTCTTCCTTCCATTGGTTCATTCCCCAAATGGCTGCAACAGCCGGTGCTGCACTGATCCAAAGCCAGGAGCCAGGCACTTCCTCCTGGTCTCCCTTGTGGCTGCAGGGGACTAAGCACTCGGGCCATCCTCCACTGCCCTCCTGGGCCACAGCAGAGAGATGGACTGGAAGAGGTGCAACCAGGACTAGAACCTGGCACCCATATGGGGTGCTGGCCCCGCAGGCAGAGGATTAATCAAGTGAGTGATGACGCCGGCCCCTATAATGTGCATTTCCTAGAAACTAGTTTAAGAAACTGTGTTTATATACAGGATGTGTGTACCCTTTTGATTCTGTTTCTCTGGAAACCTCTCACTAATTCAGATGGAGGCAAACTTGCCATTTGACTTTTTTTATTTGATTGATGAAATTGTCCATTGAGTTATGAAACAGCATCAGGAAAGGTTAACTTTCACTTGATAAAAGAGTGGTACTGTCTTATTAGAGCTCAGTTATGATACCAGCAATGTGGCAGTATCATGAGAGCAGAGATAAGCTATTTGGATGGCTGCAAATATTCTGATATAGCATCTAATATTCAGTGCTTCTCCTCTGATAGCCAGAGTTTATGGGTCCAGGCATATAGGGCCAGAAATGAGAATGGCACCACCTAGTATTACCTCTAGTGACCCAGAAGCCCAAATTTTGCTTCTTATTCCTGTGACTTTATGTTCTGCTAGCCTAGAGGTCTTTGTTCCAGTGGGAGGAGGGCTTCAGGAGAAAATGATGCCATTGAAGTGGACGTTAAAAGATGTGACACACTCCCTTCAGCTCCTCATGCCCCTGAGTCAATTTGTCAAGAAGGAAGCTATAATGTTGGCTGTGATGGCCCTGACTTTTAGGAGGATCATTTGGTCACCACTCCACACTGGAGGTAAGGAAGAGTATTTCTAGAATTTCTACAGCATCTTTCAATATTATCAGGCCATGCGATCAAGATAAGCAGAAATCAAGGTGCAACAAACCAACCCAAAGAGAACTAATGGCTCAGATCCTTCAAGAATGATGGTTTGGGTGTTCCCACCACAGAAAGAATCAGGATCATCTGAGGTGCTTGTGGAGGGCAAAGGGCATGCAGCATGGACATTGTAACCACCACAACCACATGGCCAGTTACAGAAAGGCAGACCAGGGACTTGCATTGTGACAAAGCAAATTAAGCCACAGCCTACAACACCAGCATCCACACGGGTGCTGCCTTCTTGGGAAAGCAGTGGAGGATGGTCTAAGTGCTTGGGCCCTTGCCACCCTTGTGGGAGACTGTGAAGTAGTTCCAGGTCAACCTGGCTCAAACCTGGTTGTAGGAACAGATGACCCAGCAGATTAAATCTCTCTTTCTCTCTCCTCTCCACTCTTTCTCTCCCTTTCCCCACCCCAACACCCCAACTCTGCCGTGCAAATACATCATAAAAATATTAAACAAAAATGAGTACTATAATTTTCATGAATACTTTCTCTTTATTTTGTTACTAATATCTGTGTGTTTGTGTAAAACAAATGTATTTTTGTTTCCTCTCTTACTTCCAAATTTTATGACATGATATTTGATTCTACATCTATGTTTAAGTATTGCTAATTTTATATGATAACATTTAAGTTATGGGATATTGGCAAAAGTGTAAACAACACTCAAGGGTTTTCCCATCTTCTGGAGAAGGGTTCTCACATTTTGGTTCTATGCAGGATAGTTGTATTGTGTTAGGTAGAATTATGACTGAGTTACTGTCTTTATTTGCAGAAGAGTGTGGCTTAATCCAGAGATACATATGGGTTGCGTATTGACAAGGGATACACATGTGCTGGTAAATTTTTAAGGGTCAATTTCACTCAACCAAGAGATTCCCTGATACCTAGTAAAACACTATTCCTGAGTATGTTTCTGGAAGGGACAGCATTTGATTCAGTAGACTGAGTGAAGATTACCCTCATCAATTGGGTAGTTTTGAAATGATCTAGAGTTCATGAGAGAAAGTTTTTATTGCCAATGCCCACAATTATTGTTTTTGAGACATCCTGGTTTTGGACAATTATAGAATCTGAAAATAACATTAATTGTGTGTCATGAAAGAAAATGTCACTTTTAGTCAAACCAAGTAAATCCCAAGTCAGAAATTTTAAAATAAAATTGATCTCACTTTCTGTATTTCTTCAAGACAATTATTATGGGCTTATTTGATACATAATAAAAATCCTGTTTGTTCTACTGTGATTAGTACAGATAAAAATCATCAGGTCAAGTTTAATAACTTGGTTTCTTTTTATTGTTAATAATTTCTTAATGTTTAAAGGAAAAGTTATATAGTAGTTCTCCCTGAAGTTTTGTTTTACGTTTTTTAGAAAGATTTTATTTAATGAATATAAATTTCATAGATACAGCTTTAGGAAAACATGGCAGTTCTTCCCCCCATACCCACCCTCCCACCCCCAACTCCTGTCCCACCTCCTACTCCTTCTCCCATCCCATTATTCATTAAGATTCATTTTTAATTATTTTTATATACAGAAGACCAACTCTATACTCTGTAAAGACTTCAGCAGTTTATACCCACACATTCACATATAGTATAAAGTACTGTTTGAAAACAAGTTTTATCATTAATTCTCATACTACAACTCATTAAGGACAGAAGCCCTACATGGGGAATAAGTGCACAGTGACTCCTGTTGTTGATTGAGCAACTGACACATTTATAACATCAGTGATCACCCAAGGCTCTTGTCAAGAGCTGCCAAGGCCATGAATTCCTTTTGAATCTATAAACTCCATCAATACATAGAACCATAAGTAAAGTGAAAGTTCTCTCCTCCCTCCAGGGAAAGTACATCCTTCTTTGATGGTCACTTCTTTCCACTGGGATCTCACTCACAGAGATTCTTCATGGGATCATTTTTTTCATTTATTAAACTTTTATTTAATGAATATAAATTTCCAAAGTACAGCTTATGGATTACAATGGCTTCCCCCCTCCCATAACTTCCCTCCCACCCACAACCCTCCCCTTTCCCGCTCCCTCTCCCCTTCCATTCACATCAAGATTCATTTTCAATTCTCTTTATATACAGAAGATCAGTTTAGTATATATTAGGTAAAGATTTCAACAGTTTGCCCCATATAGCAACACAAAGTGAAAAAACTACCATTGGAGTACTAGTTATAGCATTAAATAGCAGTGTACAGCACATTAAAGACAGAGATCCTACATAATATTTTTTTTAAAAAAAATAATTAATTTTCTATGCCATTTCCAATTTAACACCAGGTTTTTTTTTTCATTTCCAATTATCTTTATATATAGAAGATCGATTCAGTATATAATTAGTAAAGATCTCATCAGTTTGTACCCACACAGAAACACAAAGTGTAAAAATACTGTTTCAGTACTAGTTATAGCATCATTTCATATTAGACAACACATTAAGGACAGATCCCACATGGGATGTAAGTACACAGTGACTCCTGTTGCTGACTTAACAATTTGACACTCCTGTTCATGGCATCAGTAATCTCCCTAGGCTCTAGTCATGAGTTGTCAGGGCTATGGAAGCCTTTAGGGTTTGCTGACTTTGATCTTATTCCGATAGGGTCATAGTCAAAGTGGGAGTTCTCTCCTCCCTTCGGAGAAAGGTACCTCCTTCTTTGATGGCCCCGTTCTTTCCACTAGGATCTCACTCACAGAGATCTTTCATTTAGGTCTTTTTTTTTCCATGGTATCTTGGCTTTCCATGCCTACAATACTCTCATGGGCTCTTCAGCCAGATCTGAATGCCTTAAGGGCTGATTCTGAGGCCAGAGTGTTGTTTAGGACATCTGCCATTCTATGAGTCTGCTGTGTATCCCACTTCCCATGTTGGATCCTTCTCTCCCTTTTTGATTCTATCAATTAGTATTAGCAGACACTTGTCTTGTTTGTGTGATCCCTTTGACTCTTACACCTATCAGAGCCATCAATTGGGAGCTGAAATTGATCACTTGGACTAGTGAGATGGCATTGCTACATGCCACCTTGATGGGATTGTGTTGGAATCCCCTGGCACATTTCTAACTCCACCATTTGGGGCACGTCCGATTGAGCATGTCCCAAATTGTACATCTCCTCCCTCTCTTTTTCCACTCTTAAGTTTAACAGGGATCACTTTTCAGTTACAATTTAAACACCTAAGATTAATTGTGTGTTAATTACAGACTTCAACCACTAGTACTAGAACAACAACAACAACAAATACTAAAAAGGATAAAGTATTACATTGTACATCTAGAGTCAGGACAAGAGCTGATCAGGTCATTGTTTCTTATCGTGTCCATTTCACTTAACAGGTTTCCCCTTTGGTGCTCAGTTGTCACCTATCAGGGAATATAAATGATATTTGTCTCTTTGGGACTGGCTTAATTCACTCAGCATGATGTTTTCCATATTGCTCCATCTTGTTGCAAATGACCGGGTTTCATTGTTTCTTACTGCTGTATAGTATTCTATGGAGTACATGTCCCATAATTTCTTTATCCAGTTTACTTTTGATGGGCATTTGGGTTGGTTCCAGGTCTTAGCTATTGTGAATTGAGCTGCAATAAACATTAATGTGCAGATGGCTTTTTTATTTGCCAAATTAATTTCCTTTGGGTAAATTCCAAGGAGTGGGATGGCTGGGTTGTATGGTAGGGTTATGTTCAGGTTTCTGAGGAATCTCCAGACAGACTTCCATAGTGGCTTAACCAGTGATATGTGATCATTTTTTGCAACAGTGTCTTGGCTTTCCATGCCTGAAATGCTCTCATGGGCTTTTCAGCCAGATCCAAATGCCTGAATGGCTAATTCTGAGGTCAGACTGCTGGTAAGTGCGTTTGTCATTCTATGAGTTGGCTGTGTAGCCTACTTCCCATGTTGGATAATTCTATTCTTTTAAATTCTATCAATGATAACTTGATTTCTATAATGGGAAATTCAGGTTTAAAATGAGCAATATGCATTGAAATGAAAATGTTTCTAGATATTGGCAATCCCAGATCAATGCTAAAAGGCAATAAAAAGCACACAAATTCCTTTTTTTACTGAAATTTTATTCAACATGATACTGGAAGGCCTACCTGGAGAAATTGGGCAAGAAAAATAAAGGACCTCCAAATTGGTAAGGAGGAAGTCAAATTGTCACTTTTGGCAAATGAAATTGTATTAGAAAACCCCTAAGGTGCAACCAAAAACCTTATAGAACTAAGACATTCAGCAAAGTTGTAGGCTACAAAGTAGGTGTACAAAACCAGTAGCACTGTTATACACTAATAGTGAATCATCTAGAAAAGAAACCTAGAGAGCAATCCAATACTCAAGAGCTACAATAAAGAAAAAGAATACCCAAGAATAAATGCAATCAAGGAGACAAAAGATCTCTAAAACAAAGCCTAAAAATCATAGATGAAAGATATTGAAGAGTATCTTTAAATTTGGGAGTAGCATGCAATACTCTTAGATTTAAGGGCTACAGTACACTATTCCAATGCACATACCCAGCACATTGTGATCCTACCAGACAATTAGCCTTCCCAGAGATCTTATTTCTTTGTGGCTTTGGGTCCTGTCCAGGGTCCTGTTGTTCAGCCTCAAAGATCCCTTTCATGCAGAGCAGGTCTAGTGGTGAGAACTGTCCACATCCCTCCAATCTTCATGATTGAACTTCAAGGTTGATGCTACAGTGTAAAGAGGAGGGGAACCCAGGGCTCCACTCTCTTTTACAGGATGAATGAGATTCTCTTTTCTAAAAAAACCCACATTTATTTATTAGAAAGTCAGTTACAGAGAGCAAAGGCAGGAGACAGAGAAAGAGTGTGGCAAGAGTGAGGGAGGAAGAGGGAGAGATAACTTCCAACTGCTGGTTCACTTCCCAAATAGCTACAATTGCCACTTCTGGGTTAAGTCAAAGCCAGGACCCCAAAACTCCATCCAGGTCTCTCCATGGGTGGTAGAGGCCCAACTACTTGAACCATCTTCTGTTGCTTTCCCAGGTACAATAGTAGGGAGCTGGTTTGGAAGTGGAGCCAGGCCTCCAATCAGCACCCACATGGGATGCTGGTATAGCAGGGTTTAACCTGCTGGATTGCAGTGCCAGCTGCAGGCTACCTGTCTTGACTGGGTGAGGTCTGTGCTTTCACCAACTGAGAACACCCCAGGAAGGCACGCTCTTTCCTTAAAATTTACTGGTGAGTTTTGGGTTAAGGTGTGGTACTTTTTGAAGGACTACAATGCCACTTTCCACACATGTACTTAGCTTCATTCAACCACAGCAAACCACCAGCCTTTTCCATCTTACCATTTCTCTCTGAAGAAGGCAGATCAGCAGCATAGAGTGAGTTCTTTCCAGACATCAAGTCTGCTGGAGCCCTGATCTTCATCTTCCAGCCTCCAGAACAAACACTGAGGAAAGAATTTCAGTTCTTTTTCAATGTCTCAGTTCATGACACTTTGTTAGAGTAGCCCAGGAACCCTGAGACATCAAAAATGTATTGATTTTCTCCTGCTTTTCTATGAACAATTTGGAGAATGCAGCTCTTTCAGCTGACATGAAGTTGGCTCTCCATACCTGGACTATACCAACCCAGCTATCTTCTGGTACTCCAGGGTTTCTAAGAAGAAATCTGTTGAGGATCTTAGTGGAAAAGGATTATGAAAGATCCCTTTCTCTCAGCTCTGCCCATGTGAATAATGTGCATGGTGGTGTCATGGGCAACAGAACACTTTGTCAAGGTTATCCTGATGCCAGAAAAGTTGTAACATCATTCTGAGACCTATTCAGGGTTAAAGGCAATGGGATGTGTCTCTTGAAGGCAGATAATCAGTGGTCTTAAAGATACATGGCTGTTATCACTCTTTTTTTATTATTACTTATTTACTTATTTATTTTTTACAGGCAGAGTTAGACAGTGAGAGAGAGAAAGAGAGAAAGGTCTTCCCTTTTCCATTGGTTCACTCCCCAAGTGGCTGCTATGGCCAGCGTGCTGCCACCAGCACTGTGCCAATCTGAAGCCAGGAGCCAGGTGCTTCCTCCTGGTCTCCCATGTGGGTGCAGGGCCCAAGAACCTGGGCCATCCTCCACTGCACTCTGGAGCCACAGCAGAGAGCTGGACTGGAAGAGAAGCAACCAGGACAGAACTGGAACCCCAACCGGGACCAGAAGCCGGGGTGCCAGCGCCGCAGGCAGAGGATTAGCCTAGTGAACCATGGCGCCAGCCCGTTATCACTCTAAACAGGAAATGAAAAGGCCATTGGTGATACTATGTGTTTTAATGTTCAAAAAATAACCATCAATCTGTATCACCAATCTAAGCCAAAAACACTTGGGGTCTTTGATATTAAGAGGAAGCTTATTGAGGAAACCCCCAAGGATTAGCTGTGGCTGTGTTGGTCCCCACCCATCTCTGACTTCATAAGGACCAACTGTCATGAAATAGAAATTCGTGCAAATTCCTGCTGGACTGCCATTGGTCCATTTCTCGCTCTGACTTCATAAGGAGACCTCTGATGACAGAATTCCACACGCCTATATAAGTGGCTGCATAGCCCAGGTTTTTGTCTGCTTTACCAGGAAGCTCTTTTGGTGACCTGTGTGACTTGGACCCATCTTTCTAGCACTGGTGCTTTTTGGTGTTAGTGTGCTGTTTTGTTTATTTGTTTCTTGTTCTATTTGGTTCCTTCATTGCCTCATTTTGCTTTAGTTTCTTTTTTCCCTCTTATTTCTTTTTTGGCCCATTTTGTCTTTTTTTGCAGTTTTTTTTTCCACTTTTGGCTTCCCCTATCTTTACCTAGACAACGCTGCTAGATTTCTTAGTGTTTGTGTAGCTATTTGGTGTTTTGTGTTTTTTTTTGGGGGGGGGGGAGTTTTTCTGGTATTTGTTTTCTGTTTTGGTTAGATAGGACTCAGTCTTGCCACTGTGTGTCAGTGTAGTTCATGTAGCTACTGTGATACCTTAGATCAGAAGTTAGACCCCTGTTGTCCCTTTATTTTCTTAGGTATTGTAGAGTAGCTCCTTAGTTGGTGTTAGGGACAGGAATATTCGACAGAGTAGTGCAGAGAGTGTAGTTAGGGACACCAGCATGGAAGGCCATGAGGACCTAGATGTCAACACCAGCCATCAGCTTGGTCTCCAGTTGCTGTCAGTCCTGGGCAGGGTCAGCTTCGGCATGGTGGTGCTGGCCCTCCAGTCTTCCAGCCAGCGGCAGGTGGCCATGAAGCTGTTCAAGAAAGACACCAGCAACCCCTTCGGCACCAGGCAAGTGATGCAAGAGGCCAGCATCATGCTGCTCCTGAGGCACCAGAATATCATGGAGCTGCTGGAGGTGGGTTGCGTCGGCCATTACCACTGCCTGGTGATGAGGCTGGCAGACAGGGGTGGCCTCTACCAGCACATGATGAGCTGTGGTGGCCTGACAGAGCCCGAGGCCATGGTCATGTTTGACCAAATCCTGGCGGCCATGGGCCACTTCCATGAGCAGCAGGTGGCACACAGGGACCTCTAGCTGGGGAACCTGCTGCTGGACTTGCAGCTCAATGTGAAGCTGGCAGGGCTTCTGTGGGACTCCAGAGTATAGTGCCCCCGAGGTGTTCCAGCAGGAGCCCTACGACGCCTTTGCCTCATATATGTGGAGCCTGGGGGATCATCCTCTTTGCCATGCTGACGGGGGCCATACCCTTCAGTGGTAAGGACTTGGTTGAGCTATGTGACTGCAACCAGAGGGGGAGCTATGAGTTCCCATGTGCAGCCTGCTCAGCACTTGAGGAGCTCCTCAGTTCACTCCTCAGCATGGAATCATGCAACAAGTCTACAGCAGAAATCACCCACCAGCAATGGTGGTTTGACCCCTTAGAAGAAGGAACAGAGGGTGAGGAGGTGGCCCTGGTGCAGCCCTTGAGGGTTCCCGAGGACCCAGAGGCCCAGGAGTACCTGGTTGGCCTGCGTCTGCTTCCGGACACTGGAGTCTTGGTGCCATCTGGTCCTAGAGGATCCAGCCAGATGTCCCTGCAGCCAGACTCCCGGAGCCTGGAGCAGGTACAACCCTGTTGGCAGAGCACGGGTCTGGCTGTGGTCTCCCCACACAGCCTCATGGCTTTGTAGGCATGAGGGAGATCCAGAGTGCACCTGCCCTTCTCACCTGCCCTCCCCTGTCACCTCAGGGACACAGGAAGCCTGAGACTGAGCCGGAGTCTGAGTCAGAGGTGGAGTTGGATTCAGAGTTGGTGCTGGAGCCAGAGTTGGATCTGGAGACCGAGTCAGAGTCAGAACCTGAGCCGGAGCCTCAGAGGGAGCCTGCTGTTGCTGCCCCAGTGGTTGCCTTTTCCCTACCTGGACAGCTGCAAGAGAGGAGCCCTGGTGCCAGCCCAGCCCCTGAGCCTGTCACTGGGCCAGCCCCTCCACCCCCAGCCCCAGGAGCAGTCTGCACCTGGTGGTGCCAGAGGTCCCAGCAGCTGAGCTGGAGGAGGCTGGGACCTCAGCATCGGCCTCTGTACTGAGCAAGGGCTGGCAGGGGCTGGGCAGGAGGATCCTCAGATTCCTCCTGTGTGCCTGCTGCCTGCTGGCCCCAGTCAGCAGCCCTGGCCCCCACAGCTGAAAAGTCGCCCCCAGGTAGCCTACCTCAGTGTGCAAACTGAGATGCCTGAGGACTCTCATTTGCTTGAGACTTTGCTGTGCTTCTCATCAATAAATATCTTAACTGTATGCATGGAACTGGTCCTGTGAGGTGTTTGGGTCCTTGTGTGTACCTTGGCACAGCTGGATGGAGTTGACTACCTGATGAATTTCACCTGGATGATACAGTCCCCTCTCATTGCTCTAGGGCTAACATAAAGTGTTCTGCCTCCTTCCAGGACAGAATCAGGACTGTGAGTGCTTTAGCTTGAGCAGTGGTCAGGCCATTCTTGGATGATCTCTGGGAAGTTACAGTGGAAAATGACTTCAGAGAAATCTCAAGATCACCTCCAGGAGTGACAAATGGTTCATGGTAATCCTGATGATAAGGCTGTGAGCCATGTGCAGGGCAAACATGTAAATATTCTGTGTGAGCTCCCAGCACACGTGTGATCTGGCTACTGTTGTCAGAAGTACAATGAGAACACAGGTCCTGCTGGCATGTATGCCCCTGCCCTAAGTCCACAACACAATGACAAGTTCCCAAGAAGCAGGCCATGTGGGAGTCACAGAAATGGCCTAGGTGGGGGCCCCACTGGGCTTGGTTTTCCTGAGCTTGCTTCTCATTCCCTAACTGGTCATGTCCAGTATCATGGTCCTTTCCACAAGACGTGTTCCCCTCCCCAATCTGTGGCCTCGAACAAATCTGTGAGTCTTTGCCACTTACCACTCAGGTTCCCTGAACCCTGGGTGCCAAAATGGAGATTGATAGTAAAACACAGCCACCACAATGGGCTAGCAGGCAGGTGCCTTTGCTAAGTCATATTCCATGGCCCCAGTCACCTGCATTTCCATGAGAGACATTGAATGTGTGGTTGGGGAAGTGCCTCAGGGGCTTTCTCTGGGTAAGTCTTTCCTTTTTGGTGACCTACAGTAGTCATGGCCAAGTATAGACCTGGGTCCCCCTCCCATTCAGGTGAGAATGTCCTTCACCTGGAGGCAGGGCTGAGGAAGAAGCAGGCAGGGATGGGGGTGGCAGGCTTGTTGCCCCTGTCTGCTCCCTGGTGTGGATTTTCTTTATGCCCAGCAGCCCAAAATGTGGACTCTCAGCATTGCTGTCCTTCAAACCCATGCCTGGCTCTATCACTTCAGGGCAGGACACAGCTCCTCCCCTCACATTGGGAACCTTAGCTCACCTGCCCCCCTGCCCGCCTTTCCCTCTGCACACATTGGATGGCCTTGTTAGACACTGATCTAAGGCCACCTCTGGGCCTTTGCACGTGCTCTTTCTTCCCTGAGAAGCCAGCAAGCCGGGATCACCAATCCAGAATCTGGGACCATATCTGGCTCTCCCATGTTGGGTGTCAGGGACTCAAGGACTTGGGCACTCATCTGCTCCCTTTCTAGAATGTGTGGGAGTAGGAATGTGAAATCAAATGCAGTGCCAGATGAGGACCCAGGCACCTGGCAGGGTGTGTGTGCATCCCTAGTTGGGTCTTAACCCTTGCCCCAGACACCTGCACCTCTTGGGTTTTATTTAAACTTTAATGAACTCTATCTGAATGCTGCTATAGAGACCAGAGCACTTCTGTTTTTGAATCTTTAAACATGCACTGAATGAAAACATAAGTAGATGTATTTCAGGTATCACTTACAGAAATCTTATACTTCAGATTTCCTTCAAAACTCTCTCCAAGAAACACTGACAATCATTTAATCCACTCTTTTGCTATTGTGACATTATCTTTGGTTCTGTCAAAGAAAAAAATCTGAAAATAGAGTTCACCAGTACATTTTAATTTGCATATATTTTAGAATTCAACAATAGGTATGCTGGAATAGATTGAAAACATTTCTTGGGAAGCAAATGGGGAAAAATTTTGTTACAATATCCCTGAAGCAGTCAAAATTGGTAGAAATGTGTTTCCTGTCATATATTTTTATAAATTTGAATGGCCAAGTTAGAGAGTGTGGACAGAGAGAGAGAGAGAGAGAGAGAGAGAGAGAGTCGGAAAGAGAAAGAGAGAAAAGAGGGAAATGCCAGAGAGAGAGAGAGACAGAGAGAGATTTCATCAGCTCGTTCACTTCCCAGAAGGCCACAGTGACCAAAGCTAGGACAGGCTAAAGTCAGGAGCCAAGAGCTTCATCAAGGTCTCCCACCTGGTGGCAGGGCCCCAAAAATGGCCATATGACGCTGCTTTTCTCAGGCCTTTACTAGGGAGCTGGGTCAGCTGTGGAGCCTCCTGCTTAGGAACTGGTGTCTACTGGGGATATCAGCATTCCATGCAGCAGCTTAACTGAGTATGCCACAAAGCTGCCCCCTCCTCCACCCACTCCTAAAACCTTTTTAAATGATTTTTTGAAAGGCAGAGCAACAGAGAAAGAGAGAGTCAGGGAGAGAGAGTGAGAGATCTACTGGTTCAAGCCTGAAATGACTGCAATAGCAGGGGCTAGGCCAGGCTGAACTCAGGAACCAGGAGCTCCATCAGGAAGTCAGATCAGAAACAAAGCAGCTGGGACCTGAACCACACCAGGTGATGTGGATGCTCCTGTCACAGGCAGCAGCTCAACCCTCTGTGTCCTCACACCGGACCCTCCCCAAACATTTTAAAAGGAACCTGTCATTCTTCTGCAATAGCACTTATGCACTTCATTTGTGATGCTTTGTACAGCACCTGGGGCCAGTGTAGATCACTGTGATAATTCCTATCCTAGACAATCCTATCCTATCCTAGACAATGTGGCAGTGACGCAGATGGGGCCAGCCTTGTGGGATGACATGTAAAGCCACCACCTTAGACCCTGGCACCCCAGCTGGCACCCATTCATGTCCCAGCTGCTTCAATTCTGATCTACTCTTTCTCATTGTCTGGGAAAAGAGCAAAAAGTGGCCAAGTCTTCAACTGCTCTGACTTTATAAGGACCAACTCTCATGAAGTACAAATTCGTGCATTCCCTGCAGGACTGCCACTGGTTGCTTTCTTGCTCTGACTTCTTCAGGAGCCCTATGGTGACAGAATTCCCCATGCCTATATAAGCAGCAGCCTGGCCCAGGTTTTTGTCTGCTTTACCATAAAGCATTTTAGTGACCTGCGTGACTTGGACCCATCTTTCTAGCACTTGTGCTTGTTAGTGTTGGTGCGCTTTTTGTTTGTTTCTTGTTTTACTTTAGTTTTCCCCCATTTTGTTTAGTTTGTTGTATTTCACCTATTTATTTTTTGGCCCATTTTGTCTCTTTTCACAGCTTTTTTTTTTTTTTACTTCCCCCATCTTTAGCCAGGTAGTGTTACTAGACTTCTTAGTGTTAGTGTAGTTATTTAGTGTTTGTTTTTTGGAGATTTTCTGGTATTTGTTTTCCGCTTTGGTTAGAAAGGACTTAGTCTTGTGTCTGCATTTCAACAGTGTAGTTAATGTAGCTACTGTGGTACGTTAGATCAGCAGGTAGTCACCTGGTTATCCACTTATTTTCTTTCTTTTTTTAAGTCTTTTTTTTTATTTGACAAATAGAGTTATAGACAGTGATAGAGAGACAGAGAGAAAGGTCTTCCTTCCGTTGGTTCATTCCACTAATGGCTACTACCACCAACACTATGCCAATCCATAGCCAGGAGCCGGGTGCTTCCTCCCAGTCTCCCATGCGAGTACAGGGATCCAAGCACTTGGGCCATCCTCCACTGCCATCCTGGGCCACAGCAGAGAGCCAGACTGGAAGAAGAACAACTGGGACTAGTACCCAGCACCCCAACCAGGACTAGAACCCGGGGTGCTGGCACCACTGGCAGAGGATTAGCCAAGTGAGCCATGGTGCCAGCCCTCCATTTATTTTCTTAGGTATCATAGTTAGGGTAGCTCCTCAGTGTTTGTGGACAGCAATTTAGACAGAGTAGATCAGACAGTGTAGTTAGGGACACCAGCATGGAAGACTTTGAGGACCTGGATGCCATCGCCAGCCGTCAGCTTGGTCTCCAGTTGCTGTCAGTCCTGGGCAGGGACAGCTTCAGCAGGGTGCTGCTGGCCTGCCAGGCATCCAACCAGTGGAAGGTAGCTGTTAAGCTGTTCCATGAAGATGGGAGCAGCTTCTTCGGCACCAGGCATATGAAGAGAGAAGCCAGCATCATGCAGCTAAGCCAGCATCATGCAGCTGCTGAGGCACCAGAACATCAGCGAGCTGCTGGAGGTGGGTTGGGTCAGCCAACACCATTGCCTGGTGTTGGAGCTGGTGGCCAGTGACAGCCTCTATCAGCATGTGAAGAGGCAGAGAAGCTTGCCTGAGCGTGATGCATGGCCATGTTCCATCAGATCGGGGTGGTAGTAGGACACTGTCAAGCTCAGCATGTAGCACACAGGGACCTCATGCTGGACTTGAAAATGAATGTGAAGCTGGCAGACTTTGGGCTCAGCTGCCAGCTGCCTGAGGGTGTGCTGGTGCAGAGATTCTGTGGGATTCCACAATACAGCACCATGGAGGTGTTCCAGCTGGAGACCTATGCTGCATTTGCAGCTGACATATATAGTTTTCATGTAATCCTCTTCACTATGGTGGCAGGGGATCTGCCATTCAACGGGAAGGACCAAGCCAAGTTGTGGGACTGAATCCAGTTGGGAGCTATGAGCTGCCACGTACAGCCAGCTCAGACCTGGAGGATTCCTCAGTTCACTGCTCAGCCTGGACCCGTGCCACAGGCCTAGGGCAGAAATCACTCAGGAACACTGGTATTTGACCCCTTAGAGGAAGGAGCTGAGAGCAAGGAGGTGGCCCTTGTTTAGCCCCTGGGGGTTCCTGAGGACCCAGAGGCCCAAGAGTACCTGGCAGGCCTGGGTCTGCTGTCAGCTGCTGGAGCCTCAGTGCCATCTGTCCCTCGGGGATCCAGCCGGATGTCTGTGCATCAGGACTCACAGAGCCTGGAGCAGGTGCAGCCCCATTGGTAGAGCACACTTCTGGTCAAAGGCTCACTGCACAGCCTCGCCATTGTGTGGGGCACCCTTGCACACGCATCCTCGAGGGAGATTCAGAGTGTACCTGCCCTCCTCATCTGGGAGCTCATCACCTCAGGGCCATGGGAGCACAAGCCCAAGCCAGAGTCAGAGTCAGAGTCAGAGCTGGATTGGAATCAGAGCTGGAGCCCAGGTCTGAGCTGGATCCTGCCATTGCCACCACCATGCTTGCCTCTCCACTCCCTGGACAGCTGCAAGTGGAGAGGAGCCCTGTTGCCAGCCCAGCCCCCAAGTCTGTCTCTGTGATACCTCCTGCACCCTCTCCCCCAAGAGCAGTAGGGATCCGGTGGTGCCAGAGGTCCCAGAAGCTGAGCTTGAGGAAGCTGGGACCTCAGCAGCTTCCTCTGTCCTGAGTAAGAGCCAGCAGGGGCTGGTCAGGAGGATTGACAGGAGGATCCTCAAATTCCTCCTGTGTGCCTGCTGCCTGCCAGCCCCAGCCAGAGGCCCTGGCCCCTGCAGCTGAAAGGCGGCCAACAAGTAGCCTACCTCAGGTGCAAGCTGAGCTGCCTGAGGGGTCTCATTTGCTTGAGCATTTTTTTGTGCTACTTGTCAATAAAAATCATAAATTTAGGGCTGGTCCTTTGGCATAGTGCCTCTGCCTGCAGTGCTGGAATGTATATGGGCATGGGTTCAAGTCCTGCCTACCCTACTTCTGATCCAGCTCTCTGCTATGGCCTGGAAAAGCAGTAGAAGATGGCCCAAGTGCTTGGGCCCCTGCACCCACATGAGAGACCTGGAAGAAACTCCTGGCTCCTGGCTTTGGATCAGTGCAGTTCAAGCTACTGCGACCATCTGGGGAGTGAACCAGTAGATGGAAGACCTCTCTCTCTGCCTCTCCTTCTCCCTCTGTCTGTAACTCTCTCAAATAAAATCTAACAAAAATCATAACGTTATCCATGGAATTGGTCATTTGTGGTATATGGGTCTCTGTGTGCACCTTGGCGTGGTTGGATGGAGCTGAATGGCAGGTGGGTCTCACCTGGACAAGTACAGTCCCCTCTTGTGGCTATGGGGATGGCACAAAGGCTGAACTCCTAGACCTGAGAATGGAGTGCTGGTTCCCAGAGGCTGACTAGTGAGGGGCTGGTTATGGAGGTAGTGGTGGTGTGTTGGGGGTGGTAGGTGTGTTGATGGTGAAGGGATGAGGCTGTGGAGGGGAGGAACAGAAGGAGGGAGGGAGAGGATTAAACGTGAAGTTTCTCTTGAACTGGAGGGACATGTTCTGGCATCTGTGACACAGCAGGGAGGTCCTGGTCATTAGTGATGTGCATTGAAGCAGAGCTGAGAGTGTCCATACTTGATGTCCACCTGCATTGCCAATGGAGAACAAGACCTCACCCCGAGGGCCAAAGACCTTGACATTATGGTGTACAGGATTCACCAGGTATGGACTCAGATAGCTGCTGGTGGGAGCTGGGCAAGGAGTCCAACTCTTACCTGGGTTCAGCAGTGGATACAGGAGGACCACCTACCTTGGGTTTCTCTGCAAGAGTTCAGGACACTGGGTCACCTGGCCCCAGCCTGAACTACCAAAGATACCTGTGCAAACAGAAGTGAGCGTAAAGGAGGATTGGGGGGCTGCCTGCAGAGAGGGCCCCTCAGGCTTCCCCTGGGGACCATGGACATGGCACCCTCACCAACACCTGTTCATCTTCTCTTCCATGTTCTTGGGGAAGGGAGAGGTTTCTTAGTTTAAATCTGAAGGTAAAGTGGATGCTCCCCATACAGATCACAGCCCTTTTGCTGTTCTTCTTCCTCCTGGCACAGAGTCAGGGCTGCATGTGCTCCAGCTTGAGCAGGTGACCAGGCCATTCTTGGAGGGCCTCTGGGAAGTTACAGGGATAAGTGACTTCAGAGACATCTCAAGGTCACCCCCAGGAGTGACAAATGGTTCACCCTCCCACTGGCAATGTCATCAGCTGTGGGCTCTCACATCAGTCTCCAAAGCATGCATATCCTTCAGTTCTCAGCTGCAAGGATGCTGTGTTTCCTCCGAGCTCATTCCTGCATGTCTGTACCATCCACGCTGATCCACAGCATTCCTCTTCCTTCTGTACAATTCCCACTGTTAGATTTCTTCCCACTGTTCCCTGGGAATGCATTTCCTTCACTTTTTCTGCTATATTCCCCTCTTCTAAAGCAGTGCATCTGTTGCCTTGGAATCCCCCTGAATCAATATAATTTTTAAAATCTTTTTATTTGAAAAAAAATCTAACAGAGATACAAAAATTATACATATTTATGAGCTACTATGTTATGCTTTGTTAATGATATGATATTCAATCAGTTTAAATATATTTATCCTTCTAAGCACTTACCATCCATTTTTAGTGAAAACATCCAAAAAATCTTGTCTAAGTTTTTTTATTGACTGAAACATACAGTAAATTAACATTATCTATCTTCACCCTACTGTCAATCAAACCCAAGAACTTCTTACTCCTATCTAGCTACAACCTAGCACTCATCAATCAATCTCTCCCACTTACCTAGTCTCTGCTAACCACAATCATGATTTTAGATTCTATGACATCACTCATTTTTCAGACCCCCACAATTATTCCAGCACTGTTCACAGTAGCCAGGAAATTAAAATAACCTTATTGTCCATCAGCTGATTAACAAAGAGAGTAATGTGATACATTCCCACAATGGGATATTACTCAGTCATTAAGAGGATGAATTCATTATTTTCAATGAAACTGGAGGTCATTATGTTACATGAAAGAAGCCAAAATTGGAAAGAGAAACAGCATCATTTTTAATCTTATAGAAATAACTTTATAAGTGTTGATGGTAAGAAGACAAAACAGTAATAATTTGACCACGAATGTTAAGCCATGGAAACAAAGTTCTTCTTAAACTTTACAGGCAGTCTTTGCATGGAGAAGCAAAACAAATTAGCTGTCAAGTAAGTCATTGGGATTTCTGAGTCTCCCTCCTTAAAGACTGATGTGTGCCCCTCCTCAGCAGAGAGACACAGCCTGCAGGCAGAGGAAGACACTCCTTCCCTTCCATTTCTCTATCTCCTTCTTGTTTCTGCTCTCTAATCCTTCATGGTGAAAGCCCACACTCACTCACTTTTTCCAGGGAACTTAAGACACATGCTATGGGGTCATCTATTTATTTTTGTAAATCTTTCCCGACAGAGGTGATACTTCTTGATCAATTCACCAATATAATGTCAATGCATAGTTTGCCCAAGTCTGCATCATTCTGCAAGTCAGGTTCACACTGAGGCCCAATACTGTCAAACCTCAGTTTATGCATTCATTTCTTGTGAAGACTTTTATTGGTTTTCTACTTTGCCCAAGCGCCCACAGCCTTTGTAACTGTTCATATGGACTCAGAAAGTGTTTTCCCCTGATTACTTCCGTTTTGCCTGTCTTGTCACCAAAAACTGCCTGCAGGAAGCCAAAATTCAGTACAGGGAGAATAGGGATGCAGAGCAGACAGAAAGGGTTAGCACTGCACGTTGCTTTACCACATTCTGGCTCCAGGAGCTTGGGCAAGTTCTCTCCTGTCCTTGCCGCTCACCGTCCTCACCTGGGAAGTGTGTGTAATACCTGGAGTGGATATTTTGAGAAGAGAGGGGACAGAGTCTTCAGAGGGTAAATGCTCAACATTGTTAGCCATCCAGCTGGACCTCATGCTGCCTTCAAGCACTAAGCATGCAATTTCATTTGCAAATCTTCTCATTGTCAACAGGACACTGAGATATTTCACTTGGTGGAAAACTGATGAGATGTTCATTTAAACATGATGGTAACACAAAACTTGTTAAAAATGAATATTGCCAATGTTGTGTTTTTAATGCTTTTCAATTATGTGTTTCCATTTAAGTGAAAGACATGGAGACAAAGAAACAGAGGTAGACAGACATGGAGAGATCTTCTATCTGCTGATTCATTCCTCAAATGCTCATAACAGCCAGGGCTGGGTCAGGCCAAAGCCAGGAGCCAGGAACTCAATTCAAGTCTCCCAGGTGGCTGGCAGGAACCCAAGTATATGAGCTGTCTCTAAGGTGCACATTAGCAGGAACATGGGTTTTAGGTGAATCTAGAACTCCAACCAGGCACTCAGATATAGGATGTGGATATTAAAGTTGTGTCTTCACTGCTGGGCCAGACACTGCCCATCCAGCAAAATGATTTTAGTGATTTTGTGTATCCCATGATTAGATTAGCAGCTCTTCAAGAGATAGAGATGCACACATTTTAAAATGTTAAACAAAATTAGCTTTTAGGCACATTCTTCCAGATAGACGTGTTTTAGCTCTGCTACTCCCCAGTATTAACTTCAAAATGAGAAGTAGAAGATATCAGCATGGATCTCAAAAACATGTCAGTAACATTAATAGATTTCTGTCTGGAAACTTTGATGAAAAATACTGAGGCCAATGTGTGGTTACTATGAAATAAAAGTCCATATTTAATTGTGTGAGGTGCATACTGTATAAATTACATAGAGTATAAAGTTATGGAAACTAATATATGTGAAGGAAAAGCAATATTGCAGCAATAAAGCATACTATTTTTACCTTATTAACTGGATGTTGTGAAAATTCCTGTTAAATAAGAGTTCATTAATGAAAATCTCATGAGAAATTGAAATCCAACGGTCTGAGGTCACTGAAAAATCTAAGCAATATTGAATATGTTTTAAAATAAAAATTTCATTATAAAACATAATATAAGGATATTCTATACTAGGTTTAACTTTATCTATTCAATGGGAACATTTTACGACCTGTCCAAACTGGAATTCCAACAATGTTTTGATAAAATGTATTCTATTTGTCACAAAAAACTTCTGACTTAACAATTTGTAATTATTGACATAGTTTATACACAGAGAAATTTGACAACTTGGATAACTATTCTGATAGCAATTCTTCTTCCTGATAAAAACTGGGCCAAACAACCAATGATTCACTTTAAGCTCAATCTATTTTTTTTATCTTTTTTTTTGACAGAGTTAGACAATGAGAGAGAAAGAGAGAAAGGTCTTCCTTCCATTGGTTCACCCCCAAATGGCCGCCACAGCCGGTGCACTGCACTGATCCAAAGCCAGGAGCCAGGTGCTTCCTCCTGGTCTCACAAGCGGGTGCAGGGCCCAAGGACTTGGGCCATAGCAGAGAGCTGGACTGGAAGAGGAGCAACTGGGACAAAATCTGGCACCCCGATGGCTCAATCCATTTTCACTTAAGCATAGACAAATACTGATAAGAAATAGTTTATTCAAGAACCTTCCACCTGTCTTTACCATAAAACTCTATTTGCCCAATCTCATCAATTCCATATCCAAACTATATTTTATCCTTTCATTTTCTCTTTGCAATTAATGAGTTTTTGTAAAAAAAAAATTCATATTCTTCTGTTAGGATTTTAGGCCTCATCAAATCCAAACTATGTATTATTAGCAGAATGATAAAAATTAAGTCTTGCTACAGGTTTTTGTAAATGTGTCAAGTTTATACACAACACCTAGCTTATATAAAGATCCAGTTGCAAGGTAGCACAATTCTGTTTCCTTATAAAAACATTCCCTTCCTAACTGCCACAGGCCTCCTTGTTAATATCTTCAAAACAAAAATTCATTGCCTGATGAATTGATTGGGTGAAAACACTGCAGGAAGCTCAAAATCAACGTGACTTCACAAGAGGGAATTTTTTTTTTGACAACAAGAGTGGATAGTGAGAGAGAGACAGAGAGAAAAGTCTTCCTTTTTGCCATTGGTTCACCCTCCAATGGCCTCTGCGGCCGGCTCATTGTGCTGATCTGAAGCCAGGAGCCAGGTGCTTCTCCCGGTCTTCCTTGTGGGTGCAGGGCCCAAGGACTTGGGCCATCCTCCACTGCCTTCCCGGGCCATAACAGAGAGCTGGCCTGGAAGAGGGGCAACCGGGATAGAATCCAACGCCCCAACTGGGACTAGAACACGGTGTGCCGGCGCCGCAAGGTGGAGGATTAGCCTGTTAAGCCACGGCGCCAGCCTCACAAGAGGGAATTTTGAGTCTCAGATAGCATGGAACTCAGAGAGGGGATGGGTTCTAGGTCTGCTCCTTTGGGTTCCAGCCCTACTCCTCAGATGCTGGCATCTTTGTGATTATCCTCAGCTAATTATCCTCAACCTTACCCCTCTCATGGAATGGAAACCATAGAACAAAGCCTCTACCATGCATCTCATTGGAGAAAAGGTAGCTTCTCTTTTCCATGGAACTAGAGGAATGTTCTCCATGATTTCAACTTGCTTATATTTACCTCCTCTTGAGACAATCAGTAGAATAGGGATGGAATTACTGTAATAGGTTCATCAATGTCTTGAGGGTGATTCTATGCTATATAATGAACATTGAGAAGTCAGTTGCTTGTTTTATGTAACAGATATGATTTTTGCAGGGTATGGCACCAGATTTGCTTATGCATACTCTAAAAATTTACCTGTGGTTTCTGAAATACGTCATTCTCCTCTTTCCCTTTAGTCATTTTTTTTTTACTCTTTTGGAAAAATGAACAGCCCTGGGTTTTCATCTGGCCAATCTTGTTGACAAAAGAGCAGATAGCACAAAGTCATGCTCAAAAGTTATCTGATGAAAAAAAATGAGTTTCAAAAAAGATGTTTGTTTTTATGTGAGGACTGTTAATCAAGTGCTTTCTGTGTGCTGGACTTTATATGAGCCAATTGCTGACAAGGATATATGATACCGCATCAGCCTTTAGAAGGGCCAAAATGATAGCAATAACTATCATAATAATAACTATCATAATAATAACTTCATTAATAACTATTATATAATAACTATCATTAGCTATTATCATCAATAACTATAATATAATAATTATAATTAGCCTTTGCTTCTGGAACCTCTAACACCCAATGAAATAGAGAAAATCATTCTTTCTTTAAATATTGTTCCACTGTCTTAAGTAATTAATTAAATAATTATTAATAATTCATAGAAAAGCTCAAAGTCTTGCATGTGTATATGCTTATGGGTATGTGAAGTCAAGTATACATAGTTCTTTACTAAAGTATTTCATATTTTCTACTTTTACCTGGGTTCCAGACATAATCCAACAAGTTGTACCTAGGTTTATTATCTGAGGAAGGGCAGGTGTTCACCAAACCGAATGAGAAAGTTAAAAGCAGCCCTGCTACAGAAAAGTCCCTTTGAACCACAAGCTTACATGTCTAATGGTTTTACAATCTTCTCAAGCTGTCAACAGAAACACATGGCTTGACATTGAACACATATCAAGTTGGTAGCATAACCATTTTATGTCTGATTGTGCACTGAAAAAAAACTCAAAATTCAATCCCTGTGATGGAAATGCCACTTAGAAAAAGACCATTCATCCTGCAGTGCTTCAGGAGAACTGTGGTTACAGCAGGTGCCATTTCATCCTGCAGCAAAAGGCTTTTTACAGAATTACAAATGGAATGGTTCAGAGAATGTTGCATGTGTAGAGTTAATTTTTTATTATTTTTTTTTGACAGGCAGAGTGGGTAGTGAGAGAGAGAGACAGAGAAAGGTCTTCCTTTTTGCCATTGGTTCACCCTCCAATGGCCGCTTCAGCCGGCGCATCACGCTGATCTGAAGCCAAGAGCCAGGTGCTTCTCCTGGTCTCCCATGCGGGTGCAGGGCCCAAGGACTTGGGCCATCCTCCACTGCCTTCCCGGGCCATAGCAGAGAGCTGGCCTGGAAGAGGGGCAACCGGGATAGAATTCGGTGCCCCGACCGGGACTAGAACCCGGTGTGCTGGCGCCACAAGGCAGAGGATTAGCCTGTTAAGCCACGGCACCAGCCGCATGTGGAGAGTTATTAATATAAATTTTACAGCTGGCGCCGCGGCTCAGTAGGCTAATCCTCCCCCTGTGGTGCCAGCACCCCAGTTTCTAGTCCCAGTCAGGGTGCCAGATTCTGTCCTGGTTACTCCTCTTCCAGGCCAGCTCTCTGCTGTGGCCCAGGAGTGCAGTGGAGGATGGTCCAAGTCCTTGGGCCCTGCACCCACATGGAAGACCAGGAGAAGCACCTGGCTCCTGGCTTCGGATCAGTGCAGTGCACAAATGGAAAAGGAAGACCTTTCTCTCTGTCTCTCTCTCTCACTGTCCACTCTGCCTGTCAAAAAAAAATTATATATATATATATATATATATATATTACCATCAAAAAATTCACCATTAGAAGAAAAAAACACAATATTACTTTTTAGCTTCATGGGTTAAAAAAAATTCTTGTGTTAAATGAAGATTTTCAGGTTTATATATGAGGACCTTAGGAATACCCATTCATAATTCCACAAGGGCATTCATTCATTAAGTTAACTGAAACATATTCAACACTTGCTCTGTTGTTTCTCATGTGGAAAGAATTTACCTAGTCATCTGTCCAACTGACATTTATATTAGTTGTGGAATTTGTATTCTATTTGAGAGTCTATGGGAATATATAAATGGTTAGAGGTTGCAGGTTACAGATTACCTTAACCGGAGCTGCTGTGTCAAAGGAGTAATGTGTGTCC
The DNA here is from genome assembly GCF_033115175.1 of Lepus europaeus. Classification (NCBI taxonomy): domain Eukaryota; kingdom Metazoa; phylum Chordata; class Mammalia; order Lagomorpha; family Leporidae; genus Lepus; species Lepus europaeus. The sequence goes on along the minus strand of NC_084843.1, from coordinate 84,874,085 downwards.
TAACCAAAACAAATAAACTTCAGCAATTAAAATTCATTGAATGGTTTTTAATGTGAAAAATTGTACTGGAAAATTATTTTAAAAAATAGATAGATTTCATCCACATTTGGAAGTAAGACTCATTTTGCACAACTCATTGCAGTTAAATTTTGGGTCCTGTAAATCTGAGCTTCTCTGTGAATTTCAGCTAAATTTCCATTGCTCAATTTTGAGAAACCCAAACTCACTGATTATCTCACCTCCTAGGTTTTTTTTCATTGTAGATGAGTACTTTCTAACCGTCAGAAGCAAGAACAGAAAGTATCACAAAAATCAAACAACAGGAGGTGGAAGAGGGGCTAAAGTGAATGTTACTGATCACAGATTGATTTCTCAGATGTCTCTCATCGCTTGTCCCCATCACTGCATAAAATCAAGAGTTCATCCTACCACATAACTGAAATTCATTCATGTTCTCATCTATATGATGAAGTCAAGGGTGCAGACATTTGTTTAAGTCACAGTTTGAAATGCTCGCATCCTATACCATAGTGCCTGGTTCCATTCTGCCTCCTCCACTTCTGATCCAGCTTCCTGCTAATGTTCATCCTGGGAAGCAGCAAATGACAGCTCAAGTGCTTGGGTCCCTATCACCCATGTGAGAGACCCAAACTGAGTTTCTGGTTCCTAGCTCTGGCCTGGCCCAGCCCTGGATTTTACAGGCATTTGGGAGGGAATCAGCAAATGGAAGACCTCTCTCCCTCTATCTCTGTCACTCTCTGTCTCTCTGTCTTTTTCTCTCTCTACCTCTATCTCTGTCTCTCTCTCTGTTTTTCCACTTTTGAAATTAAATGAAATTGAATAAATGTTTAAGAAAGTTAAACATTATACTCCACTTTGATAATTATGGCAATGGCTAGTAATAACTCCCATGTAATATTTACACAGTTCAAGGATATAACAGCCATAAGGTCATGTCTAAATTGCACTTTGAGACCTGGAGAGGCAAGTACTTTATGGCTTCATTAATATTTATTTGTAAATTCTATTCCTTAAATGCCAATGTCACACACTTGAGTTTTGCTTTTTTGCTTTAAATACGATTAATTTTTAGAGCAGTTTTAGTTTCACAGAAAAACTGAGCATAAACTTTTTCTGCCACTATCAAACATCCAGCACCAGAGTGGAACATTTGTTCCAATCAACAAGTCTATGTTGTACATCATTTTCACCCAAAGTCCATACTTCATGTTGAGTTTATGTTAATATGTTAATTTTATGTTAATTGATGTATTACAGTCTACATTTTAAAAGATTTATTTATTTGAAAGTTAGGGAAAGAAAGAGGGGAAGGAAAGGGAGAGAGAAGGAAAGGGAGAGGGAGAGAGAGTGGGAGTTAGAGGGAGGGAGGGGGGAGGGAGGGAGGGAGAGGGAGTAATATCCCATCCACTAGTTCACTCCACAGATGGCTGCAACTACCAAAGCTGTACCAGGCTGAAGCCAGGAATCAGAAACTCCATCCAGATCTCACATGTGGGTGGCCATGGCAGGCCCAAGCACTTGGGCCACCTTCTGTTGCTTCACCAGGCACATTAGCAGAGGGCTTGATCAGAAGCAGAGCAGCCAGGACACAAACTGGCCCCTGTAAGGGACACTGGTGTCCCAGCTGGTGGCTCTACCCACTACACCATAATGCCAGCCCCACATCCTACATATTTTGAGAAATCTATGATCACATGTATCGTTCATTGCAGTGTCACATGAAATGGTGCCACTGCCCTAAAATAGCTTTTTGCCCTGCCTGTTCATCTGTCCCTTCACCCAAACCCCAAGCAATCATTTATCTTTTCAATGCATCTACAGTGTTACCATTTCTAGAATGTCATATTAATGAAGTCACACAGCACATCCTTTGCAGGTCGGCTTTCTTCCCCTGAGTCATATACAGTTAAGATTCCTCATACCTTTATAGCTCATTTCTGAATAGTATTTCACACTGGTGGACTCACCCAGTTTATTTGTTCATTAACCTATAGAAGGACACCTTGACTGCTTCAAAGTTTTGGCAATCCGGGCTGGCGCTGTAGCACAGTAGGTTATGCTTCCATCTGCAGTGCCAGCATCCTATATGGGTGCGGGTTCGGACCCTGGCTTCCCTTCTTTCTATCCAGCTCTCTGTCTATGACCTGGAAAAGTGGTGGAAGATAGCTCAAGTGATTGGGCCCCTGCACTTGCATGAGAGACCTGGAAGAAGCTCCTGGCTCCTCGCTTTTGATTGGCCCAGCTCTGGCCATTGCCCCCATTTGGTGAGTGAACCAACAGATGGAAGACCTTTCTCTGTAGCCCTACCTCTCAAATAAATAAATTAAAATCTTAAAAAAAATGACAATTATAATCAAGGAAATATCCATTGTCAGGTTTTTGTGAGGCCACAAGTGTTTAGCTTCCTTGGGTTCATATCAGGAAGTGTGATTGTTGGGTCATATGGTAAGCATATGTTTAGTTATCTAAAAAATGATCAGACTGTAGTCCAAGGTGTCTATGCCATTTTGCACTCCAAACTGAAATGAATGAGAGTTCCTGTTACTCCACACCCCTGTCAGCAACTGATAGTATTTGTGCTGTGGATTTTGTTCACTCTGGTAAGCGTGTAGTGTGTGTATCATAGTTGTTTCTGTTTTTGTTTCCCTAATGATGTATGAGGTGGAACATATGCTCATTTACCATGTGCATATCTTTTTAGGTGAAGTAGCTGTATGTTCAGAACTTTGGCCTATTTGTAATTGGTGTGTTAATTTTTCTATTGAATTTTGATAGCTTTTTGATATAGTTTAGACAACAGTCTTTTATGAAATATATCTTTTACAAATATCTCCCCCTAGTTCTGTGGCTGAATTTCTCATCCCACTAGTAAGGTCTTTCACAGATCACATAGCTTTAATTGTAAGGAAATCCTGTTTATCAGTTACTTCTCTCACAGATTCTGTCTTGGCTATTATTTTTAAAGAGCCATGACAATAAACAAGAGTATCTAGAAATTCTCCTGCTATATTCTGGAACACTTAAAAGTTTTATTTCAAATCTAAGTCAATAAAGCATTTGCGTGAACTTCAATGAAGAGTGTAAGATCTGGGTGTAGATTCAGTTTTTTTCCAAGTGAATATTTGGTCAGTAGGAAGATTTGAAGATTTATTTGATCTGTCTTTTTCAGATAAAAACTTTGTAAATATCATTACTTATTTTGAAAGACATTGCAAATTGAACAGCAGTAACTGTGTTTTTAGGACTTATTTATATGTTTGAAAGGTAAAGTTATAGAGACAGGGAGAAAAATAGAGAAAAAGATCTTCCATCTGCTGGTTTACTTCCCAAATGACCACAATGGCCATGGCTGCGCCAGGCTGAAGCCAGGAGCCTGGAAATCTATTTGGGTTTCCCACATGGTCCATTTTCCACTGCATTCCCATGTGTGTGAGCTGGGAGCTGGATCAGAAGTGGAGTAGCCAGGATCTGAACCAGTGCACATTTGGGATGCTGATGTCACAGGCAGTGGCTCAACCCATTGAGCAGCAACACCTGACCTAGCACTGAATTTCAAGGTCAAGTACTCAAGAATTGTAAGTACCACAGTGTCTATGAAAAGAAAATCATCTACAAAGGCATGCTGCAAATACAGAACATATCACCTTTACATAAATAGGGAGAAATCATCCTGAAAACATATCCCTACTACATTTTACATTGTATTTTACTGAATTTGATCAAAAGGTGATTTCACTATTAACTTTGGAAGTATAAGTAAGATGAATTCACAACTAAATGTAAGCAAACAAAAAATATCTGTAAGTAGAATTCCATAATTTCTGTAATAAAAGTGAAGCCATTGCTTTCATGAAATAAGAGAAAGAAAGACCAGAAAGGAGCCGGCACTGTGGCATAGTAAGTTAAGCTTCCTACTGCATTGCCAGCATCCCATATGGGTGCTGGTTCCAGTTCTGGCTGCTTCTCTTCTGATCCAGCTCTCTGCTGAGGCCAGAGATAGCAGAGGAACATGGCCAAAGTGCTTGGGTCCCTGCACCCACATGGGAGACCCAGAAGAACTTCCTGGCTCCTCGTTTTGGATTGGCCAAGCTCCTGCTATTGCTGCCATTTGTGGAGTGCACAAGTGGATGAAAGATCTCTCACTCTCTCTCTCTAACTGTGCCTTTAAAATAAATAAATAAAAATCTTTAAGAAAGAGGAAAGACCAGGAAAGATAAATATGCTAACATGATCCATCTCCAAATATTTTAAATATTTATTTATTTACTTGAAAGGCCACAAAGGCCAGGCAGAAGTCAAGAGCCAGGATCTCCATCTGGGTCTCTCACATGAGTGGCAGCAGTCCAAATACTGGCTTCATTATCTTCTGCCTCTCAAGCACATTAGCAGGAAGTCTGGAGGCTTGTTTTGCAAGGTAACCCTTTTGGGGCTGGCCCTGTGGCATAGCAGGTAAAGCTGCCACCTGCAGTGCCTGCATTCCATATGGGCACTGGTTGGAGTCCCGGCTGCTCTACTTCTGATCCAGCTCTCTGCTATGGCCTGGGAAAGCAGTGGAAGATGGCCCAAGTGCTTGGGCCCCTGCACCCACATGTGAGACATGAAAGAAGCTCTTGGCTCCTGCTTTCAGATAGGCACAGCTCTGGCTGTTGTGGCCAGTTGGGGAGTGAACCAATGGGTGGTTCTTTCTCTGCTTCTCCTTCTCTCTGCCTAACTCTCACTTTCAAATAAATAAATAAATATTTTAAACTTCCTTTTAGCATCCTTTTCACCATAAATTCTCACAATGAAAGTCACAAGAGTGGTGTGTGTTGTACATATTTACAGACACACATTCTCTTTATGGATATGACCAGTAGACAAGTAAAGCATTTTTCTAGGACTTTGAGAGTTTCCCACTTATGTCTTCCTAAATAAAGAATACCAAATGGTGTTATGCTGCGCCCACAGCTGTTGTGACACCCGCGTAGCAAACTTTTGTTGCGTTGGGGGGTCCATGCTGCAGGGACGAGGTGAGAGCTTTTGTGGAGCGTAGCCTCGAGCGGTTCCTGTGCAGCCCAAGGTTGTAAAAAACTTTCGGCTCACGTGTTAAGAAATGAAAGACCTAATTACTGCTGGTTAATAAGGCAATGTGTCTCAACATTAATAGTGATTTTGTATTTAGTAGTTATGCCACGTAGTGCGTTAGGACAAGTGCACCATGATTAGAAACAAAGGAGTCAAGTAGTGCCAATAAGCATTTCACAAAAATCAACAAAAAACACTTTAGACTTTGGCCCACCAGTCATTAGGGCAATTTACGAAGAGGCATTAAACACTGACAAGAAACAGCACACCCTAGACAAGATAAAACAAAGGGAGCTGAGGTGTTAGCTTTAGAGAGCTGAGGTGTGATTTAGGTTCTGGGTTATCAAGTTTAGGCAGCATGGGGATGAGAAAGCTACATTCAATCTTACATAGGTGATATATGGGACTTGGGCTAACAAGCACCACCATCTGATAACTCCCCTGTCCCAGGTTCTCCTAATGAGAGGTTAACTAGTAACCTGACCTTTACCTTTTCTTAAAAGTAGGACTGCGAATCATCACTACAATGTCTCCCTGTGTCCCTTGTAAAGTTAATCATGTAACCCCATTAGCCTTAACAAGTTTTTGTAATCTTGGAATTTCTTTTGTCTTCAGCAATGTAAGCTTCCCTATATAAACTCTGGTTTTCCCGCCAATAAACTGCAGGCAGACAACTGCAGCAACAGCATACTCAAAAAGTGTGTGTGTCTGTCTGTCATTCCCCTCGCCGATTTCTGTTCCTCCTGTGCTTTCGCCCCTCGTTCTCCCTCGGGTCTGGTGACTCCGCGAGAGCCGGTCCGTGGCAGGTGGCGCCCGAACAGGGACCTGAAGGACAGGTAATCTTTTTCTTTCTTTTCCTCAGGAATAGAAACGGTTTTTACCAGGATTCTGCAGATCCGCCAGTGAAGGATTACTGGTTAAGTGTAAATAATCATTGTGAAGGGGAATCATGGAGCATGCTTTAACCAAAAATGAAAAAATGCTAGTTGTCATGCTACGGAAAATGCTGACTAAATCTGGATTTCCTGTCTCGGTAAAAACAGTAAAAACTTTTACTTCTTTTCTCAGAAGGGTTAGTCCTTGGTTCCTGGAGGGAGGCTCTTTAGTCTTAGAGGATTGGAAAAAGGTTGGCAAAGAAATGCGTAGGTATGTGCAAAACCAAGGGGAAAATACCTTGCCCCCACAAGCATATCAACTTTGGTACCAAATTAAAGAACTTTTGGCAGAAACCACGCCATTTGAAGGCTTGTGCCGTGAGACAGCCTCTGATATAGGAGAAGCTACAGGTTATAAAATATCGGACTGTGGTCCAGGGGGTCCCAGGCAGTGTATTCCTTTGATGGCTTCTGCACCTCCTATGGTGTATAATGCCATAAAAAAGGATGAAAAGAAAGATGATGATTATAGCGAGGTAGATTGGAAGGAATTGGAGGACGAAGAACGAGAGGAGGACGAGGAGGATAATTATAGAGACCACCATAGGCCTCCTCCTGTTCCTATGCAATCTATGATGAGGAAGCCTCCTAAGCCTAGAAGGCGCCCTCCTCCATTACCCCCTCCTCCAATGGGCTTTAAAGGTGCCATAGCTGAGGCTCGGAAAAATGGGGATGTTGCCTTTGGCATCTTTCCTGTTGTGGAAACCTCTGAAAATGAAGAACCTACCTGGGAGCCCTTACCTTTGAAAACGCTCAAAGAACTGCAGAGTGCGGTAAAAACTAGTGGTGCTACCGCGCCTTACACTTTACAAATTGTGGACATGATAGCCAGCTTATGGCTGACCCCTTATGATTGGATGCAAACAGCTAAGGCCACTCTTAATCCTGGGGATTTTATCCTTTGGAGAACGGAGTATGAGGATAAGTGTAAGAAAACTATTGACCAAAGTAACAAGAAAAGAGGCCATAAGCCTACATTGTCTATGCTTATGGGGTCAGGGGAATATGCCCCCTTAAATGCTCAGCAAAAAATTCCAAAAGACATTTTAAAGATAATAACAAGCAATGCAATATACGCTTGGCGTAACATTCCCCCTACAGGAACCAAACCAGGAACATTGGCAGGTATTAGACAGGGAACGGAAGAGCCTTATCAGGATTTCATTTCCAGATTGGAAGAAGCAGTAACGAGGATGCTGCCCCCTTCTGAGGGGACAGACATGCTCTTAAAACACTTGGCTTGGGAAAATGCTAATCCACTGTGTCAGGATTTAATTCGGCCTATTAGAAAGACAGGAACTATTCAAGATTATGTAAAAGCATGTTTAGATGCCTCACCAGCTATAGTCCAGGGAATGGCCTATGCTGCAGCTATGAAAGGTCAGAAGTTTAGTGCATATGTTAAGAAAACATACTGAGGAGGCGCCAAATCATCATCCATGGATGTTTGCTATAATTGTGGCCAACCAGGGCATATGCAGAGGGAATGCAAACATTCAAAAGAAGGCTCAAAGAAGCAAGGGCCGCCGGGGCTGTGTCCTCGGTGTAAGAAGGGAAAACATTGGAAAAATGAGTGTAAATCCAAGTTCCATAAAGATGGGACTCCTTTAAATAAGGAAAAAGAGAAATAGGAGGAAGCAAAAAACTAGATGAGGGGCGGTCTCCTAGCCCCACTCCAAAGGGAGAGGAGTCAGCAGGGCAGAAACATCAATTAAACCCTGAAGCCCCGGAATTTATGGTGCATGATTTGCCTAGGGCAACACCGGGTAGTGCAGGGCTGGATTTAGCAAGCTCAAAAGACATTATAGTGTATAAGTGGGACGGAGTAACTTTAGTGCCCACTAATGTAAAAGGAACTTTGTTGCCTCAGACAGTCGGATTAATAATTGGCAGAAGTTCAAATTATGCAAAAAATTTTGAAGTGCTTCCTGGTGTTTTGGATGCAGACACAGAAGCAGATATAAAAATCATGATTCGGCCTCTAAAGGAAACAGTTCAAATTCACAAAGGACAAAGAATAGCTCAATTATTATTATTACCTTATATAAACCTGCCAAACAAAATTTTACAAGGAAGCAGGGGCCAAGGCCAGTTTGGCAGCACTGATGAGGGTGTATTTTTAATGCAAGATCTTGGCCAGCGTCCATTTAAAATCGTGTCTCTCAATGGCAGAAAATTTAAAGGGCTCCTAGACACCGGAGCAGATAGAACATGTATAGCTTCCTCGGATTGGCCTTCAGCTTGGCCAGTGCAATGGACAGGTTCATCATTGTTGGGACTGGGGACAGCTAATGGTGTCCTGCAAAGTTCAGCAATGTTGAAATGGACTTGTGAAGGTAAGGAAGGTTATATACGGCCTTATGTTCTTCCCTCTTTACCATTTACACTATGGGGAAGAGATTTCTTGGACGCAATGGAAGTTAGGTTGGTAACAGCAGATAATTTAAATAAACAGCATTTTTTATAGGGGCCACTGCAAAAAATCTTTTTACAAATAAAATTCAGTGACTGACTCAAAAACCTGTGTGGGTGAGTCAGTGGCCCCTTACGGAAGAGAAAATACAGGCTCTTGAGCAGCTAGTACAAGAACAACTAGAAAAAGGGCATTTAGTAAAATCAAAAAGTCCTTGGAATACACCAGTATTTGTTATAAAGAAAAAATCAGGTAAATGGAGGCTTTTACAAGATTTAAGAGCCGTTAATGCAGTTATGAAGGACATGGGTCCGCTGCAACCTGGACTGCCATCTCCGGTTGCTGTTCCTAAAGGATGGAAAGTCATTATTATAGATCTACAAGATTGTTTCTTTACCATAAAATTGGATCCTACAAACTGTGAGCATTTTGCTTTCAGTGTGCCATCATCAAATTTTAAGCAACCTTATAGAAGGTATCAGTGGGTCACTTTACCACAAGGGATGAAAAATTCTCCTACATTATGTCAGAAATTTGTAGACAAGGCTATGCAAGTTATAAGGAAAAAATATGCTACTGCATATATAATTCATTATATGGATGATATATTATTGGCTCATAAAAATTCTGCTATATTAGATAATTTGTTGTATGATACTATTCAAACTTTAACTGCTCATGGCTTGGTTATTGCTCCTGATAAAGTGCAGAGAGATTGACCTCTAAATTATTTGGGTCAAATTATAAAGGATGATTATATTATTTCACAAAAAGTTACAATAAGAAGGGATAGGTTAAAGACATTAAATGATTATCAAAAATTATTAGGAGACATTAATTGGTTAAGACCTCATTTAAGAATAACCACAGGGGAACTGAGTCCCTTATATTCTATCTTGCATGGGGATTCAGATCCAAAGTCACTTAGAATTATGACCCCGGAAGCTTTACAGGCTTTACAGTTAGTTGAAGAGGCATTATCAAAAGCAAGAGTGCATCAGGTAAATTATACTGAGCCATGGAGTCTGTTAATATTTTCCACAGCTTATACGCCTACAGCTTGCCTATGGCAGGAGGGAGTCTTGGAGTGGCTTCACTTGCCTCATACACAGGCAAAAATGCTTGCAGATTATCCTTATTTATGTGCTTTATTAATTACCAAAGGTAGAGCTTGCTCTAAAGAATTGTTTGGCAAGGAGCCAGCCACTATTGTCACACCCTACAATAAAAATCAAGTAGAGGAGCTAATGCAAAATAATGAAGATTGGGTCATAGCGCTGCAAAACTATACAGGGCAAATAAAATATCATTATCCAAAACATCCTATTATAGAATTTGCAAGGCATGTGGAATTGGTATTTCCAGTCTGGTTTTCGCCACAACCCTTAGCTAAAGCTCAAAATATTTTTACTGATGGGTCATCTTCAGGTTGTGCTGTGGTTTATTCTAAAGAGCACGGTGTGTATGTTGAGAGTGGTGAAAAAACCTCTGCCCAGCAGGCGGAAATAAAAGCAGTCATTTTGGCCTTTACAAAATTTTCACAACCATTTAACCTTTATTCAGATTCTAAATATGTGGTTAATTTATTTCCGGCTCTAGAGACAGCTCTCTTATCAGGAAAATCACCCATTCTTACTTTATTAAGACAATTACAAAAGTTAATCAGGGAAAGAACGGCAAAGTTTTACATAGGACATATAAGAGGCCATAGTAAATTACCAGGTCCTTTAGCAGAAGGCAATGCTATTGCTGATATGCACTCAGCCTATTGTAGCTACAGTGCAGGAGGCATTAGAGAGTCATAACATTCATCACCAAAACGCAGCCTCTTTGCAAAAAATGTTCTCTATTACTAGAGAACAGACAAGACAGATTATAAAACAATGTACTCATTGTCCCCCCGTACATCATCCTCCAAAGATGGGTGTAAATCCCCGAGGTTTAAAAGCTAACATTATTTGGCAGATGGATGTAACTCATGTGTCTTCTTTTGGTAAGTTAGGATATGTGCATGTGACTGTTGACACTTTTTCTCATTTTGTGCATGCTTCTGCTAGAACGGGAGAAGCAGTAAAAGATGTTATTCAACATTTAATTCAGTGTTTTCAAATTATGGGCATTCCTTCTCAAATAAAAACTGATAATGGACCAGCTTATATCTCTAAAGCATTTACAAATTTTTGTGCCCAGTGGCACATAACTCATATTACAGGAATTCCTTATAATCCTCAAGGACAGGCAATCATTGAAAGAGCTCATCAAACATTAAAATTACAATTAGAACGTCTTCAAACTGCAAATTCTTATTTCTCACCCCATCATATATTGTCTCATTCATTGTTTGTTTTAAATCATTTGAATGTTGATGAAAAGGGCCTTACAGCAGCCCTACGACACTGGGACAGGGAGGTTTATAAGACCCCCCTGCCCAAAGTTCTCTGGAAAGACCTCTTAACAGGAATGTGGAAAGGTCCGGATGTGCTAATCACCTCGGGACGAGGTTATGCTTGTGTTTTTCCACAGGATGCAGACTCTCCTGTCTGGATCCCAGATAGGCTCATCAGGGAGGCCCCCGGCACAGCGCCGCAAGCAGCGACGCTGGAAGAAGCAGAGAAAACGCATGGAACATCAGATGAAGAAATTGGAAATAGTCCAGCAGAGGCAGAAAATCACTTGGACGATGATCCGTCACCTAGCTCGAAAGGCAAAGGAACTTCTCGCTAAACAAAAGAAGCCTCGTACAACCTCTTATCTTTTTGTGGCTTTTCTTGCCTTGATTTCAACTCCAAAAACTGAGGGGACTTCATATTGGGCTTATGTTCCTAATCCTCCCATTGTACAGCCTGTGGGGTGGTTGGATAGGGAACCCGTAAAAGTGTTAACAAATGATTCATTGCGGTTAGGCGGCATACAGGACTCTAACGCAAGAGTCTCCTCCTCCTCTATAATTTCCTTTGAAGGGAGAGCAGACTCATTGCCAATTTGTCTCACACTACAAGAAAAAGTTCCTAATGGTTGTCTCACCACGAGCTATAAAACTTTCCTAACTGACAGTCCAGACCACGACAATCCCGGTAAACGGTGGGTCTGGGAAACACAAATTCAAACATTAGGGGCTCAGGCTCCTTATTTCAATGACAGCTTTACACATGTTTCAGAGATTGATCTGCCACTCACGCCATGTGTAAAAAAGTATCAAAACCCAGATAAGACGTGGTTATCGTCTTTAACTAAATTCCCAACCTGGTTATCTTGTGGATTTTCTGTTGCTGCTTGGTATCAACCTGAGGGTGGTGACATAACAATTTGGGACTTTTCTAATTCAAATCCTGGGGATGGAAATTATGAAAAGTACTTAAAAGAAAAGAGTAATAAATTTCATAATTATGCTTATCTTAAACCGGGAAAACCTTTACGGTGATGGTTTTCTCCTGGCTTTGTAGAACCTACTTGGTTTGCAACAAAGGATAATGTAACTCGTAAACATACTGATTTATTTCGCTTAACAGCTGCTACAAATATGTTGTTAGAGAAACAACCCAATCAAACTGTTTCACAGCCTATTGCGGTTAAAGCATGTGTAGCTTATCCTAGTGCTATCTTGTTAGCTCAAACTGAAGCTGTAAAAATAACAAAAGAAGGTCGCTCATATAAAATTACTTGTGCTGCATGTAAAATGACAAATTGTATTACTTCTGCTGAGCCTAAGAATTTTACTACCATACTGTTGGTGCGTAGACCGCCGTTTGTGCTGCTACCTGTTGAATTAGGAGAAGAGAATTGGTATGATAATTCTGCTTTACAAGTATTAGATCTGTTAAGTGGGCTTTTACGTCCGAAACGCTTTGTTGCTGCTTTGATCTTAGGAATTACTGCTCTAATTACTATTATTACTAATTTTGCTATAGCAACTACTGCTCTAGTTCAGGAAATTCAAACTGCTCACTATGTCAATACATTAAATAAAAATATTACCATGGCATTAATTACACAAGAAGCAATAGATCAGAAATTAGAAGCAAAAATAAATGTGTTAGAGGAAGTAGTCTTGGCTTTGGGACAGGATGTTGCTAATCTGCAAACAATGTTTTCTGCTCGTTGTCATAGTAATTTTAAGTCAATCTGTGTTACTCCACTATCATACAATACTTCAGAACCTTGGGAGAAAATAAAAGCACACTTGCAGGGTGTATGGCATGATAATGAGGTTACACATGATTTACATGCTTTGCAAAAGGAGATAGCTGCCGTTAGTCAATCTAGGTTGCAAATAGGGGATTTACAGAATATAGCTGCAAGCTTAGAAGCAGGAATCAGAAACTTAAACCCCATAACTTGGAAAAACTACCTCATATATATAGGAATAGTGGCATTAGTAGTTTTGCTAATAATTCTTTTTCTTCCTGGAATCTTAAAGCTTCTATTTAGCTCATTACAGAATGTCCAGCAGGAGGTCTTCGAACTTCATCTTAAAAATAAAAAAAAAAGGGGGAGCTGCTGCGCCCACAGCTGTTGTGACACCCGCGTAGCAAACTTTTGTTGCGTTGGGGGGTCCACGCTGCAGGGACTAGAACCCGGTGTGCCGGCGCCGCAAGGCGGAGGACTAGCACGTTAAACCACAGCGCCAGCCACTGACCTTTACCTTTTCTTAAAAGTAGGACTGCGAATCATCACTACAATGTCTCCCTGTGTCCCTTGTAAAGTTAATCATGTAACCCCATTAGCCTTAACAAGTTTTTGTAATCTTGGAATTTCTTTTGTCTTCAGCAATGTAAGCTTCCCTATATAAACTCTGGTTTTCCCGCCAATAAACTGCAGGCAGACAACTGCAGCAACAGCATACTCAAAAAGTGTGTGTGTCTGTCTGTCATTCCCTTGGCCGATTTCTGTTCCTCCTGTGCTTTCGCCCCTCGTTCTCCCTCGGGTCTGGTGACTCCGCGAGAGCCGGTCCGCGGCAGTGTTAAAAAAGGATGAAATAAGAAATGAGAACAGAAATCAATGACAATAAAGTTATGCAATACAGAGAAGGCAGTTAAGTGTTTATACAGAGGAATAAAGTCAGTCAAGTTTTTCCTGGATATAGCTCCATCCTTTTTAAGGGGTTATAAAAGACTATTTTTGTCCTGGTTATCTTATTTTTTAAATATTTATTTATTTTACTTGAGAGGCAGAGTTATAGACAGAGAGAGTAAGAGACAAAGAGAGAGGTCTTCCATCTGTTGGTTCACTCCTCAAATGGCTACAATAGCTAGAGCTGAACCTATCTGAAGCCAGAAGCCAGGAGCTTCTTCCAGGTCTCCTATGTGGGTGCAGGGGCCCAAGCACTTGGGCCATCTTCTACTGCTGTTCCAGGCCATAGCAGAGAGCTGGATTGGAAGAGGAGCAGCTGAGACTCAAATCGGTGCCCACATAAGATGCTGGCACTGCAGGCATAGGCTTAGCTCACCAAGCCACAGAGCCAGCCCCCTGGGTATCTTATTAAAATAAGCCTATTTCCCTTTTGTTCTTCCCTCTCACCACCTTATCCATTTTCTAACCTACCACTGTTTCCATGTTTGCATGCTCTGCTTCTGACAGGGTAAAAAATAAGATTTATTCCCACAGGAACAATCTCTGGTAAAATCATAGGCCTACTGGAATAAGACCCAAAAGTTAACTGCATGCTTTCCAACAGCCAGAAATAATTCACAGCAAATAAGTCCACAAAACAGCCTGTGGAATGTCATAAATCTCCTAGGGGAGACTTTGCACTGTCAGGCAGTAAAACAAACTTGGCTATACACACACACACACACACACACTGGACTGTGGTAGGTAGGAATTGTGGGTAAGAATAAATTAGGGTACTGATCTGTGACCAATTTCCACTTGAAGTCCTGTTGTGTTGGCTTATTATATCTTTTTTAAAATTTTTTTTATTTTTTTGACAGGCAGAGTGGACAGTGAGAGAGAGAGACAGAGAGAAAGGTCTCCCTTTTGCTGTTGGTTCACCCTCCAATGGCCGCCGTGGCTGGCGCGCTGCGGCCAGTGCACCGCGCTGATCCAATGGCAGGAGCCAGGTGCTTATCCTGGTCTCCCATGGGGTGCAGGGCCCAAGCACTTGGGCCATCCTCCACTGCACTCCCTGGCCACAGCAGAGAGCTGGCCTGGAAGAGGGGCAACCGGGACAGAATCTGGTGCCCCGACCGAAACTAGAACCCGGTGTGCTGGCGCCGCAAGGCAGAGGATTAGCCTAGTGAGCCGCGGCTCCGGCCGGCTTATTATATCTTTAATTTAAATTGTGTTATGGTAATACTTTATTCAGAAGGGTATTTATTTATTTATTTATTATTGTAAGACTGACAAATGGGGCTGGCGCCGAGGCTCACTAGGCTAATCCTCCGCCTTGGGGCACCAGCACACCGGGTTCTAGTCCCAGTCAAGACACTGGATTCTGTCCCAGTTGCCCCCCTTCCAGGCCAGCTCTCTGCTGTGGCCCGGGAATGCAGTGGAGGATGGCCCAAATGCTTGGGCCCTGCACCCCATGGGAGACCAGGAGAAGCACCTGCTCCTGCCATTGGATCAGCGCAGTGTGCCGGCTGCAGCGCGCCAGCCGTGACAGCCATTAGAGGGTGAACCAATGGCAAATGGAAGACCTTTCTCTCTGTCTCTCTCTCTCACTGTCCACTCTGCCTGTCCAAAAAAAAAAAAAAAAACAAGATTGGACTTGTTAATTCTTAGATATAAATTCATGTGGATGGCAACGTTGTTGCTATGGAATCTGTGTTTCTTACATTGAATTCTAGATCTGGATTGAAGGGGAAAAAATCTCTGCACATTTAGTGCATGCATGGGGTTCTGTATTCTGGGATTAACGGGAAGCAGTAGTTTAACTACGTTCTTTTACTGAAGCCACCTTGGAATCCAGGGACAAGGTTAGAGTTGAATGTCTGGAAAAGCGATGATGGAAATAAAATTACTTTAAGAAATAAAAATCGGGGGCAGGCACTATGGTGCAGCAGGCAAAGAGACCACCTGGCATTCCATATGGGTGCCAGTTCCAGTTGCTGGCACTTGAAACTTCCACTGCTCCACTTCCAATCCAGCTCTTGACTATCACCTGGGAAAGCAGAGAGAAGATGCCCAAATCTTTGGGTCCCCGCATCTGCATGGGAGACCAGGAAGAAGCTCTTGGCTCCTGGCTTCAGATCAGCTCAGCTCCAGCCATTAGAGCCATTTGGGGAGTGAACCAGCAGATGGAAGACCTCTCTCTTTGTCTGCCTCTTTGTCTCTATATCTCTGTCTTTCAAATATATAAATAAATCTTAAAAAAATAAATAAATAATCTTTAAAAAAGAAATAAAATTCAAGTCCATCATATGGGAAAGATTCGACTTTGCAAGTTAGAATATTTGACTATTGTTACATATATTATGCTTCTGCCCATCTGCAGACTGGGAGTTTTATTTTGATATGTTGTATTCAAATTGTTCTGTTATTTTTGGAAGTTTCAATGCATTTGTATCTGTGAATATCCTGGAAGAATACCTAATGGGTCTCAAAACAAAGAAAGGTAATTCTCTTAAGGGAATCAATCGACAATTAAAATGGAGACGCACTCTCAATATGCATCAGTCCAATTTAACCATGTTCCCCAAATCTGAGTATCCCTAAGATTTAACAGTCTTCCTTCCAGTTTGCGGTCTCAGAAAATCCTCTTCCCTTCCACAAAGACACATCAGGGGATTCCCAGACCCTCCTGCCCTGCTGTATTTGATTGTCATCCATCTTGTTACCTCAAACACTGACATTTCCTACAGTATACACACACACACACATCTAGACTATAACTATAGTCATAGTTCCTAACTTAACCTGAACTCTGGGCCAGTTTTATTCCTCATTACTTCTAATTTGGGAAATGGCCACATTTCTGGCTTCATTTGAAATATGGGTGAGGGCAGAATATATCAGATCAGGTTTTGTTGCAGTTGATTTCTCCACAATGTTGCAGTGGGTTCGTTTCTGAGAAGAGCAGCGTGGTGGGGGCAAGAGGCGCGGAGTCAACACACAGACCCCGGGAGTCCGGTGAGAGCAGGCTTGAGGCAAGCAGCCTGCAGACTCGTTTATTACAGTTGGTACAACAGCTTATATAGCCAAGACCAGCCAATCTGGTCAAGGGGCAGTCCATACCCCAACCAATCACAGCCTGTTGCCAGGCAGTTTCCAGAGCCATCCAATCACAGCCTGTCGCCAGGCAGTTTCAAATCCATCCAATCACAGCCTGTCGCCAGGCAGTTTCCAGAGCCATCCAATCACAGCCTGTCGCCAGGCAGTTTCAAATCCATCCAATCACAGCCTGTTGCCAGGCAGTTTCCAGAGCCATCCAATCACAGCCTGTTGCTAGGCAGTTTCAAAGCCATTCCTGACTAACTGACGCTCGCTTGCCAGTGGCCACCTTGGCATGGCCTTCTCATTCCACTACAAGGTTTTAGGGTGACAATGGTATGAGGAAGGCAAGGGCAGCACACACTGCTCTCCCACCTTCCCTGAGAATAGGGGTCTCAACCAGGAAGTCTTCATTCTGTCTCAAGAAATGAAAGAAAGACGAGATGGCCAGGGCCAGGGCAGCACTGGGCACACAGCACTGTGCCTCTAGTGTCTGCACCTGTGACAGGGTTATTCCTTTGTGCATTCATGCCACTATGTTTTCAAAGCAGGAAACATGAGGCAGAGACAACAACGGAGTGTGCTCCTGACAGCTTTCTTTCCATCTGTGCATCGCCATGAGAATTCTCTAGAGCTTCTGTGTGCTGCCCTCATGGGAAGGCCCATGGGAGGAATGTGAGCTTGCTCCTGTTCACTGCAGGACAGAGTCATGGAGCCTGGAGGGGCCCAGGCAGAGCCAGCAGAGGGTAACTCTGCAACCAGATTCAGATCTCACAGGAGCACAAAAGGGCAATGAGAAGACTGATTGACAGAGAGGGGTTCTCCTACCCCAGCCTTCCTTTCATCAGCATTTCTGCTTCTGCCCTGGTGATCCTGGTCACCTGGCTCTCCATGTGGGAGCCCCAGTGGAAGCTCAAGGGGCTCAGCCACACCAGATACTGCAGCTGGTCACAAGTCTCCCATCTGGGGAACCCCTGTGGGCTGTGATTATAATTGCAATCCCACCTAGGATTCCCACTGGAGTTTCTTTATGTCAGAGTCAGGATTCCCTGAGCACCACACACTGCTTAAACAGAACATGGTAGGTCAGGTAGGAAATACAATGACCACTGACCACATTGACCTCAATTATTTGCAATACAGACACATATTAAGCACTAGAACAATGTTTTCCAATTTACACAAAAAAGGACAACAGAGTAGGTTCTTAAGATGGGCAGCTACCTTAAGATGGATGGGATTAAAATTTGTATGTTGCTGTTCTGGTTTTGCCACTCAGATAAATACGTAAGGTTCTGTTTTACAATACAAGAAAGATGGAGTTTGATTCCTTATTCAACACTATGGATTGAGTGTGACCTCCCAATTGGATGTGTCCTAGTAAGATTATCCTAATACGTGGCAAATTTATATCTCAGTTATTAAGACAGATGAGAGTTTTTCTCATTGTGTGCCTGTGTCTCTGCAAACTGAGACAATACTACATATTTCTGCTGCAAATATAATAAACAGAAAATGACATGATCTGGGCTGGTGCTGTGGTGTAGCAGATTAAGCATCTACCTGCCTGCCACCATCCCAGCTAGGTGTCAGTTTGAGTCCCAGCTGCTCCTCTTCTGATCCAGCTCCCTGCTGATGGCCTGGGAAAGCAACAGAAGATGGTCCACATGCTTGGGACCCTGCACCCATGTTGGAAACCCAGAAGAAGCTCCTGGCTCCAGGCTTTGGATCAGCCCACCTTAAGCCCTTGTGGTTATTTAAGAAGGATAACAGTGGCTGGATGGAAGACCTCTATCTCTCTCTCTCTCCCTCTCTGTGTCTGTAACTCTGTCTCTCAAGTAAATAAATAAATCATTAAAAAACTGAAAATAACATAATATGAAAAAATACTTGTTTCTATGAATTTATTTCAAATAACACTTATTTTAATTTCATGATACTTACCTAACCTGAAGAAAGTTAGCCTACATTAGAAATACATCATATCCAACATATCTTTCTAAGCCAGTCTTAAGTGTAGAGAAATATGAAAAGATATTTTGTTGTTAATCAATGTATACCAAATAAACTTGAACATTTATAATACTACCTAGTGCAATTTAAATATCTCAATATAATCACAGAAATAGGATGAAATATTTCATGTTTGCCAGCACATATTGTAATTTAAAATAATCATAAAACTTGAATTTATTTTAAGAAGGAATAGATTAATGCGAAATAAAATTGAGGGAGTTTAACAACTACAGATGGGCAGTTAGAAGCATGAAGCTGAATTTCTGACTTTTTGTCAGTCTAATCAGTTGTTTTAATTTTTTTATAAAGATTTATTATTTCACTTGAAAGTTAGAGTTACACAGAGAGAGGAGGAGAGGCATAGAGAGTGAAAGGTCTTCCATCTGCTGGTTCACTCCCCAGTTAGCTGCAACAGCTGGAGCTCCTCCAAAGCCAGGAGCAGGAAGCCTCTTCTGGGTCTCCCACATGGGTGCAGGTACCCAAGGACTTGGGCCATCCTCCACTGCTATCCCAGGCCATAGCAGAGAGCAGGATCAGAAGAGGAACAGCCAGGACTAGAATCAGCACCCACATGGGATGCTGGAGCTTCAGGCCAGGGCATTAACCTGCTGCACCACAGCACTGGCCCAGTTGTTTTAATTTTAAATGTTGAACATTTGAACATGAGATATTTTAGTATGAAAGTCTTTGATCTAAAGACACTTTGACATTTCCCATAACATCTTAAAAATATAGCATTTATATTACTGATATTTGGCTTGATACATTGAAAAATATGCACAAAAAATTCCCTTGAGAGGAGAACACAAAAAGACTCTTAGATCAAATCATATTCCAAATAAAAAAACCCTCTTTGAAAGAGACAAATATACTGCACAGACCATATCTGGGAGTGTGACCTGCACTTATGATTGGAGGAGAAAAGCTCATTCAGGTTTGTGCCAGTGAGGCTGACACAGAGAAGGACATTCTCAGTGTGTGGAGGGACCACAGTCATGACCATGATGGCCAGTCCCAAGTGCTCTCTGAACTCACTCAGACCCCTGGAATTCTAAGCCCTAGGTGCAGATTCTCAACACATAGTCAATATGTGAGAATGGGCATGCAAAGTACACTAATTATTTATGCCTATAGGAAATCCTCACCCCCCCCAAAAAAAACCCTGCAATTGGACAATCTTACAATTGGACAAACACCAGGGAAAACACATGGGCGACTGACAGCCACAGCCTTGATTTCAAACCAGGCCAGAAAGGTCAGAGTCCTGTGTGAACAAAGACTCAGGCTGCATGGCCAGTGTCTCCATCTTTCCCACACTGCTCTCTGGAGACCATCAGGAGGGTAGATACTTGGGTGTCCGAATCCTCACCTTCCAAAGGGAATGCAACATCCATAGAATTCTCAGCAGTACGTAGGAGCCACTGTTTCACCTCGTGGAACATGTTTTCGACAGAGCAGATGCTAACGACGACACATCTGACTGAGGCCTATCTTCATGAGACACAATGTGTTCTGAATGTTTGGTTTATAGTGGGAAATACAAGCCCAGAAAATAGTCTAATGAAACACTTATTTTAGATGATAGAATTTTTATTTCACTCTCCCCTTTTCTATTTCCATGATTTTAGCAAGGAACAAAATATTGTGGGATCTCCTATTACTGAGTATTTGAAGTCAAGTATTATACTATTTATCTTTTATGCTATGAAATTATAGAGTTTAATGTCTCAGATTTAAAATATTTCCTCAATGTCTAATTTATACATAGCCTGCATGAAATACCATGCAAATTTAACAGAAAAAAAGAGATACAGATATTACCTTAAAATATTCCTTCCTTCCTTTTAATACAGAATGCCAGCTTAAAAATTACACATTTGATTTGCTTTCTGTGTATTTTCCATCTTTAGCCATCAGGAAACAGTCATGCTTCATTAACAGATGCTAATTTTTGTGATACATTAAGTAAACTATTTTGCCAGATGTTGTCTTTGAGTATTATTTTAAAGTTTACACTTTAAATTTAGCATAGAAATCAACAGGGTGTGAGTCCTCTGGGTAATTAAATCTTAATTTTTGAGAGTGGATTGGGTCTAGGGAAAAGCTTCTAAGAAGGGGTTTGTTTTTGCCACAGTTGTCACTGCAGAAGTGACCCATGAGCTGGAGCAATGGGAAATCCCTGTTTTTCCAGTGATCAGCTGATTTCTAACCCTGTTGACTGACTCATCAAAATGGCTGACTCTGCCACTCTCTGCTGGGGCGGTGGAACCTGAAAGATTTCCTTGTTTTGTCGCTCTGTTTTCCCATAAATTCCTCAATGCAGTGTTGACTACTCACTGACCTCCGGAGCAAGTGCAGATTGCTTCCAGCATTCATGGCGAGAAGAAAGAATGCTGCTCCACGTGATTTGTGATCACTTCTGACTGCGTGACTGGGCAGCCTCTGATGCTCTCAACTGCACAGGTTGCCCTAAAACAGGAGACTGTTCCAGCTACAGGCAAGAGGACCATGTAGGTCAGGAGCGCTGCCTTCCCAGTCCCGGCTCACCCTTCCCAGGAAACTAGGTGGCAAGGGTAAGCACAAAAATTAAAAAACAAAAAACAAAAAGAAAGAATGAAAAAACCACACCAGTAGGATCTCTGTCTTTAATCTGCTGTACACTGCTATTTAATGCTATAACTAGTAAACCAACAGTATTTTTCACTTTGTGTTGCTATGTGGGGGCAAACTGTTGAAATCTTTGCTTAATATATACTGAACTGATCTTCTGTGTATAAAGAGAATTGAAAATGAATCTTGATGTGAATGAAAAGGGAGAAGGAGCAGGAAAGGGGAGGGTTGCAGGTGGGAGGGAAGTAATGGGGGGAAGCCATTGTAATCCATAAGCTGTACTTTGGAAATTTATATTCATTAAATAAAAGTTTAAAAAAATTGATTAATTTTCTATGCAATTTCCAACTTAACACCAGGTTGTTTTTTTTTTCATTTTCAATTATCTTTATATACAGAAGATCAATTCAGTATATACTAAATAAAGATTTCATCAGTTTGTACCCACACAGAAACACAAAGTGTAAAAATACTGTTTTAGTACTAGTTATAGCATCACTTCACATTGGACAGCACATTAAGGACAGATCCCACATGAGAAGTAAGTACACAGTGACTCCTGTTGTTGGCTTAACAATTTGACACTCTTGTTTATGGCATCAGTAATCTCCCTAGGCTCTAGTCATGAGTTGCCAAGGCTATGGAAGCCTTTAGGGTTCGCTGACTTTGATCTTATTCCGATAGGGTCATAGTCAAATTAGAAGTTCTCTCCTCCCTTCAGAGAAAGGTACCTTCTTCTTTGATGGCCCTATTCTTTCCAATGGGATCTCACTCGCTGAGATCCTTCATTTAGGTCTTTTTGTTTTTCCAGGGTGTCTTGGCTTTCCATGCCTACAATACTCTCATGGGCTCTTGAGCCAGATCTGAATGCCTTAAGGGCTGATTCTGAGGCCAGAGTGCTATTTAGGACATCTGCCATTCTATGAGTCTGCTGTGTATCCCGCTTCCCATGATGGATGGTTCTCTCTCCTATTGATTCTATCAGTTAGTATTAGCAGATATTTGTCTTGTTTGTGTGATCCCTTTGACTCTCAGACCTATCAGAGTCATCAATTGTGAACTGAAATTGATCACTTGGACTAGTGAGATGGCATTGGTACATGCCACCTTGATGGGATTGTGTTGGAATCCCCTGGCACGTTTCTAACTCCACCATTTGGGGCAAGTCCGATTGAGCATGTCCCAAATTGTACATCTCCTCCCTCTCTTTTTCCCACTCTTATATTTAACAGGGATCACTTTTCAGTTAAAATTTAAACACCTAAGAATAATTGTGTGTTAATTACAGAGTTCAACCACTAGTACTAGAACAACAACAACAACAAATACTAAAAAGGATAAAGTATTACATTGTACATCTAGAGTCAGGACAAGAGCTGATCAGGTCATTGTTTCTCATAGTGTCCATTTCACTTCAACAGGTTTCCCCTTTGGTACTCAGTTAGTTGTTGCTGATCAGGGAAAACAAATGATATTTGTCTCTTTGGGACTGGCTTAATTCACTCAGCATGATGTTTTCCAGATTCCTCCATCTTGTTGCAAATGACCGGGTTTATTGTTTTTTACTGAGCTACATATTCTTTTTAAAGTCATTTATAATATATTTAGGATAATTTAGAATGTATTAGTGATCTGGACTAGTCAAGTACTGGGCAAAAGCACTTGAAGTTAAGTTTATAATTCGCAATTTATCTTGACACTTAAATTTGCAGGCCACCTTGCAAAAAATCCAATTATAAGTATTTTTGTAAATTACCAAACTATCCAATCCAATGGAATTCAGTTCTATGATCATGCCTCAGTGACTATCATTCTGATAATTATATATGAGTAATCATGATGTGCAGATCATATGGTTTACAACCTCAATTAGATTGAAAGAACTGATCAGCATCAATCTTTGCTAAAATGTCTTCCTTAATAGCTTTGTAAACTGTCATTTGCTCCAAAATTATGATTGTAGAGATGATGGAAAACTTAATTCTGTTCAAGTAGTCTGACTTCTCTTATCTTGTTTCCACAGGAAGTTTTTGTGCTTTTTCTTTCTGGGTTGCTGAAGTGGAGGGCTAACTTGTAGTTACGTGAACACCTGGTCTTCTGCGGAAACAACTATGGTGAGAAAACTAGTTTGTCTGAGGGGTCCAAAGTACTTCAAAAACTCCTTTGACCATCTTTATTGCATAGCTAAGGATTTTGAAATCCATGCAGTCGTTGTCCATGCCTTTCCCTTGGTTCAGTTTCTTTTGGCCTAAGATGAACCTCAGTATAACTAGGAATAGTATCATTTATGCTTATAGTTTCAAAAACACAATGGGACTGAGGGAGTCCTCAGTCATAATCACTTAGATGACCACAGATGGGGCTAACTTGTACTTAGACAAGTATTCTTGTACTCTATCACATCAAGCAGTTTCTTCATTTTAGTTTTGCTATTGTTGCTACTGTTGTCATAGAAGGTGGGGCTGGGAATTAGTATGTAACAATGCAAAATTTACAAGCTTTCATAACTAAAGCATTGGAAAACAATCCTGAAAGAAGGAATTCCCAAATAATCTCTTTTAATGGAGGTATATGCCATCTTTTCTTATCAAACAGTGAGTCACTGTGCTGAATGATTTGTGTGGGCATGTATATCATAAAATGGTACTTTAGAGATATTTTCTAGCATTCTTGAAGATGAAATATTGTCTCCTAGCCCTTGTTTTTTTGTATATGTTGTTATCATCTTTCCTTAAGATTCTATTGTTATTTTAATTGTACATATTTTTGGGTGTAGTATGATAACTTGATGCATGTGTGCAAGGTGTACAATGACCATATCAAGGTAATTATTATCTCTGTCTACTTAAAATTTTTCTTAATTTTTGGAAGCAAGCAATAATTGTACATGTTTGTGGCATACAGTATGATATGATATATATTACATATATGATATAATTTACATTATGTATATTATATAATATATGACACTCTGATGTGTACAATAAAATAATGGTAGCTAATGCTTTCATTTTCTTATATTTTCATTGTATTTGGAGCCTATCAGCCACTCTCTTCTAGTTCTTCATATCATATAATATATACACCATATATAATGTATACCCAATTTAGTATGGTTTAAAAAGAATTGATATTAGTTCTTCCATCCTTTTCAGTATGTTGGAATAGTTTGAAAAATGTTGAGGTTATTTCCTCTTTTTTAAAGGTTTATTTATTTATTTGAAAGACAGAGTTAGAGAGAGGCAGAGGCAGATAGAGGTCTTCCATCTGCTGGCTCATTCCCCAGATGGCTGCAACAGCTACAGCTGAACCAATCTGAAGCCAGGAGCCAGGAGCTTCTTCCAGGTCTCCCAAATGGGTGCAGGGGCCCAAAGACTTGAGGCATTTTCTACTGTTTTCCCAGGCCACAACAGAGAGCTGGATCAGAAGTGGAGCATTCAGGTCTTGAACTGGTGCCCATATGGGATGCCAGCACTGTAGGCAGTGGCTTTACCTGTTATGCCACAGCACTGGCCCCAGGGTTATTTCTTCTTTAAATGTTTTGTAGAATTCAATAGTAAAGTCATCAGGTCCAGGAGTTTCTTGGATGGGAGACTTTTTTTTGAAGATTTATTTTATTTATTTGAAAGACAGAGTTACAGAGAGAGTTAGAGGTCTTCCATCTGCTGGTTCACTTCCCAGATGGCCACAACGGCTGGTGCTGGGCTGATCCGAAGCCAGGAGCCAGGAGCTTTTTCAGGGTTTTGCACATGGGTGCAGGGGCCCAAGGAGTTGGCCCATCTTCCACTGCTTTCCCAGGCCATGGAGAGAGCTGGGTCAGAAGAGGAGCAGCTGGGACTAGAACTGGTGCCCATATGGGATGCCAGCATTTCAGGTCAGGGCTTTAAACCACTGTGCCCTTTGATGGGAGACTTAATTACTACTTCAATCTTGTTGCTTCCTATGGGTCCACTTTGATTTTTATATTTTTAATTTAATCTTGGTAGGTTATATACATGCAGGAATTTACTCATTGCTTTAAGGATTCCCAGTTTATTAGCATATAGTTGTTTAGAGTAGTTTCTTATGATCCTTTGTATTTCTGTAGTATTAGGTGTAATGTCCCTCTCTTCATCTTTAATTTTACTATTTGAATTCTCTCTCTTTTTCTTTGTTATTCGGGATCAAAGTTGTCTAATTTGTTTATCTTCACAAAAATTCACTGTCATTTTTTCAACTTTTTTATTTTTAAGTTTCAATTTAATCCATTTCAGCTCTGATTCTTATTGTTTCTCACTCCTGCTAATTTGGGGTATTGTTTGTTGTTGCTTTTCTAAGTCCTTGAGATGCATCATTAGATTCTATCTTTGAGATCTTTCTATTTTTTAATACAAGTAGTTACTGCTGCAAGTTTTCCTCTACATATTTTATTTCACAGGTTTTGGTATGTTGTTCTTTCATTCTCATTTTTTAAATTACTTTTCAAATTTCTTCAATGACCCAGTGGTCATTCAGTATTTGTAAGTTTTCCTTTTTCAGAAAAGGCTATTATTTGAAATGCAAAGCCAGAGAGAGGTGTGCATATATATATATATATATTTATAAATATATTTATATATATGTATATATGTATACACATATATATTTATAAATATATATGTGTATACATACACATATATGTGTATGTATATATACATACATATACACACACATATATATATATATATATATGGATAGAGAGAGACAGAGAGACAGAGAGACAGAGAGTCAGAGAGCTGGTTCACTTCCCGAATAGCCACAACAGCTGGGGTCAAATCAGGTCAAAGGCAAGAGCCTGGAACTCCATCCAGGTCTCCCACATGGGTGGCTGGGACCCAAGTGCATAGGCCATCTTTGGGGTCTTCCCAGGGGCAATAGCAGGCATCTGGATCAGAAGTGGAGTAGCCAGGACTCAAACTGGCACTCAAATGGGATGCCAGTGTTGCAGGTGGAGGATTAACCCACTGAGCCCCAATGCTGGCTACATATTTTAAATTTTCTACTATTCATCTTGTTAATGATTTCTAGTTTTATTCCTTTGTGATCTGAGAAAATACATGGTATGATTTCAGCACTTCTAAATTTATAGCCTTGATTTGTAGCCTAATAATATATGGTTTACCCTGGAAAATGTTCCATGTGCTAGTGAGAAGAATGTGTATTCTATAGTTATTGAGTGAAATGTTCTACAAATATGTGTTAAGTCTATTTTTTCAACACTATGGTTCAGCTCTGATGTATCTTTGTTAATTTTTGAGAAAGTGATCTGTCCATTGATGACAATGGGTGTTGAAATCCTCCACTATTATTGCATTGGAGTCTATCTCTTCCTTTAGGTCGAACAATATTTACTATATATATCCGGGTAGAATTGTGTTGGGTGCATATATATTTATGAATTTTTAAATCTTTTACTGAATTGATACTTTTATCAACATATACTATCCTTCTTTACTTCTTTTTATAGTTTTTGATTTAAAGTCTATTTTATCTGACATCAGGATAGCTATTCCCACTTGTTTGTGGTTTCCATTGCAGTGCCAAGAGCCGACACTGGCAGCAATGGCAGCCCCCCTACTTTTCTGAGTCTCTGTGCTGTTTATAGTTCTATCACTTTTTATTGAAGTATTCCTTCAGTGTATTCCCTCAGTTCTAACATTTTAGTATAGAACCCTTTTCCTGACAAGTCTCCCAGCCAGAGCACTGGGGTAGGAGTAGCAGTCCCTTACATGTTTATCATGTGTTTGTGAAAAGAACACTTCAAATCTCTTCTATTAATAATAATCAGTTGTACAATACATTGTTGTCATCATGGTAACTGTTGTGCAATAAACCTCTTGAATTTATTCCTCCTTTCAAAATGAAATTTTATATTCTTTGATCAACATCTCCCTAGTCATCACCCTCTCAACTCCACCCATTGGAGTCTTCACTCTTTTTGTAGTTCAACATTTTTAGCTTCCAGTGAGAACATGTAGTATTTGTCTGTCTGTGCCTGGCTTATCTCAGTTAACATAATGTCCTCCAGATTTATCTATTTTGTTGCAAATGGTAGGATTTCATTCTTTTTTTAAAGGTGGAATAGATTTTAGTGGGTATGTATACTATTTCTTTTATTTGACAGGTAGAGTTATAGACACTGAGAGAGAGAGAGACATAGAGAAAGGTCTTCCTTTCATTGGTCATTCCCCAAATGGCCGCTATGGCCAGCGCTGATCTGAAGCCAGAAGCCAGGTGCTTCTCCCTGGTCTCCCATGTGAGTGCAGGGGCCCAAGCACCTGGGCCATCCTCCACTGCCCTCTCGGGCCATAGCAGAGAGCTGGACTGGAAGAATGAGCAACCGGGACTAGAACCCGGCGCTCATATGAGATGCCAGCACCGCAAGTGGAGGATTAACCAAGTGAGCCATGGCACCAGCCATGTATACTATTTTTAATCTGTTCATCTGTTGATGTATGCTTCAGTTGTTTCTTGCCTTGGCTGTCTTGCTACAAATGAACATGGGAGTACAGATACCTCTTCAACATTGTAATTTCTTTTACTTTGTATAAAGACACAGGAATGAAGTTACTGGATCATGTATATTTGAAAAGTTTATACTGTGTTATACTAGTAGCCGTACAATTCATATTAATTAACATGCCTGTCAACAGTGTGTAAGGGTTTGTCTTTCTTCACATCCTTACCAATATGTTCTGTTTCTTTTTTTGATAATAGTCACTCCAACTGGTATGAGGTGATGTCTCATCATGGTCTTAATTGTACTTCCCTAATGATCAATGATGTTGAGCATTGCTTTTATATACTTGGTGTTTGCTTGAGGCTACTTCAAAAAGTTCATGAAAAATTGAATTAAAACTTAAGTTTTTTGGCATGGGCACTGTGGCATAGTGGATTAAGCTGCTGCCTGCGATAACAGTATCCCATACAGGCACCAGTTTGAGACCCAGTTGCTCTACTTCCGATTCAGCTCTCCGCTAATACAACTGGGAAAGCAGCAGAAGATGGCCCAAGTATTTGAGTCCTTGTACCAACATGGAGACCTGGGAGACCATGGAGACCATTTTATTTATTTATTTATTTTTTTTTTTTTACATTTTCAGAAATTCGTGTTTAATCATTCTATATTTTGTATTAATTTGTCTTACAGTAAATGTTTTTCTAATTACATTAAAGTCGTAAGATTTTTCATTTGCTGAGTCTGTTAGAAATTGAGTGATTACTTATGGTATACTCATTTCTGTTTCTTTTCATGTAAACTGAAGAATGATTTTTAGGAGAGGGATTTTTTTATTCATCACATTGATTTTTATTTATGAACTCCCACATGTCTCTTGATGTCTCATTTCTGGCTAATTTCTCATATTAACTGAATTCAAAGGATACCACCTTTTGCAAATTCTATATCTATGTAAGCCTGAATTCTATGAAAGTTTTCTATATCCCTTAAACAACTAAGAAAACCCCTGTGTGAATTATCTGATGTATAATGATTTATTTCCAACAAATGGCTTTTTTCACATTAATAACATTTATAAGCTTTCTCTCTTACCTGAACTCCTTTTGTACTGGGTGTGACTTTCTTAGCAAAAGGCTAGGTCACAATGGTTACAGTGATTTCAGGGAAAAGCTCTTCCATATTGTATTTTAATGTTGTTCCCTTGTTTAAATTCCATGACATGTCATGAGGTATTACTTCTGACAAAAGGATTTCAACATTACAGTCATTCTTAATTTCCACATTACAAATTTTCTGATGTTGTAAGGTGTGATTCTGGCAAAGAGCTTTCCAACACTCATTACACTCACAAGCTTTTTCCCCGTGTGAGTTCTCTGGTAAAGATTTTTCTACATGCATTATATTCAAAGGGTTTTTCCTCATTATGAATTAGATGATGTGCAATGAGGGTTGAATTATGGTAAAAAGCTTTCTGAGTCATTTCATTCATAAGGTTTCTTCCCTGTGTGAATGTTCTGATGTTTGATTAATGGTGAAAGGCTTCTCCAGTCATTGCATTTGGAAGTTTCCCCTCTATATGTGTTCTCTGATGCATTATGAGTTATCACTTATTCCCAAAGGCTCTTCCACACCCATTACATTCATAACTTTTCTCTCATGGAGACCATTTTAAAATTTGCCAATCAACCTTTAAGAAAGTGGACGTTTTATTTTGGAATAATTTTAGATTTACAGAAAAATTGTGAAGAGAATACAAAGCTTGCATAAATATTTTACCCACATTCCCTTACTGTTATTTGTTAAACCTAAGAGATTGCCATGGGTATATTGTTACTAATTAAACTCCATACCTTTTTGAATTTCACTAGTTTTTCTACTGTTTTTTTTTCTGTTCTGGGATCCAATCCATGACACCATATCGCATTTAGTCGTCAAGTGTCCTTAGTCTCCATTCATCTATGACAGTTTCTTAACCTTTTAACGTGTTTTCACTCTCTTGATAGTTTCAGAGTCCTGCTGAATATTTTATAGAACATACCTTGGTTGCATTGTCTGATGCCTTTCACATGATTATAGTGGGATTATGTTTCTGAGGACAAGGAATACAGAGCTGGAGTTCCCTCATTTTATCATAACATAGGGAGTGCTATTAATATGAGTTAATCACTGGTGATGTTAATTTTAATGACTTGAATAAAGTGATATTTACAAGATTTCCCCCATGTAAGGTCACTATTATTATCTTTTCAGTCTATTTTTTTGGAAATGAGTCATTCAATTCATCCCACATTTGACATGTATGTGTCTATAGTCAAGGCAGGAAAATGAGAGATGGGGATTAACCACTATGTCTTGGAGTTCTTTGTAAGGAAAATTCTTATTTTATTCTTCTTTCTTTAATTTTTAAAAAATGTTATTTATTTCATTTTGTTTGAAGGGCATAGATACTGAGAGACAGAAAAAGGGAGGCAGAAAAAGGGGGGAGATGTACAGTTCAGTACATGCTCACTCAGACTTACCCGTAATAGTAGAGCTAGAAATGTGCCATGGGACTCTAAATCCCATTAAGTTGGCATGTACCAATGCCATCTTACTAGTTAAAGTGATCAGTTTCAGTTCACAATTGATCATAAAGATAGGGTTAAGTGTCAAAGGGAACACATAAATAAGACCAGTGTCTGCTAATAATAATTGATAGAATTAAAAAGGAGAGAACAATCTAACATGGGAAACGGGATTCACAGCAGACTCATAGGATGGCAAATGCCCTAAATAGCACTCTGGCATTTGGATCAGGATAAAAATCCCATGAAAGTTTCTCAGGCATGGAAAGGCAAGACACTGTGGCAAAAAAAAAAAGACCTAAATGAAAGACCTCTGTGAGTGAGATCCCAGCGGAAAGAACGGGCCATCAAAGAAGGAGGTACCTTTCTCTGAAGGGAGGAGAGAATTTCCACTTTGACTATGACCTTGTCTAAATAAGATCGGAGTTGGTGAACTCAAAAGGCTTCCATAGCCTTGGCAGCTCATGACAAGAGCCTCAGTGATTACTGACATCCTAAATAAGAGTGTCAATTGTGAAATCAACAACGGGAGTCACTGTGCACTTGCTCCCCATGTAGGATCTCTGTCCTTAATGTGTTGTACTATGCGAATTAATGGTAAAACTACTACTCAAACAGTACTCTATACTTTGTGTGTCTGTGTGGGTGCAGCATGTTGAAATCTTTACTTGCTATATCTTATGTTGATTTTTTGTATACATAAATAATTGAAAATGAATCTTGATGAAGAGTGGGATGGGAGAGGAAATAGGAGATGGGATGGTTTGCGGGTGAGAGGATGGTTAGGGGGGAAAAATGCTATAATCCAAAAGTTGTACTTTGGAAATTTATATTTATTAAATAAAAGTTAAAACAGGAAAATCCCAAAGAAAAATCCTCTGTCCACTGGTTCACTCCCCAAATGCCCAGGACAGACAGGGCTGAGCCAGGCCAAAAGACCAGAACTCTAAGTCTCCCAGGTGGGTAACAGGGATAAGAGTACGTGAACTATCACCTACTGCATTCAAGGATGTGTATTAGAAAGAAGCTGAAATTAAATGTGGAGGTGGGACTTGCACCCAGGCACTCCAATATGGGAGGGAGGCATTCCAAGCAGTGTTTCAACAACGTAACAAACAGCTACCTCTCCCCATTTCTTAATCAAATAATTTATTGGCATTTGTATGGATTCATGAACTTATTTTATGATTTGGGTTATAATCCCCTGATATATTTTGTTCTAAGTTTTCCAGCTTTGGCCATTGGGAACTGTTTTAGGTTGACTCCAATATTCTTTTGACATATACATGATTTTTTCCCTTTTATCTCTTTAGATATTGGCACTAAAGATGCTCTCAACTCATTTTATGTTGTTCTATACTCCTAGAGTCAGTTATTTTTCCAGAAATTCCTAGTTCTTTTTATTATAAAATATTTTTAGAAACCAAGATCTGAGTATTAGATGTGCTTATTGTAACTTAATGTCATTGTCTCTGGATCTTCTCTGTGGACAGAGCTAGGGAATATGAGTATGTGAGGGGCTTCAAAAAATCATAGAAAATATGCATTATATTTAAAATTATTTTATTTAATTATTTTTATTACTTTGGAAAGACAGAATTACAGAGAGGTAGAGACAAAGAGAGATGTCTTCAATCCACTGGTTCACTCCCCAGAAGGCCACAATGGCCAGAGCTGTGCTGATCCGAAGCCAGGAACAGGAACTTCTTCTGGGTCTCCATGTGGGTGCAGGGGCTCAAGGACTTAGGCCATCTTCTACGGCTTTCCCAGGCCATAGCAGAGAGCTGGATTGGAAGAGAAGCAGCCAGGACTAGAACCGGCACCCATATGGGATGCCAGCGCTTCAGGCCGGGGCTTTTAACCCGCTGAGCCACAGTGCCAGCCCCACTGCTTCAGTCTTCTTGGTTGTTTATGGGTCTGGCTAGATTTGCTATATCTTCTTGATTTAATATGGGGCTTGCACGGGCTTGCCTTGCCTTAACAACACACCTGAGGCCAGGTGCTTAGCAAGAGGGCTCTAAGTTCAGGCCCTGGCCAGGGTCCTGCAGCTGTGTCAAACCAGGGGTCTGCTGTCACCCTGGGGAGCTGAGATAGAGCAGGACAGGAAGCTGGGGCATGGGGCAGGGCCAGTAACCACCAGCCACAGGCCCCGCCTCTTAAAGGACCCGTCATCCCCACACAGCACAAGCTCCCATCACTGGAGCCTTTGGCGGCTGCTCAGACCCTCTCAGACCTGACGGTGTGTGCACATCCACAGCCACATCTCTGCACGTAGATGGGAGCATGGCCCGATGATGCTGACATGGCAGCCGGCTTTCTCCATCTCAGTTTCTGCAAAGCCTCTGTCCGGGAAATGGGCAGTAGGCTCCACGTGCCCTTAATGCCTTTCCTCGCGTGCTGAACCCTAAAACTATCTGCAAAATGCTGTCCCCAGCACTGTGGAATGGCAAGGCCACCAGCTGTGGTTCTGTATCTCTCTCTCCTGTTGGGTGAAATTTGCAGGGAGCAAAGTGCTGGCATCCCGGGGCAGGGTTCTGCGGGAGTCTACACGGTTCCCTTTCCCCACCGTGGGTGACTGTCCCTGCCCTTGCACCTTCGCTGTTCCCATTCCTTGAGCCTTGTGCGCACCTGGCCAGCTGGATCTAGGGCAGGGACGTGGCCACAGACAAGGTGTTTATCCACCTGGGCAGCTTCTAGCGGAGTTGCTCGAACCCTGCTGCTCCCAGTGTTCCTGGGGGCGGGTAGTGACAGGAAGAGGGTGCACTCAGGTGGGAGTGGGCCATCTCAGGTGACTGCCGTGGGTGCTGTCACCCCAGCAGGTCCACTGGTACCAGGTGCTCCACATGGCTCTGCCTTCAGCCCTTCACAGAATGATGTAACTGACAATCACCCACCATTCCGGGTCTGACAAAGGCCAGCACTTGCCATAGTTTTGTTTTACATAAATTCCAGTTGTTGAGAAATGTTCCGTGGAAGCAATTGACAGTCTTTTCCCTGGGTAAACTGAGGCTGGCCACAGTGGAGTTATGGGAGGGTGGTGGGGCCACTCTGCTAGTGGGGAGCAGGGAAGAAGGGTGCCTTGGCCTGGGCTGCTGGGCAAGGGGGGGTCAGGGAGCTCTCTCTGCCAAGCCACCAGGTGTGTGGGAGGGGAGGCTGCCGCTTGCCCACAGACCCTGAAATGACGGCCTCATCCCAGGGGCTTGCCAGGCATGTTCCGGAAGGGTCCAGAAGGGTCCTTTCACACCCGCTCCCCTTGTCCATCCTGCTCGCTGTACTCCCTGCTTCCCCTCCTCACTCCTAGGATGACGCTCCTGCCTTCTCACAGACCCCCCCCCCATCACCTCCTGCGCAGCTGGGGGCTGAGGTGGGATTCGCTCAGGGGCTCATTTCCCAGGAGGAGCAGGTTTTGGGCCAGGGACACTCACCCACGCCAGAGCCAGCTTGACATGGCTGCTCTCAGGCCAAGTGGGAAGTGAGTTGTGAAGAATGAGACAGGGGAGGTGAGGGCGGGAGGCAGGTGCTCCTTTGGCTCCTTGGCACCCTGGGGGGCACGGGCATGGAGGTGGCTGCATGTGCCTTCCTTGCAGCATGAGGCTGAACCCTGGAGCCCTGGCCTGCTCAGGGAGGCATTTGCCGCTTCTGGACGGGGGAGCTGGGGTTTGTCCAGTACTGCCCGCGGCATGTCTAAGGATGCACAGGTGGGGGTGTAGTGAGGCCCCAGTCCAGGGCTTCCTCCTGGGACCCCAGGCCCTCCCTGAACCAGCAGGTGTGCGTGCCTGGCTGAGCGGGTGGCGCTGGGCAGGCACACAGAGGCTGTGGGCTTCCGGCTCCCATGAAGGGAATGTGGTATCTCTGAAGCTTGGCGAGATGTCACCCCCAGACCACCTGTGCCTGTACCCCCTCCCCTCTTGCAGAGGTCTCTCTGCTCCTGGAGGAATGGCATGGCCAGAGAGGGGACAGAGGTGGTGGGAGGCCTGGCCACTCTCAGCTGAGGCCAAGCACCCAGGCTCCTCCTGGCTGCCCTCAGCACCTCCTGCGCCCGACTGCCAGACCTCTCCCCCCGGTGCTGCCATCTCAGACAGGAGCCCTGAGGCCTTGGTGTCTGCCTGGCCACCCCAGGCTTCATCATAGCTAAGCTCAGGGGCTGGGGCCCCCAGCAGCTGAGCCCCTACAGGTGCCCAGGGCCCAGTCCAGCCAACACGAGTGGAGGATGTGGGAGGCTCAGCTGCCAGTTGGGGCCTTTTAAGTAGCGCGAGCTCATTCCCATGCTTTTTGGAGGCAGGGGTCCCAGGCCGAGCGCCAGCAGGGCTGTGTTCTCTCTGCTCACGCTGGCCGGGGCTCCTGTACCTGTGTGGCTTCCATCCCCAGTGAGACGTAGCTCAAGGCTGTGTTCCACCTGGCTCAGCCTCTGTCTTTCTGGGGCCACATTTTCTCTGTCTGCTCCTCCTTGCAAGGATGCCAGGCACTGGATTCGGGGCCCACTCTAATTGAGGGTGACCTCACTGCAACCGATTCCTGCCATGGAGACTTGATCTCCAGATGAGCTCACCCCAATGTTTGGCATTTGCAAGTATGTATGGGCAGGGGGCATAATTTGACCCACAGCAGATACATTCTGGGAGCTGTGACCTTGGCCTGGTGCTCACTGTGGTGCAGATCCCTGGAGAGCCTGGGCTGGGGGAATCCTGTGGTGAAGCTCCTGGGCTCGGGCCAGCACCCCGGGGGTGCAGAGCACCCGTGAAATTCAGCTGTCTGTGGACATGGCACTTCCCAGGGCCATGCAGACCTGAGAGGCAGGGGCCACGAAAGAGGGAGGTGCTGTTGCCCAGTGCTCCCAGTGTGCAGGGAGTCAGCCCAGGGTTCCCAGCTCTGCATGGCTGAACCACCAGGGATGAGAGCGGAGGCCAGCAAGTGGGCTGATTCAGGACCCACCGGTCCTGGGAAGACATGGATGCCTTTGATTCCAACGGCACTTGTCCCAGCCCCCCAATGAGCAGGGGAGTGGAGGGCATTGAGGATGATGGGGTTTGCAGGTCCCAGGGTTGGTTCCCGTCACCATCTTGGCACTCATTGGATGGAAACTTCCCAACCGGCACAGGTCCCTGAGGTGCTGGGCATGGCTGCAGCATGGAGTCATCAGGTGACAGGTAGAATCAGCTGTCCCAGCCCCCGGGGTAGGGAGCAACTGTGAAGTGGACTGTGGGCCTGTTGTCCTGTGCGGGTGGAGGAGTGGAGCGGAGCTGATTCCAAGTGTCAGGGGCTGCACCTTGCTTGTTTCACTTCCTTTTCCTGCCTGGGTTCAGCACTTGTCCCTGGAGCCCCTGTGATGGACTGGAGCTCGGAGTTAATGAGACAGCCCTGGGACCTCCAGAGCTCACCTCCCAGGGGAGGGGCAGAAATCAAACAGCACACACACTGAGTGTTAGAGTAGTGTGGAGGAAAGGGATGAGTGAGACGGCAGTGTGGTGGCAGGGTGCGGGCAGGCCTCAGTGACTCAGCAGTATTGGAGTAAAGACGCGGGAAAGACAGGTGGGTATCTGGGTGTGCACATAGCAGAGCAAGGCAGGCCTGTGCCAAGGTCCTGCAGCAGGCAGGCATGGGGGGTGTGCAGCAGGCTTGAGCAGAGAGGAGCGGGGCTGGATGGAGCTGAGGTCAGAAGCCACAGGGTAGGAGGTGGCTGCAGGGATCCGGGTGAGGGCGAGGGAGGAGTGGCTGTTGGGTACCACATCTGACCAGAGTCCAAGCTGGTGGTGCGTGTGAGTGGAGCACCCTGGGGCTACAGTCTGAGCAGGTGGGAAGCCTGGAGGTGAGGACCCAGGCAGAAGGACCTGTAGGGCTGCTTTGTGACACATGGTGGAGGGGGATGGGCCCGATCCAGGGTGTGGCTCAGAGGGGACAGGGACCAGGGCCCTGGGTGCTGCAGGAAGCAGGCCATGGGGGAACCCAGGCTCCTGTCAGTGCTGCCTCCTCTGAGCTCGGGAGGAGAACCAGACCCTCCAGACCCTCGGGTGCAGGCGAGAGGCTGGGGACAACCTGGGACTTACCCAGGGGACAGGCAGATGTCTGGGCTCAGCAGGGGGGCCTGGTCCCTGGCAGAAGTGTGGGAGTCACAACCTCCCATGGTATTTGAAGTTCAGAGGTTGGAGACACCTTGGAGAAAATGGCAGGGAGGAGCCTCAGGAACGTGGGCAGCATGGCTGGGGGCTCCCAGGGCTGGGGGCTGCTGGGGCTGGAGGCTCCTGGGCTCAGAGCCAGGTTTGCAGGGTGTGCCCCCTGGAGCTCCAGGCCCGGGCTGCCACTGAAGAGGGTGGGAGGTGCACTGACGGCTGGGGTTGGCTGGGGACCCGGATGTGGGGCAGCGTGGGGCCCAGCAGCGAGTCCTCATGGAGGAGGGGCTGGGGAGAGGTGTTCAGGAGTCAGAGGAGGGCTGGCAGCTGATGCTAGTGTGGAGGGAATGGTTGTGAGGCTGCCTCTGAGGTAGATCCTTTGGGGTGGGCTGGTGCTAGGTTAGCGCTAGGGTTGGCTAGTGTCCAGCCCTTTCACCAAGGCTATGGCTGACCCCACTACTCCTGAGTGTGCACAAGCAGGCCCTCCTCCCTCCCTCTCCCTACCCCTGCCTTCTTGGATGTTCAGCAACAGCTGATGAGTGATGAGTGACGCTCAGGGGTGCAGGCTCCAGGGCTGCTGGTGAGCCCCTCCCCACCTCCACCCTGGGCTCTGACAGCCCCTGGGCCTGGCTCCAGGTCCTTGCTGTGCTCTTCCAAGAGTGGGGGCATTTATGGAAGTCCAGACCATGTGCTGGGGCAGGGGAGCCTGGGACCCTAGCAGCCCCCTGGCCTCATGAGCTCCGGGGTTCCAGCTCAGCGCTGGCTCTTGTACCTGCCCCATTTGTGCAATCAGTTGAGGCCTTGCCTGCCCCCTCCCCCTGCAGTGGCTACACCTCCTCCTCTTGGGTCGGGGGCTCTCAGGAGGCTGCACCCCTCATCTCAGGGTGGGGGCTCTCAGGAGGCTGCAGCCCCTCCTCTTGGGGTGGGGGCCTCTCAGGAGGCTGCACCTCCTCTTGGGGTGGGGGCTCTCAGGAGGCTCACCCCTCCTCTCAGGGTAGGGGGGCTCTCAGGAGGCTGCATCCCCTAATCTCAGGGTGGTGGCTCTCAGGAGGCTGCAGCCCCTCCTCTTTGGGTGGGGGGGCTCTCAGGAGGCTGCACCCACCCCTCTCAGGAGGCTCACCTCTGCCCCTTGGGGTGGGGGGCCTCTCAGACGGCTGCACATTTCCCACTAATACACAGAACCCTCCCGCCCGTTAGAGCCTGAGATTCCACTCCTTGGGTCCCTGTGCATCCCAGCTCCACAGCTGTGCACAGCTCTGCCTGCTTCCCAGGATCCCCTCCTCACTGTGCCACAGGCCCAGAGCCGCTGAGCCCAGCTCCTCTCTGCCTGCCTTCTGGAAGGTTCCCCAAGTGCCCCTCCTCTCTGCCTGCTGAAGTTGGTAGCCAGAGTCAGGGATGCGCGCGCCCACGCAGCTTCCTGATCTTGCCCGTCTGACTCCCACTTGGCATGTGTTTGCATACCTGGGCCCCAGCACGGTCACCCCTCCATCCCCAGTGCCCAGCTGTTCACCTGACTTCTCTGTCTCAGTTTCTGTGTCTGTAAGATAGGTTAACAACAGCAGCAGTCTCATAGGCTTGCCGGGGCTGGAACGAGTTAACGCACGTCGAGGAGGCTGCATGGCACTTGGCACGCATGGGCATTTGGCGTTGGTCAGTCAGCCCAGCTGTCACAACAGCACCTGCACACTGGGCCTTGAACAACCGACACTCACCAGCTCCCAGTGCCTGAGGCTGCAAGCCCAGAGTGGATGTGTGGGCGGCGCTGGTTTCCCGAGGCCTCTCTCCCTGTGGCTGGAGTGGTTGTCCCTCTGTGGGCATCCGGATCCTCGTCACCTCTTCCTGTGAGGATGGTCAGAAACGGGGGAGGGAGGGTGCAGGGGGGCACACCCCACAGCCGCACGTGTGGCCTCACTCAGCTTTCACGACCCTGGGCCCGGTCAGCCTGTGCCTGCCCCAGCGGGTGCTCGCTGATGCTGTGGAGTGAGTGAATGAATGAATGGATTATGCAAATGAGGTGCTGAGGTGCTTCCTGGGCGCCTGGGGAAATCACGGGGCGCCAGGGAGCTGCCTCTCACCTTCAGGTACGCCGCCGAATTGCTTTGTGTGTGCGTCTCCCACTCTCCGTTTCCTGCCCAGGACCCTGTGTGTTTGTGTGTTTGTGTGATTGCGTGATTGTGTGTGAGCATGCATGTTTGTGTGGGTGCACACACACCTGTTTTCCTAGAGGAGGGAGCACTTCCTCTTGGGGCCAGAGGTACTGGTGAGAGGCTTCATGGCATTGTGGGAGAGGGCAAGAGGTGCCAGGGAGACCCCCATGCAACCCCCCTGTGGCCTCTGTGACCAGCCGCTCTGGATGGAGCAGGTACTTGGCTGTTTGCCCCAGGAGCAGTAGACGCAGGTCCTGGCTGTGCCGGGCACCCTTGTCTCTGGGGACCCGCCCTACACTTAGGCATTGGGCTCCTGTGACCTCATCCTGTTCCAACCTCCTATTTGTGAGCTGTTGGCCTGGGCAACTGTCTGCCCCCAGGCTGTGGAGAGGGGAGTGGGGAGGGCTGGGGTGGAAGACACACCTGGGGGCCTGGGTCTCACGCTCCTGAGGACACAGGCCCCCAGCACACAGGCAGAGGCCTCTCCAACCACCCTGCTCCTGGGTGTCTCAGACCTCTCCAGGGCCAGCCTGTGGCAGGCACACAGCAAGTGTGTGTTGAATGACTGACGGGCTGCGTCACACACAGTAGGTCTGCAGACTTTGTTTCCCAAGTGCAGGCTGTGTGTGGTGTGAGCCCAAGCCTCCGTACTGGGGGCCTTTGTCTTGAAGGGACATGAGCAGGCCTGAGGCAGAGGCCGGGGCCAGCA
Source organism: Lepus europaeus (assembly GCF_033115175.1). NCBI lineage: Eukaryota > Metazoa > Chordata > Mammalia > Lagomorpha > Leporidae > Lepus > Lepus europaeus. The sequence continues at coordinate 84,834,873 of NC_084843.1, read as the reverse complement.
GTGCCCCAGTCCTGAGTGGCTGTTGCCTGGGGAGCGGTGGCTTCCAGTGCATAACGTGAGTTGGCAGTTGTGGGCCACTGGAAGTGGCAGCAGGGCAGGTGCTTCTGCCTGACTTGCTCTGTCCTGTGGCCACAGGGGGAGGGACAGGGCAGGGATGGACATGGTCGGCTGTGTGCTGGGCCTCTGGAGAGAGGCTGGCCAAGCTGCGCCCCTGGGACCCCCAAACTGCCAGCCCCCAGAGGCTTCAGGCTTCCGCAGAGCCAAGCTGGCACTGGCCATGGTCGGTTGCTGCCTGCGTTGCTCAGTGTTGGTCCCTGAAACAGAGTCCCTGAGGTGGCCCCCTCCTCCAGAGAACACAGCTCAGCTTTGACCATGGCCTGGGGATGCACTATGGCCGGCAGCAGCAAGAGGCAGGGAGACGCACGTCCATGTCTGTGTCTGTGTCCTTGGCTCTGCCCTCATGACCCCACCCAGCTGCATCAGCACCGGAAGCCCCCAGCTCTGAGAACCATCGTGGCGTGATGGTTCCACCCTCTTCTGGCCACAAACATGGTCTTGGGGACTCAGAGCCTGAGCGTGGGGGTGGATGTTGAAGCCTTGGTGGTCCCCGGGGTCCCCAGCATGCCCTGGCTGGGCTGTGCTTCTGAGAGCTCCAGAGAGGGGCACTGGTTCCAGGGAGCGAGAGGAGGGGAAGCCGGGGTCGGTAGCTGCCTGCATTGCTCAGTGTTGGTCCCTGTGTTCCTCCAGAGAACACAGCTCAGCTTTGACCATTGTCCATGGATGCACCATGGCTGGCAGTGGCAAGAGGCAGGGAGATGCATGTCCATGTCCATGTCCTTGTCCCTGGCTCCACTCTCATGACCCCACCCAGCTGCATTAGCTCCCGAAGCCCCCAGCTCTGAGAACCGTCGTGGCGTGACGGTTCCACACTCTTTGGGACATGAACATGGTCTTAGGTACTCAGCGCTGGAACATGGGGGCAAATGTTGAAGCCTTGGTCCCCAGGGTCCCCAGGGAACCCTGGAGGGGCTGTGCTTCTGAGAGCTCTGGAGAGGGGTGCCGGCTCCAGGGAGTGAGAGGAGGGGAAGCCAGGGTCCCCAAGGCCTGGCTGCCTGCGTGCAGAGCAGCGCTGACTTCTACAGGCACTGGGGGTGGGGGTGGGGGGTCTGCGAGCAGCAGGGCTGTCGCAGGGGAGGGCTGTCTGCAGTGGCGTGGGGTGGGGCCAGGCAGGTTCCTGCAGAGCCCTGGGACTGGGGCAACTGAATGGAGCTGCCCCTTTCCTCCCTTCCCCCTCCCCAGCACCACCCAGCCCTCACTGCCCATGGTGCTCCTGGGTGCTGCATTTGGGACAGAGCTCCAGCTACCTAAAACTCAGAGGGGACTCTGCCAGCGTGAGGCCCACGTAACGTGGGGCTTCACTGCCACCAACTCACTCATCAGCTGCGACCTGGGTGTCCTTTCTCAGGGCATAGGTGGAACAGGCCCCAGACAGAGGCCTGGCCTAGTGAGGCTGTGATGGGCCAGGGGTATTTGTGCAGAGGCTCAGGTGCTGGCTGGCCTGAGCTCAGGTCTGGCAGGGGACAGGGGCTGCCTAGGCATCCAGAGCAGCAGGATGTCACTGGTGTCACTCCCCTGCGCAGAGGCCAGGGGGACAGTGAGGGGTGGGCAGGAAGAGGTGAGGCCTCAGACATGAGACCTGGAGCCCAGCTGACTCACCTGTAGAATGGGCTTTAGCCCAGTTCCTTTCTCTGGACCGTGGTGGGTCTGGCCCTGAGGGGCCAGGACTCTGTAGACCACCTGGCCACACCCCTGGGCACCCCACATGGGGCTGTCAGAGATAAGGCCCTGTCGTTTTGCTGTGTGTGGGTGGGGCCTCAGAGGCTCTGCCTCTCCATTCCCCTCCCTGGGCCTCTCTCTCCTCCCTACCCTGTGCCTGAGCCCTGCCCTGAGCCCTGCTTCCTTGGGGAGCTGCACTTCTCTGACCTCGCCTGGTGGGAGAGCTCAGCCCTCAGCCCCCAGCCCCTGCTGGCCCACCAGAAATGCTGGCAGCTGGGCACGGCCAGGGCATCCACTCTGGGCACCACCAGGAATGCTGCAGGCTCCCAAGGGCCGGAGGCACAGAGGAGGAGCTTTCTAGCTCCCAGCTGGATGCTGACCCTGCTGGTCTGATGGGGCCCCTCCTCGCCCTCCTGCCTCCGCCTCCAGGAAGCCCACACACACCCAGGCTTAGGTGGTGTCTTACTGCCATGAAATGAGCATGCACAGTTTGCAAATAACACTAGGACATCAGGGTCTTCCATGGAAGTCCCCCGTGGCGCGTGGACTGTCACAGAGTGATGGCAGCCTGGATCCCCGCATGTGCAGCCGGCCGGGGCCACAGTTCAGCGGAGACCATGGAAGTGGGCTTACAGCCTGCCTGCTGTTCCGCAAGTGCTGAGTCACCAGGCACCATGTAGTTGATGCCTTGCATGGACTCTTGGCTTCTACCAGGACACAGCCCCACCAGCCCTTCCCAGGGGAAAATTCCACTAGTTGAAATTTTCTTCATCCCCAACCTCCCACACAGCCCTCTGGGAGCCCTGGCCATGCCCCCTTGGGCCTGCAGGCTGGCTGGGAGCTTTGGTCACTGTCCCTGCCCCCTCCCTGCCCCTGCCTCTCAGGAGCCCAGGGTACCACAGGTTTCTGTTGAGTCAGAGCCTTGGCAGGTGGGGTTGGCAGTCTGGGGCTCCTCAGGGTGTTTGTCTCCTGGGACCCATCTGCCCACCCCTGCAGGGTGCTCACAGGGGTGGGGGGGAGGCCTGGTCCCCACACTCTGTGGCCCCCGCCTGGGGCATAATCTGGCCTGGCCCATCCAAGGGAGCTGAGTACTGCTCCATGGAGACCCACAGATGCGCAGCAGCCTGGCCCCAGGGTCCCTGGTGCTTTGGGGTGCCGGCCCCTGGCTTGGAGGGTCCAATCTACTCCCAACAACACACCATGGCCAGAGTACTTTCTGGCTTGACTCCGCCAGCCTGCAGCGTGAGTTTTGTGCCAGGGCACACGCATGTGTGCAGGAACAGCTGTGGGTGTGAGTGTGGGTGTGGGGAAGCGCTCGCTGAGCACCGTGGTCCCTGTATGGCCAGGGCTCCTGGCTGCCCAGGAGCTCCACAAGGGCACCTCACAGTCTGAGGATGCGACCCCGCCAGCCAGCTGCTAATCAAGTACTCTTTGCTGTGGCCCCCTTCCCCACCCCTCTCCTGCCAGGGTCTGCCACCCGGGGCTGAAGGCCGAGGGAGAGTTTGCCTGAATCTCCTTGGAGAAACGCCACAGGAATCAGGGCGAAGGTGCTGTCCAGCTGCAGGAAGCGGCGATCCGAGCAGCGGCCCGGTTCTTTCCCCAAATTAAATTACTCATCATTTCCTCCTCCTTAATAAAATAATTACTGCCTCCACTCTCTGCCCTCAGCGCGCAGGTCTCTGAATGCAGAAGGAGCTGCAGGTGCTGCGCCCATCCCATCCCGTCCTGCGCCCCCCCCCCAGGGACCCTGCCTCACCCATGGCTCTATGGCTGCCGGCCTGGCCACACCCGTCCTGCCTCTGAGCAGTGGCTGCGAGCCCTGGATGACCACTGGGGACGAGGAGAGGCGTCGCCATCGCGCTAGGGCATCGCTGAGCACGAGAAAAGTCACCACCCACGCGTTCCTCACCACTTGCGACCCCTGCTGAACTCCCCCTTGCCCACTCCCCGCAGTGTGGTCTGGGACCCCATAGCGTCATACGCCATCCTCCCTGTCCCCCGCTCTGATCCGTGCCTGCGTCTTAACGAGGACTCCGCAGACGCCAGGCCACCGGCGAGACGCACGCCGACACCTGCCAGTCTTCGTGTCCACAGCTCCAAGGAATAAAACTGGGCTCCCCAGAGGAGCCCCAGCACGGGTGTCAGCGAGAGGACGTCGGGGATGCCACCCTCGGGACTCCCAGGAGGCGGCCAGATCCCCTGCAAGGCGCTCCTGGCAGGGGTGCATGGGCGGGGTAGAGCCAGGGTGGGAGTCAGAGCTTTGATCTCAGCGCGACCACCCCTGGACAGATCACTTCGTGCCAGTACCCCGGTTTCTCCATCCGCAGACGGTGGAGGAGGCTGGCCTCCCTCTACAGCTGGGGTGGGTCTGTGCTGTAGGGACCCTTGGTGTGGAGGATATCTGGTGCACCTGGCCACAGTGCCCAGCACACTGGACATACGAGTGCACGCCCTTGGCTCTTAGCCCAGGTCCCTGGCTTTCTGAGCACCCTCCTGAAGCCCCATGCCCTTGTCTGCTCCAGGGTGCCCCCTGCTGCTCAGCGTGAGCTTTGCGTGAGTGCAGCAGGTGAGGTGATGGCGGGGGCCCCGTGGACCCAGAGAAGATATGAGTGTCCTGTTTCTATGTTTGGTTCTATGGGACCGACTGAGACCATGGCGCTGATCAGTTGAGCTGCTACTGTTTGCCGAAGTGGGCTAGGAGCCGGGGTGCTCCAGTGAACAACTCCCCAAGTCTGCAGTCGGGACCACCAGGCTGGAGGAGCCAAGGGCACCCAGAACAGGGTCCTAGCCAGTGGTGCCATGCAGGGGCCCTAGGGTGGTAGGTGCTGCATCAAGAGCAGATCACTAGGGGGTGAGGTCTGCGGTGGGTGGGAGTTGGGCATTGGCTCGGTGGTTAAATGCTGCTGACCCACCTTGGAGGGCCTGGGTTCGAGTCCCAGCTGATTGCAGCTCCCTGCTGATGCACAACCTGGGAGGCAGCTGGGGTGGCCCAAGCACGTGGGAGACCTGGAGGGAGGAGCACTCAGCTCCTGGCCTTGGTGCAGCGCAGGTCTTTCTGTTGCAGGTTTCAGGGGTGAGGCAGTGGATGGAGATCTCTCTCTTAGTCTCTCTGTGTCTCTCAAACCAAAACCGAAAATGGGGCTGAGGGGTGGGCCCAGGGCCCACGTGCATGTGCCCCGGTCAGTGAGACGTGGAATGCAGAATGACCGTGACCAGGTGTCTGTGGTGGACATCTGGATGGACCCAGTGAGCTCCAGTGTGCTCGGGAGCAGGTGCGGCCCAGGAGGGAGCAGGGTGCACAGCGGGGCCCCTGCCCAGAAGCCCAACCACACTCCCCCTCCTCACTTCTGGCTGCCGTGTCCTGTGCCCAGCCCCCAGGTGTCCTGACCAGGCCCTATTACCCACTGGACAGCAAGGATGGAGAAGTGACAGGTGCACGGGGTCTGTGGTGGTGAGCCACAGTCGGTCCTCTGCCCTTCTGTGGGGTGGTAGAAGCTGGGTGGCCATGGCTGGGGAAGGCCTGGGGCCCACCCTGTAGCCAGACTGTGTGGCCTTGTGGATTTCTCTGCAGTGTGAAGTCTGGAGGTGGCCACAGGCCTAGTGTGCAGTGGGCAGCCCATTCCAGAGCCTCACGGCCTCCCAGGTCAGCAGTGCGTGGCCTGCCTCTTCCACGTGTGCCCACAAGGGCTGGGGCAGGACACACTGACAGCAGATGCAGGCTGGATGGCAGCAGGACTGAGGCTTCTGTGGGTTTGCAGGTAGGGATCTGGTGGGAGCTGCGAGCTTGACTGGCAGGAAGCTGGGGACTGGGGCAGGGGTGGCGAGCAGAGACTATCTCCTGCAGCAGAGAAGCTGCAGGAGGCCACGTACAGGGAAAGCTAGATCCGGAGCTGCGCCTGGCAGTGCCCAGAGGAGCAGAGTGCTAAATGCACAGCTGGGAGGGTCCTGTTGCCAACTCCCCTGTGTCTGTGAGATGCCGGCCTAGGGTGAGAGCAAGCACCCTCTGGCCCCAGGCTTTGTCCAGGTGTTCCCTCCTCCCTCCTGTCCTTCCCTGTTCAGGGCCCTCCTGACCACGTCTGACAGGTGCCTCCACCCACTGTCACCCGCCTTCCACATTCAGCCCTCTGACATCGCCAAGCCCTGTGCCGCTGTCTCTGCAGACAGCACCAGGTTAGCCTCGGATGAAGCAGCCAGCGCCCCCTGGTGGATCCCTCAGGGCTCACCGTCCCCTGGGATGGTGACTGACTTTCTGAGCTAATGCCACTTTTCCTCTGACCACACCCATGCCCCCAGGACGAGGAGAGGCAGGCTTTCCTCTGGGACAGGGCGAGACTCCACCTCCCGCTGTCCCCACATCCTTGGCAGATCCTGCTTGGGGCAGGCATGGGCCTGGCTACAGTGTGGCTCACGTGAGACCCCTGTGGGGCAGTGGTGAAGTGTGGTGCTCCCACCTCCTTGCTTCCCTGCACCTGGATGGTGGCCTGCCAGTCGCCATCACAATTGGGAATGTTTGCTTGCTGAGCTGGAGAGACCATGTCATGTGCATGCAGGGCATGCTCCTCCCCCGAGAGCCCACAGGAGTTACCTGCCCCCATCAACCTTGTCCCAGGCACCCAGAGCCGCCTTGGTGGGGCTGGGCTCCCCAATCCCCCTGCTGTCCACTGCCCACTATTCCTAGTGAGCAGGGGTTCCTGCTCTGCACTGTCTGTGCTTTAGGGGCCCTGTGGGTGGTGGTTTCTCCCAGGCTTGTCACATGTCCCCTGTAGACATACATGATGCATGGCCTCCTGCCCTTCTGGTACACAGGAAGCAGATCCAGAGCAGAGCCACCCCTTCATCAGTGAGGATCTGCCTTTTCCCCGCTGCAGCAGGGTAGCCTGGAGGTCATTTGGGTCTTCTGGTACCTGGGCTCCATGCACTGATTCTGAAATTGAGATGGTCTCAGCAGCAGAGTGAGGTGATTGATTAGTGATGCCTGCCACAGTCAGGATGGGACTCGGGTCCGTTTGCCCACTCCACTCAAATCCTTTAGGTCTGACCATCCAGTTTTGCTGTCACCAAGGGATTGTTTCCAGCCCTCAAAAGCTCAGCAGGACTCACAGCAATAGCCATGTCTGTGCACTCTGCTGAGAGGGCCCCACTGTGGGCAAGGGGGAAGTCTGAGTGTGTTGTGGGAACCTAGTGGGCTTTGAGAGGGTCAGTTGCAGTCTCAGTTTGGGAGATGAGGCCAGAAGAAGCAGTCATCCTCATGGCCCTGTTTTGCCACCCCTGTGGTATGGATGCTCCCACCTGCATAGACTCTGTACCCCACTTTTGCTGGTGTAGACCCTGCCTCCTGCAGCCCCTTCTCAGGTTGTCCTAGAGCTTCCTGGTCCTTTAAAGCACTTTACAAGAGATTCATTCATTTATTTGAAATGCAGAGTCACAGAGAGAAAGGGAGAGACAGAGAGAGAAGTCTTCCATTCACTGGTTCACTCCCCAGGTGGCTGCAACAGACAGGGCTGGGTGAGACCTAAAGCCAGGAGCCAGGAACTCTGTCTGGGTCTTCCACACAAATGCAAGGATCCAGGCACTTGGGCCATCTTCTGCTGCTTTCCCAGGTGCATTAACAGGGAGCTGGTTTGGATGCAGAACAGCCGGGACTCCATGTGGTGCCCATATGGGAATGCCGGCATTGTGGGGGGCTGAGGCACCAGACCCTACAGAGCTCTTTGCCTGGCATTCCCACGGTCTCTGCTGTTGGCTGGGCAGGAATGGCTGCTTCCCTTATAGATGGGGAAACTTAGAGACAAGGCTCGAAGAGCTGGAGGAATGAGCAGGTGCAGAACCACAGCAGAGGTGCGTGCCTGTCACATGGCCCTGTGGACAGGACCCAATCTGCATGTGTCCTCTCATGCCTGCCTTCTGAGATGAGACAAGACCTTGTGCTTAGATTTCTTTATAAAGCACTTTGTAAATGAGCCAAGACTTAAAGCTTTAAACTTCTGAGGCAGTAAGTCCACATTTTTCTATTTGCTATGTCCATGTGGCCCTTAATGTGGCAAGTCCTCACGGGCTTCCTTCACATGCTCGAGCCTTGTCATCCATCAAGTCACCCACCCACCCACCCATTCATCCCTTCATTCATCCACCCATCCATCCATCGAACCACCCACACATCCATCATCTGCCCTCCCATCCATCTACCCACCATCCATCCACACACCCACCCATCATCTATCCATTCTCCACCCATCCATCCATGCATCATCAACCCATCCATCCATCTACCCACCCATCTATCCACTCATCCATCCATCCATCCACTCATCCATCCACCCATCCATCCACTCATGCAACCATCCACCCATCCACTCATCCATCCATCCAGCCAGCCAGCCAGCCATCCCATTCATTCATTCATCCACCCATCAACTCAGCTGTGGCTCCCTAAGGAGGCCTTCCCCTGGAGTCTGCCCCCGACAAGTGAACCTGAAGGAACTGAGTTCTAAAGGGGGAATGGACATAGAGTAAAAAATTTGTCTTCATTGAAGAGCCTGATTTGCAGGAAGGTCCTGAGCACCTGCTGCATGCCTCGGCCCAGGCTCATGCATTTCCTTGGGAAACAAACACCGGTCCCCACCACCAGGCCCCCCAAAGGCAGTGGGGGTGCACATGTGACTCCATGCAGTGAACTGGGGACCCCGGCACCTGAAGTACAGCTGAATCCTCCCTCCCCAGGTTGCTGTGTCTGTCTGTGATACATGCCAGAGGGGAGAGAGGAGAGGTCCCCATGTGACCCTAGAAGGGACTCACCCCAGTGAGAACGTGCTGTCATCCAGGAGGCCTGGGGAAAGAGGAAGTGGGCTGGTGAGCAGTTACGTGGCCCCTACTGGGTGTTCCTGGGGGCTCTCCAGGGAAGTGACATGGTACATGAAGAGGCAGGGGCTTCCCGTGCCCTAGGGCTGAGCAGCTCTGCCCCCACCCCTTATGGCTCAGCAGCCATGAGACAGTGGGGGGTCTCTGTGAGCAGTTCTGCATGACACCTGTGGCTCTGCCTGTAGCCACTGGTCAGCTCCCTAACCCTCCTCCTGGGGCCTGGGCTCCAAGCTGGAAGGTAACACATATGGACCAGATGGACCTGATGGCCCTATCCTGTGTGCCCGAGGAGGCGGGACCAGGTGTCCCAGGTGGGCTGGGGTTAGGCGGCTTTCACAGTGCAGTGTGGAAGACAGCACTGGCCAGTGGCTTCCTGGCATGGTGAGGCTGTCCCAGCCTGCTGATTCCTGGCATGGCCTGTTGCTGCCTGGCCTGGCCTGGCCAGGGCTCTGTTGGGCTGTGGCTGCTCCCACTCTCTGTAATGCCGTCTCTTTGGGGGACACTTTCTTGCTGATTGCAGGCAGCTGGACTTCTGTTTGGAGTCCCCTCCATCCCCTCCTGGTCCAAGTCTGAGCACCTCTTCAGCCTTGGCCAGCTAGGGACCTGAGTGAGATCCCACTCACCTTGGGACTTTGGGGTTTTCATGAGGCAGGAGTGACCAGGCCACCCTTGCCTTTCCCCCCTCACAAAGAACCCAACAAGCCCCTGGGACTGGCCCCCTTGCTTCAGCCTGGAATCACGTTCAGAGTATCAGAGAGGGTGGGTGGCCAGCCAAAGGCCACACAGCACCTGAGATGCAGAACTGGGATTCAGATCAAGGTCAGTCCAGCTCGAGGGCTGGTGCTGGCCCCAGGACCCTGGCTTTCTGCTTGGCTAGGCAGTACTGGTGGCATAGGATGCCTGCTTCTCTTTTGATCCCTGAAGCACCAGCAACCACCACAGCTCAGTGTCCAAAGTGAACAGAGAAGAGGGGAGGCGGTCCACTGCTTTCAGGGTAGGGAGAGAGCTCGAAACTGGCCACTTTTGGTGCCAGGTTCCCCAGGCAGCACGCAGCAGATTAGGGAAAAGCTCATCCTTTGGGAGAGTTGCACACAGTGAGCCAGGGCAGGCATGGGCAGGCACCTGAGGAAGACAGGCAGCGAGGGTGGGGTCACAGAGGAGAAGAGGGTAGGTGCTGTGGGAGCTGTGTGTGGCCGGCACTGAGCACCAACCAAAGTCCTGCTTAATCCACAGGTGCCAGGGCAGACCTGGGTGCCGATTCTGCCCCCAGCCAACAGCGTGGCCTTCAGCTGCTTCCCTGCCTTCTCTGGGTACCTGTAGGACCAAGCATCCTTTCTTGGGCTGGCCCAGGCTGGCCCCCGTCCCTGTGGCCGGCTCTAAGGCTGCGACATCTGGGCCGCCAGACCAGGGATGCGGTCCCTTCCTGCGCACGCAGGGGGACTGAGGCTTACAGCCTCTCATCCACTGTCTTGACCCACGACCTGGGGGCACAGCCACGCCCTTCGCACTGCGCCCTCGGCTTCCTGTTTGAGTCTGAGCTGCAGACAGCCCCACCAAGGTGGGCCAGGGGAAACCGAGGCACTCAGAGCCAGCGTCGGGAGTGTGGCCGCGGGAGAGTGTAGAGAGAGGCCTGCTCAGGGCACCTGAGGATATAGGTCAGTCGTCAGCCCCAGCGGATGGCAGGGGATGTGGCTCAGCGGTGGGAGTTGAGGCTCTCTTGAAGAGTGCTTGTCTTGCTTCTGGAAGGTTCTTCCTGATGCATGTCAGGACAGAGCAGGGTTCCCACTGGGGCTGGCTGTCGGGCCGAGCCCTTCCCTCTCCACCACCACTCCTGCCCCCATACCCCGTGTTCCTGGAACGTTCTGGAATTAGAACTTTCTGGAAGGCTCTCAGCGCCCCCACCGCATCCCTCCCCCCACGCAGGGCGGGCACCCAACCGGGCTCTGTGCGAGGCTGTAAAATTAGCAGCTTCGTTCTGCTGTCAGGAAGTCAGCTGGGTACACGCGTGTGCCAGGGGGTGTGTTTTTCTGCAACCCACCGTGATAAAAATACAGAGGCTGCCCCCGCGGACAGAGGCCGTTTGCTAAATTTATACCACAGCCATGTTCCCAAAGGCCATGGCAACCTGTGGCAGCCGGCTGGGGCCAGGGGCTGAGGCTCAGGGGCCTTGTGATGGGAGGCCGGGAGTACAGCCCGGCTCTGTCCTGCAAGGCTGCGCTCCTGGCCCCGAGAGCCCAGTTCAGAGATGTCACCTGACGCATGGCAGGGGGACGAGGTGGCCCAGGCTGGGGCTCCAGCCCTGACCTGAGTGAGCTGAAAGCCGTGCGGTGAACGAATGCCGGCCAGGCAGAGAGGATACTGAGGCCGGAGTGCTGAGGGGCACCCATGTCATGCGGTGGGCTCTGCAGTGGAGGCTCAGTTCTACGTCCCACGCAAGGTGAAGGGGATGGGGCTGGCTCAGCTCTCCGGGGGGTGGGCACTGCTGTCCGGTGTGCAGCGTGAACGGGGGAGACTCGCTGTGAGCCGGGGAGCCCAGCCACAGCCAGGGACACAAGGCAATCCCAGAGTGGCCAGGGCCATTCCTGTCCATGTTCACAGGTGAGGGTTTGCACGTCCATCCCAGCAGGGAGCATGGCGGGCAGGGCCTCGGCTTCACCTGGGAAGGCACTGGGGAGTCCACGCACATTTTCCTGGGGCTCGGCACCCTGTCTGAGGATGTTGGGGGTGTCTGGTTGTGGTGTCCCCCGTGGGGCTGAGGGGTGGTTCTGAGCCTGGAGCTGGGCAGGGAGCTCCACTCTTGGGGTGCTGTGTGAATGCAAAGGATCGCACCACAGCGGGGAGAGGGGACCCTGGGGACAGTTGGGGGGCTGGTCTAAGTACCCCACAGCCTCCGCATTGCCTCCCTGTGGCTGCCCAGCCCCCACCATCACGGGCACCCTCCATCTTGCAGGCCCATGAGGAAGAAGAGTGACATGTTCAGGGCATGCAGCCGGAGGAGCAGAGCTAGGGTTCGAGGCCGGGGCTGCAGTCTGGCCTTCGTTCTGGCCGCTGTGTGGGGGACAAAGCCGGCCCTGCCAACCGTGGATGCCCCGCCACATTCACGTCCACTGACGCAGAGAGCGTTACACAGCGTCAGCGTCAGCAGCCGGGGGGCGGGGCCAACCTCAGTGCTGTTCCACTTCCCTTGGGAGTCTGCCTGCTGTCAGGCCCCCCCATCTCAGCTGCCAGGCCTGGGGACCCGACTGCCTGCAGAGGCACGGACCAGCCTGCCCCAGCCTCGCCTTGGGGCTCACAGCTCACATCTGTGTCCCCGCTCCGGAGGAAAAGGCCATAGGTGCTCGAGCTGTCCCCGTTTGTGGTCAGGTACCTGCCTGTTGAGAGAGGGGCATCTCTGTTCAGAAACAGGGTAACTGAGGGGCTGGGGCAGGCTTTGTAACTTCCCAAAAATGCAAGGTCTTCACCCGGTCCGTCCAGGTTCTCCAGCCTCAACCATGGGGACAGGGGGTAGAGGGGGTACTTAGAGACGTGGGACAGAGCTGGGGACAGAGTCAGAGATGCACTTGGCCGCCCATATCCTCGAGGGTCCATGCCAAGACCCCCAGCGAGCGCCTGAAGCCACAGCTGATGCCGGACGTGCCTGTTTCACTTCCACACATGCGGTACACATGATAAAGATAAATGTATAAATTAGTAATGGATGAGCAACAGTAGTAGAATAATTATCATTTTTATCCACTTGTTTTATTTGAGAGGCAAATAGAGAAAAAGGGTGTCCTCTGGCCCTCTCTCCAGTCACCTGTGGTGGCCAGGGCTGGACCAGGCTGCAACCAGGGGCTGTGAGGTCCATCTGGGTCCCCATACGGGCAGCACCCAAGCACCGGCACTGTCACCGCTGTTGTCCTGGCACATCAGCAGAGAGCCGGGGTCAGGAGCCCTGGCACCCCAACAAGAGATCCGGACAGCTTTTTTTTTTTAAGATTTATTTTTTATTTATTTTGAAAGGATTACAGTGACAGAGAGAAATCTCCCATCAGCTTGTTCACTCCCTAAGTGGCCACAGTGGCCAGGGCTGGGCCACTAAGTGTTAAAGTGAACATATGGATAGGATTAAGTGTTAAAGAGACCATATAAATATGAACAGGTGTCTAATAATTATAATAGATAGAATTTAAAATGAGGGAATGCTTCACCATGGGAAGCAGTCCATACAGCAGACTCACAGAATGACAATCACTTTAAGTAATACTCTGACCTCAGAATCAGCCCTTAGTCTTCCTGGGCTGGTTGAAAGCCCATGAGAGCACTTCAGACATGGAAAGCAAAGACATTGTGGCAAAAAATGTTCTACATGAAGGATATCTTTGAGATTCCAATGGAAAGAAGAGGCCATCAAAGAAGGATGTGCATTTCTCTAAAGGGATGAGAAAACTTTCACTTTGCATATGGTCTTGTCTAAATACTGACAGAGTTTGTGGTCTCAAAAGGCTTCCATAGCCTAGTAGCTCATGTCCAGGGCCTTGGGTGATCACTGATGTCATACCCAAGAGTGTTAATTGTTAAATTAACAACAGGAGTCACAGTGTACTAACTCCCCATGCAGGACCTTGTCCTCAGTGAGTTGTATTATGAGAGTTACTTTTCATACTTGTTCTCAGTATTTGTGTGTGTGTGTATGCATGTGTGTTCAAATTGTTGAAACATTTACTTAGTACAGAGTTGGTCTTCTGTGTACCAAGTTAATTGAAAATGAATCTTAATGGAGAATGTGAGTAAGGAAGAGGGAGGAGGGGGAGGGGTGGGAATGTGGGTGGGAGGGCAGGTATGGAGGGAAGAATAACTATATACCCAAAGTTGTAAATTTGCATTCCTTAAGAAATAAATTAATTAATAAAAAATGTTGGTAGAACAATGCTGGGTTTTCCTTTGTTGGTAAGGTCTTTACTACTTATTCAATATCTGCCTTGGTTATTAGTCTTTTTATGTTTTCAGTATCTTCATGACTCAATATTTGTAGTATATATGTGTCCTTAAATCTATTCCTGTTTTTTAAATTTTCCAACTTGTTGGCATAGAGCTGTTTTTAATTATTTGTAATGATTCATTTCGGTAGTGCCACTGGCAATATATTTTCATCTCTGATTTTATTAATTCCAGTCTTCTCTAGATTTTTGGTTATCTGGGCCAATGGTTTAAAAGTTGTGCTTATGTTCTCATTTTAAAAGACTTATTTATTTGAAAGGCAGAATTACAGAGAGAGAGAGAGAGAGAGAGAGAGATAAAGAAAGAGACACAGAAAGTGAGATCATTCCTCAGCTCGTTTGCTCCCCAAGTAGCAGCGATGACCAGAACTGAGCTGATCTGCAGCCAGAGGCTAGGATCTTTTTCTGGTCTCCCACATGGTTGCAGGGGCATACATACTTGGCCATCTTCCACTGCTTTCCGAGGTGTATCAATAGGGAGCTGGATTGGAAGCAGAGCAACTGGAACCTGAACTGGCATCTATATGGGATGCTGGTACCACAGGCAGGGGCATTAACTGCTATGCCTCAGTGCTGCCCTCCCCATTGTTTCTTCATTTCACTGATTTTTTTTGCATTTTTATTTCATTTTTTCTTATTTCTTCTCTAATTGTTATTATTTATTATCTCCTAATAATATGGAGTTTGATTGTTCTTGTTTTTCTAGGTCCTTGAGATGCAATGTTAGATCATTTATTTTATGCCTTTCCAATGTCTTGATTGAGGTACTACTTGCTATAAACTTTCCACTAAATGCTACTTTTGCTGTATCCCCAAATTTTGATAAGTTGTCTTGTCATTTTTATTTGTTTCAAAGAGTTTTTAAATTTTCTTTTGATTTCTCCTATGATCCACTGTTCAATCAAAAGCATGTTGTTCAGCTCCATGTGGTTTGTATATTTTCTAGAGTTTCTTATGTTGCTACTTTCCAGCTGCATTCAATTAGGGTCAGAACAGATATATGGTGTAATTCCAGTTTTTTTTTTATTTATTGAGACTTGTTTCATATTCTAGCAGATGGTCCATTACAGGAAATGCCCCATTCATTGCATGCTGTAGCTGTGACATGAAATGTTCTGTAAATATGAATTAGATCCATTTGGTTAATAGGTTAAGTTAGCTCTGTTAATTGTTTTTTGCCTCACTGATCTGTCCATTGATGAAAATGGGATGTTAAAGACTCTAATCATCGCATTGAAGCCAATGTCTCCCTTTATATTCCTTATTTTGTTTTAAGTAGCTGGGTGCTCTAGGATTGGGTGTACAAAAAATTCATATATTTCTGTAGAACTGATCCCTCAATCATTATATAATGACCTTTGTCTTTTAAAATAAGTTTTGACTTAAGGTCTATTTTGTCTGATATTAAGATAGCTACTTCTATTTGCTTTTGATTTCTATTTGCATGGAATACCTTTTTTCAACATTTCAGTTTCAGTCTATGTGTATTGTTGCTGAGGTGTGTTTCCTGCAGGCAACATATAATTTTTTAATCCAACCAGCCAGTATGTGTCTTTTTTTTTAAAGTGGAGAATGTAGTCCATTTGCATTCAAATATATTATTGATAACTAATGAATTGTTCTTTGCATTTTTCTGTATTCTTATTGTTTGGGATCTCCTTCAAACTATTACTAAGACATTTTCTGCCATCACACTCTTTAACTGTGCTGGTTATCTTTCCCTATTTCTCTGTAGCACATCCGTAAGTATCATTTGTAAGGTTGGCAGAGTGGTGACAAATTCTTTCCATTTTATATAGTCTTGGAAAGTCTTTGTTTCAGCTTCATTTATAAATGTGTGTGCTTCCCTGAGCACATTATTCTGGGCTGGCAATATTTTCCGTAAGGACTTGAAATGTATCTCTCCATTCTCTCACAGCATATAGGGTTTCTGTTCAGAAATCTGCTCTCAATATAATTTGAGATCCTTTAAAGGTAATCTGACATCTCTCATACATTTTAGGATCCTTTCTTTGTCTTATGTGTTTTTAAAAGATTACAGGCCGGCACCATGGCTCACTAGGCTAATCCTCTGCCTGTGGCACCAGCACCCAGGGTTTTAGTCCCGGTTGGGGCGCCGGATTCTGTCCTGGTTGCTCCTCTTCCAGTCCAGCTCTCTGCTGTGGCCCAGGAGTGCAGTGGAGGATGGCCCAGGTCCTTGGGCCCTGCACCCACATGGGAGGAGGCACCTGGCTCCTGGCTTTGGATAGGCACAGTGCACCAGCTGTATGCGCTGGCAGTAGCGGCCACTAGGGGATGAACCAACAGAAAAAGGAAAACCTTTGTCTCTCTCTCTCTCTCTCTCTCTCTCTCTCTAACTCTGCTTGTCCAAAAAAAATAAAAATAAAACTAAAATAAAATTAAAAACAAGATTTACAAAGATGGTGAGAGAGAGAGAGAAATGGCCAAGACTAGTTGATGCTGAACCTAGGAGCCAGGAATTTACTCTGGGTCTTCCATGTTTATGATGGGGGTCCAAACACTTCAGCCATTTTCCTCTAATTGGGAAAATTAGGCCATTAACAGGAAATTGGATTGGAAGTAGAATATCTGGGGCATGAATCAACATCCATATGGGATGCTGGCATTGCAGGCTGTGGCTTTACCTGCTGTAAAACAACGTCAGTCCTTGTATTTAACTTTTAGATGTTTGAATATAATGCTTCATGGTGATGATTATCTGATTCATGTATATTTGAGGTTCTATGTGCTTCCTGTAATTGGGTGACTGTATTTTTTAAGCAAATTAGGGAAATTTTCTATTACTTCATTGAATAGATTTTCTAAGCCAACTGTTGGCATATAGATGTTTGTGGTAATTCCTGATTATTCTTTTTATTCTGTAATATCCATTGTAACACCTTCTTTTTCATCTCTGATTTTATTATTTTTGTTCTTTTCCTTTATTTTGCTTTGCTGGGCTAATGATATATCAATTTCAGCTTTTTTGGAAAAACGTCTCTTTTTTATATTGATCTTTTGTCTCATGTTTTGATTAAATTTATTTCTTCTCTATTTTTATGATTTCTTTCCTCTTACTAATTCTGGGTTTTCCTTGTTCTTGTTTCTATGTCCTTGAAATGAGCTGCATTGTTAGATCATTTATTTGAAGCCTTTTGAATTTCTTGACCTCAGCGCAAGTTACTAACAACTTTTCTCTAAACAGTGCCTTTGTACTATCCCATAAGTTTTGGTATGTGATGTTCTCATATTCATTCATTTCTAGGATTTTTTTTAAATTTATTTCTGATTTCTTCTATAACTCACTGTTTATTCAGGATAATGAGGTTCAGGAATATATATATTTACTTTTAAAAACCTTGTTTATTGAGTAACAATATTTAGCAGATAATGTTCAGGGGAATTCTCCACACACATTCATTTTCCATTTAGTCTTAATAAGCAGATTCACTACTTAGTGGTTTACTAATGTTACTTTTTCCATACCCAGGCAAAGTACCTTTATAAATTATACATCTTTCAAAAATTGAGGTGACTTTCTAAAGGCTTAAGATATCTAGTAAGGAAAGTGAACAATTAAGGCTAAATTACTGTGAAAACAAAACTTAACACCACAATTAAAGAATAAATACAAAAATTAAAAAACTATAGAAACTATATTATACATAGTATTATACAAAGTTTATTGAACATATTTAGAATATCAAAATACCTCTTCCACTTCAGTAACTAATTTTTTTGAGATTAAAAACATAGCTCAAGCATTCCTACATTTAAAATTTGGGGTTTCTGTTTATTGAAAATGAAATAATGTCAGTATTTTGAAAATAACCATATATCAATATAAATATTTGGAATTGTGAGAATAGAAATAGTGAGCAGCCTCAAATTTCTCAGTATTTTATAGACATAACTTATCTTTTTTCAGTCATTTAAAAAAATTCTATTGGCTGGCGCCATGGCTCAACAGGCTAATCCTCCACCTAGCGGCGCCAGCACACCAAGTTCTAGTACCGGTTGGGGCACCGGATTCTGTCCCAGTTGCCCCTCTTCCAGGCCAGCTCTCTGCTGTGGCCAGGGAGTGCAGTGGAGGATGGCCCAAGTGCTTGGGCCCTGCACCCCGTGGGAGACCAAGAGAAGCATCTGGCTCCTGCCTTCAGATCAGCGTGGTGCGCCAGCTGCAGCGCGCCAGCCGCGCCGGGCATTGGAGGGTGAACCTGTCGGGGCTAGTGGCCCTGACCCAACATGAGATGCAGCAGGCTGAGGCTGTCCCTTATCTAATCCTGTTTCCTGTGCTTATTGTTCTGAAGGCACAAGACTCATTCCTGCAGGCAGGATGTGACTTCTGATGAAGGTTTATGATGTTCTTTGCTCTATCGGCAGAGCTTGTACCCTGATCTTTGCCACCTTGTAAACTTGTTTTGTTCCTGTGCTATGCATGATTGCACGCAATGAATGTTATCTGTATGGAGCCTGGGGTATATATCCTTGTGTTTCTTGGTGCTGGCTTCTGGAGGCTGAAGAGTTTCCCCATGGAGACGGCCTCCAGTCCCTCATCGCTGGGCCCCCTACTTTGGCCTGGAACGTGACGAGGCAATAAACATGGTGATGAATTGACTGAATGCTGTGTCTCCGTGTGGTTTGTCGGGTGGCCTCTGACAGAACCAACGGCAAAGGAAGATCTTTCTCTCTGTCTCTCTCTCTCACTGTCCACTCTGCCTATCAAAAAAAAAAATTCTACTTTTTTTTTTTTTACTATGACCTTGTCTAAATAAGATCGGAGTTGGCGAACTCAAAAGGCTTCCATAGCCTTGGCAACTCATGACAAGAGCCTCAAGTGATTACTGATGCCATAAACAAGAGTGTCAATTGTTAAATCAACAACAGGAGTCACTGTGCAATTACTTCCCATGTAGTATCTCTGTCCTAAATGTGTTGTACTATGTGAATTAACAATAACTAGTACTCAAACAGTACTCTACACTTTGTGTTTCTGTGTGGGTACAAACTGTTGAAACCTTTACTTAGTATATACTAAGTTGATCTTCTGTATATAAAGATAATTGAAAATGAATATTGATGTGAATGGGATGGGAGAGGAAGCGGAAGATGGGATGGTTGTGGGTGGGAGGGAGGTTTTGGGGGAAAAAGCCACTGTAATCCAAAATCTGTACTTTGAAAATTTATGTTTATTAAAAAAGTTTTTAAAAAATCACATTAAAAAATTTGCTATAGTAAAAATGGCAAGTAGTAGGTTACATCAGTTAGGAAATAATGTTTATAACTGTCTAAATGTAATAATTTAAAAACATAAATTTGTGGTAGGAAAATATGTTTAAAAAAGACACAAGGAAGTATCTCCCATAAAAATACACATGCACCTTCTTTGATTATATGAGTATCAAAAACTAAATATTCTTTCTTAAAAGTTAGTTCTACAAAATGTTGGTGTTGTATGTATTGCTTACTCTCCTAATGTAATGTATATATAAGAAATAATTCTTTCTCTATTACACAGTAAAATCAGTACTCTTAGCAAAAATGTACTATATACAGGGGAAATTGGGCATTGGCTGGTATTCAAGTTTTCAAATTTTTTTTAGTTTTTTTTATAGATTTATTCATTTATTTGGAAGGCAGAGATACAGAAAGGGAGAGGCAGAGGCAGAGGCAGAGAGAGAGGTCTTCCATCGCTGGTTCATTCCTGAAATGGCCACAAACGGCCACAGCTGAGCTGATCCGAAGCCAGGAGTCAGGAGCTTCTTCCAGGTCTCCCACGTTGGTACAGGGACCCAAGTACTTGGGCCATCCTCCACTGCTTTCCCAGGCCATAGCAGAGAGCTGGGTTGGAAGTGGAGCAGCCGGGACTTGAACTGGTGCCCATATGGGATGCTGGCACTTAGGTGGCAGCTTCACCCACTATGCCACAGTGCCGGCCCCAAGTTTTCAAATTTGATTTCTATTTGCCGGCCGCAGTGCGCCGGCTGCGCTGGCCATTGGAGGGTGAACCAATGGCAAAGGAAGACCTTTCTCTCTGTCTCTCTCTCTCACTGTCCACTCTGCCTGTCAAAAATAAAAATAAATAAATAAAAGAACTAAACGTGCAAAAGTAAAAAGATGAGGTAAACACCTTATACTTTTAAGAAAGTACTTGAAACTTAATATTCATATACTCCCAAGATCTAGCCTCTAGAATGATGCTTGAAAAGTTCTTCCATAATGACACACAGATGAACCATAAAATGAACTTAAGGTTTCTCAGTCTTCTGAGTAGGCAATGATGTTCTTCCTGTTATTACAAAAGAATTTAGACTATTTTGCCAACAGTATTGCTCCAGTGTGGATTGACATGAGGCACCATGCTACAGTAAGAACAGCCACAATGCCATTCAAAATTGTCATGCTATAGCCCACGTGGAAGGAGTGTCCAGTCAGTTTCTTGAACCTGGCAGGTGGAAGAGGAGTAGGAAACATTCCTGGTTCAAAAGAATCAAAATAAGTCACTGTCCAAGAAAAGCTGCAACAGGAGAATCCAGCAGTTAGGGATAGTATAAGCAGAGTCCAGAATCCTAACAGCCCAGTGTCTATGCCATCTTCATTTTTCAAATTCTCAGCATGCAACTCTTTAACGACCAGGTAGACAACGGGGAGCAGAAAGGTGAGGAGGATGGCGAACACAGAAGAGAAAGGACCTGACCAGCCACTGCCAAGCCGGGGTTCAGCTTCCCGCAGCAGCCGGGAAGATGCCATGGGCTTCTCCAGCATCACCGGCGACCCAACTCCAACTGGCGGGAACAGAGAACCTCTCTTGGACTCCGACGATGGCCCAGCCCAGAACTCTGCCCGCAAGTCGCGGGCCAATTGGTTGCATCCCTCCTCGTCGTCGACTTCGCCTTCACCCCAACTGTCCCCCTGAGAGAAGGCAGGGTACTGTGGGCCCAAAAGGGCACTGGGGTACGGAGGCAGGCAGCAGCGTGGAGCCGAACACCTCCCGCTCTCCTCAAAAGACAGGGTGGGAAAGATGGAGAAAACCGCCGAGGTCCTAAATGAAAGATCTCTGCATATGAGATCCCAGTGGAAAGAATGGGGCCATCAAAGAAGGAGGTACCTTTCTCTGAAGGAGGGAGAGAACTTCCACTTTGACTATGACCCTATCAGAATAAGATCAAAGTTGGCGAAACCTAAAGGCTTCCATAGCCTTACAACTCATGACTACAGCCTAGGGAGATTACTGACGCCATAAACAAGAGTGTCAAATTGTTAAATCAACAGGAGTCACTGTGTACTTATGTCTCATGTGGGATCTGTCCTTAATGTGTTGTCCAATGTGAAGTGATGCTATAACTAGTACTAAAACAGTATTTTTTTATTAAACTTTTATTTAATGACTATATATTTCCAAAGTACAGCTTATGGGTTACAATGGCTTCCCCCTCCCAAAACTTCCCTCCCACCCACAACCCTCCCCTTTCCCGCTCCCTCTCCCCTTCCAATCACATCATGATTAATTTTCAATTATCTTTATATACAAAAGATCAGTTTAGTATATATTAGGTAATGATTTCAACAGTTTGCCCCCATATAGCAACACAAAGTGAAAAAAAAAATACTGTTGGAGTACTAGTTATAGCATTATAAAGAGTGTACAGCACATTAAAGACAGAGATCCTACATAACATTTTTTTAAAAATTAATTAATTTTCTATGCCATTTCCAATTTAACACCAGGTTGTTTTTTTTTTTCATTTCCAATTATCTTTATATACAGAAGATCGATTCAGTATATAATTAGTAAAGTTCTCATCAGTTTGTACCCACGCAGAAACACAAAGTGTAAAAATACTGTTTCAGTACTAGTTATAGCATCACTGCACATTAGACAACACATTAAGGACAGATCCCACATGGGATGTAAGTACACAGTGACTCCTGTTGCTGATTTAACAATTTGTCAGTCCTGTTCATGGCGTCAGTAATCTCCCTAGGCTCTAGTCATGAGTTGCCAGGGCTATGGAAGCCTTTAGTGTTCGCTGACTTTGATCTTATTCCGATAGGGTCACAGTCAAAGTGGAAGTTCTCTCCTCCCTTCAGAGAAAGGTACCTCCTTCTTTGATGGCCCCGTTCTTTCCACTGGGATCTCACTCACAGAGATCTTTCATTTAGGTCTTCTTCTTTTTTTTCTTTTCCATGGTGTCTTGGCTTTCCATGCCTACAATACTCTCATGGGCTCTTCAGCCAGATCCGAATGCCTTAAGGGCTGATTCTGAGGCCAGAGTGTTGTTTAGGACATCTGCCATTCTATGAGTCTGCTGTGTATCCCACTTCCCATGCTGGATATTTCTCTCCCTTTTTGATTCTATCAGTTAGTATTAGCAGACACTTGTCTTGTTTGTGTGATCCCTTTGTTTCTTAGACCTATCCAAGCCATAGAATGTGAACTGAAATTGATCACTTGGACTAGTGAGATGGTATTGGTACATGCCACCTTCATGGGATTGTATAGGAATCCCCTGGCACATTTCTAACTCCATCATTTGGGGCAAGACTGATTGTGCATGTCCCAAATTGTGCATCTCCTCCCTCTCTGTTTCCACTCTGAAATTTAACAGGGATCACTTTTCAGTTAAAATTTAAACACCTAAGAATAATTGTGTGTTAATTACAGAGTTCAACCACTAGTACTAGAACAATAACAACAACAACAAATACTAAAAAGGATAAAGTGTTACATTGTACATCTAGAGTCAGGACAAGAGCTGATCAGGTCATTGTTTCGTATAGTGTCCATTTCACTTCAACAGGTTTCCCCTTTGGTGCTCAGTTGTCGCCGATCAGGGAAAACAAATGATATTTGTCTCTTTGGGACTGGCTTAATTCACTCAGCATGATGTTTTCCAGATCCCTCCATCTTGTTGCAAATGACTGTGTTTCAATGTTCCTTACTGCTGTATAGTATTCTATGGAGTACATGTCCCATAATTTCTTTATCCAGTCTACTCTTGATGGGCATTTGGGTTGGTTCCAGGTCTTAGCTATTGTGAATTGAGCTGCAATAAACATTAATGTGCAGATGGCTTTTTTATTAGCCAAATTAATTTCCTTTGGGTAAATTCCAAGGAGTGGGATGGCTGGGTTGTATGGTAGGGTTATGTTCAGGTTTCTGAGGAATCTCCAGACTGACTTCCATAGTGGCTGAACCAGTTTGCATTCCCACCAACAGTGGGTTAGTGTCCCTTTTTCCCCACATCCTCTCCAGCATCTGTTGTTGGTAGATTTCTGTATGTGAGCCATTCTCACCGGGGTGAGGTGAAACCTCATTGTGGTTTTGATTTGCATTTCTCT
Source organism: Lepus europaeus (assembly GCF_033115175.1). NCBI lineage: Eukaryota > Metazoa > Chordata > Mammalia > Lagomorpha > Leporidae > Lepus > Lepus europaeus. Next base: position 84,811,918 of record NC_084843.1, on the reverse strand, counting down.
GATTGCTAGTGATCTTGAACATTTTTTCATGTGTCTGTTGGCCATTTGGATTTCCTCTTTCGAAAAATGTCGATTGAGGTTGTTTGTTCTGTTGTTGTGGATTTTCTTGATTTCTTTGTAGATTCTGGTTATCAACCCTTTATCTGCAGTATAGTTTGCAAATATTTTTTACCATTCTGTCGGTTGCCTCTTCACTCTCCTGACTGTTTCTTTTGAAGTACAGAAACTTCTCAATTTGATGCAATCCCAAATGTTAATTTTGGTTTTGACTTCCTGTGCTCCTGGGGTCTTTTCCAAGAAGTCTTTGCCTGTACCTATATCTTGCAGGGTTTCTCCAATGCTCTCTAATAATTTGATGGTTTCGGGTCGTAGATTTAAGTCTTTAATCCACGTTGAGTGAATTTTTGTGTAAGGTGAAAGGTAGGGGTCTTGCTTCAATCTTCTGCACGTGGAAATCCAATTTTCCCAGCATCATTTATTGAAAAGGCTGTCCTTATTCCAGGGATTAGTTTTGGATCTTTGATCAAATATAAGTTGGCTGTAGATGTTTGGATTGATTTCTGGTGTTTCCATTCTGTTCCATTGGTCTATCCATCTGTTTCTGTACCAGTACCATGCTGTTTTGATAACAACTGCCCTGTAGTATGCCCTGAAATCTGGGATTGTGATGCCTCCGGCTTTGTTTTTGTTGTACAAGATTGCATTGGCTATTCGAGGTATTCTGTGTCTCCATATGAATTTCAGCATTATTTTTTCCAGATCTGAGAAGAATGTCTTCGGTATCGTGATTGGTATTGCATTGAATGTATAAATTGCTTTTGGGAGAATAGACATTTTGATGATATTGATTCTTCCAATCCATGAACATGGAATATTTTTCCATTTTTTGGTATCCTCTTCTATTTCTTTCTTTATGGTTTTGTAGTTTTCATCGTAGAGATCTTTAAAGTCCTTGGTTAAGTTTATTCCAAGGTATTTGATTGTTTTTGTAGCTATTGTGAATGGGATTGATCTTAGAAGTTCTTCCTCAGCCGTGGCATTGCCTGTGTATACAAAGGCTGTTGATTTTTGTGGATTGATTTTATATCCTGCTACTTTGCCAAACTCTTCGATGAGTTCCAGTAGTCTCTTTTTTTTTTTATTTTTGACAGGCAGAGTGGACAGTGAGAGAGAGACAGAGAGAAAGGTCTTCCTTTTGCCGTTGGTTCACCCTCCAATGGCCGCCGCGGTAGCGCGCTGCGGCCGGCGCACCGCGCTGTTCCAATGGCAGGAGCCAGGTGCTTATCCTGGTCTCCCATGGGGTGCAGGGCCCAAGCACTTGGGCCATCCTCCACTGCACTCCCTGGCCACAGCAGAGAGCTGGCCTGGAAGAGGGGCAACCGGGACAGGATCGGTGCCCCGACTGGGACTAGAACCCGGTGTGCCGGGGCCGCAAGGCGGAGGATTAGCCTGTTGAGCCACGGCGCCGGCCTCCAGTAGTCTCTTAGTAGAGTTCTTTGGGTCTCCTAAATAAAGAATCATATCATCTGCAAAGAGGGATAGTTTGAGTTCTTCCTTCCCAATTTGGATCCCTTTAATTTCTTTTTCTTGCCTAATAGCTCTGGCCAAAACTTCCAGAACTATATTGAAGAGCAGTGGTGAGAGTGGGCATCCCTGTCTGGTACCAGATCTCAGCGGAAATGCTTCCAACTTTACCCCATACAATAGGATGCTGGCCGTGGGTTTTTCATATATTGCTTTGATTGTATTGAGGAATGTTCCTTCCATACCCAGTTTGCTTAGAGTTTTCATCATGAAAGGGTGTTGTATTTTATCAAATGCTTTCTCTGCGTCTATTGAGAGAATCATATGGTTTTTCTTCTGCAGTCTGTTAATGTAGTGTATTACGTTGATTGTTTTGCAGATGTTGAACCATCCTTGCATACCAGGGATAAATCCCACTTGGTCTGGGTGGATGATCTTTCTGATGTGTTGTTGCATTCTATTGGCCAGAATTTTATTGAGGATATTTGCATCTATGTTCATCAGGGATATTGGTCTGTAATTCTCTTTCACTGCTGCATCTTTTTCCGGCTTAGGAATTAAGGTGATGCTGGCTTCATAGAAAGAATTTGGGAGGATTCCCTCTTTTTCGATTGTTCTGAATAGTTTGAGAAGAATTGGAGTTAGTTAGAATTGGAGTTAGTTCTTCTCTAAATGTCTGGTAGAACTCAGCAGTGAATCCATCTGGTCTTGGGTTTTTCTTTGTTGGGAGGGCCTTTATTACTGTTTCAATTTCTGTGTCAGTTATGGGTCGGTTTAGGTTTTCTATGTCTTCCTGGCTCAATTTAGGTAGGTTGTATGTGTCCAAGAATCTGTCCATTTCTGATAGATTTCCCTGTTTGCTGGCATACAAGTCCTTGCAGTAATTTCTGATGATTCTTTTTATTTCTGTGGTGTCTGTTGTTATGTTTCCTTTTTCATTTCTGATCCTATTGATTTGGGTCTTTTCTCTTCTTTTTTTAGTTAGTTGGGCCAATGGGGTGTCCATTTTGTTTATTTTTTCAAAAAAACAGCTCCTCGTTTGGCTGATTTTTTGTAATGGTTTTTTTGATTCAATCCTGTTGATTTCTTCTTTGATTTTAATTATTTCCCTTCTTCTACTGGGTTTGGGTTTGGTTTGCTGTAGATTTTCTAGATCCTTGAGATGACTTGGAAGCTCTATTTGGTGCCTCTCCAATTTCTTGATGTAGGCACCTATTGATATAAATTTTCCTCTTAACACTGCTTTTGTTGTATCCCATAGGTTTTGGTATGTTGTGCTGTTATCCTCATTTACTTCCAGAAAATTTTTGATTTCTCTTTTAATTTCTTCTATGACCCATTGTTCATTCAGGAGCATGTTGTTCAATCTCCATGTGTTTGCACATGCTCTGGGGATTCCCGAGTTGCTAATTTCCAATTTCATTCCTTTGTGGTCTGAGAAGCTGCATGGTATGATTCTAATTCTCTTGAATTTGCTGAGACTTGCTTTATGGCCTAGCATGTGGTCAATCCTAGAGAAGGTTCCATGTACTGCTGAGAAGAATGTAAAGTCCTTAGATGTATGATGAAATGTTCTGTAGATATCTGTTAGATCCATTTGGGCTATAGTGTCATTTAAATCTGCTGTCTCCTTGTTGATCTTCTGTCCTTTTGATCTGTCTATCTCTGAGAGTGGAGTATTGAAGTCCCCCAGTACTATTGTATTGGGGTCTAAGTCTCCCTTTAAGTCCCTTAACAAGTCTTTTAAATAAGCTGGTGCCCTGTGATTAGGTGCATATACATTGATAATTGTTATATCTTCCTGTTGAATGGATCCCTTAATCATTATATAGTGCCCCTCTTTGTCTCTCCTGACAGTTTTTGTGGTAAAGTTTATGTTGTCCGATATTAAGATTGCTACGCCCTCCCTTTTTCATTTCTGTTGGCATGGTATATCTTTTTCCAGCCTTTCACTTTCAGTCTGTATGGATCATTGTTGGAAAGATGAGTTTCTTGTAAGCAGCAAAAAGATGGGTTTTGTTCCCTAACCCAATCAGCCAATCAGTGTCTTTTAACTGGACAGTTCAAGCCATTAACATTCAATGTGACTATTGAGAAGGAGTAACTTTGCCCTGCCATTTGCCAAAGATATTTTCTAATATCTGGTTGGAGACTCCTGTGATCTTTTGCTGTGAGGTTTCCTTCCTTTACCTTCTTTCATATTGGTGACCGTGTTTCTGTGTTTCTGTGTGTAACACATCTTTAAGCATCTTTTGCAGGGCTGGACGAGTGGCGACAAATTCTTTCAATTTCTGTTTGCTGTGAAAGGTCTTTATTTCACCTTCATTCACAAATGAGAGCTTTGCAGGATATAATATTCTGGGCTGGCAGTTTTTCTCTCTTAACCTGGGCTATATCTCGCCATTCTCTCCTGGCTTGTAGGGTTTCTGATGAGAAGTCAGCTGTGAGTCTAATTGGAGATCCTCTGAGAGTAATCTGGCGTTTCTCTCTTGCACATTTTAGGATCTTTTCTTTGTGTTTCACTGTGGTGAGTTTGATTACAACGTGTCGTGGTGAGGATCTCTTTTGATCATGTTTATTAGGGCTTCTATGAGCTTCCTGTACTAGGATGTCTCTGTCCTTCTCCAAACCTGGGAAATTTTCTGCTAGTATCTCACTAAAAAGGCCTTCTAATCCTTTCTCCCTTTCCATGCCTTCAGGAACTCCTAGAACCCGAATGTTGGGTTTTTTAATAGTATCCTGTAGGTTCCTGACAGTATTTTTTAGATTTCTGATTTCTTCTTCTTTTCTTTGGTTTGCCTGTTTCCTTTCCTGTTCTCTGTCTTCTAATTCCGATATTCTCTCTTCTGCTTCACCCATTCTGTTTTTAAGGCTCTCTAATGTGTTTGCCATTTGATCTATTGAGTTCTTCATTTCATTGTGGTTTTTTTGTCACTATCTCAGTTTCCTGTTCTACTAGTTGTTTCATTTCATTTTGATTCCTCCTTAATATTTCATTTTCACGGGATAGATTTTCTATCTTGTCCATTAAGGATTTCTGTAGTTCAAGAATTTGTTTTTGAGAACTTCTTAATGTTCTTATCAATTTTTTGAGATCTTTTTTTTTTTTAAATTTTTGACAGGCAGAGTGGACAGTGAGAGAGAGACAGAGAGAAAGGTCTTCCTTTTGCCGTTGGTTCACCCTCCAATGGCTGCCGCGGTAGCACGCTGTGGCCGGCGCACCGCGCTGATCCGATGGCAGGAGCCAGGTGCTTTTCCTGGTCTCCCATGGGGTGCAGGACCCAAGCACTTGGGCCATCCTCCACTGCACTCCCTGGCCACAGCAGAGAGCTGGCCTGGAAGAGGGACAACCGGGACAGGATCGGTGCCCCGACTGGGACTAGAACCCGGTGTGCTGGCGCCGCAAGGCGGAGGATTAGCCTGTTGATCTGCTTCTTGCATTTCCTCTATCTCTTCATCTTCATAATCTTGCATTGGCATGTCTTGTTCACTTGGGGGCGTCATAGTGCCTTCCTTGCTCTTGTTACCTCGGCTTCTATGTTTGTTGTTTGGCATGTTGGAGATAATTTATGGTGCTTTTGGTTTTTTTTTTTTGTTTTTGTTTTTGTTTTGTTTTTGCTGTGGTTTTTTTTCTCGTTATACTATGCCTCTAAGTGAGCTGTCTGCTTTGTTGGATCCTTAGGGGCTGTGATGGGTGTGGCCAGATAGCTATGCTTGATTCTTCAGGTTTAAGGCTGTGCAAAGAGCAACTCTCCCAGATTGCTCACTCCCTTGCTCCTTGCTGGATCGCTCTCTCTCTCTTTTTTTTTTTTTTTTTGACTCAGTTGGGAGTGGAGTTGAGGGTAGTTGAAATCTGGCCTCTGTGAGTATTCGTTTGATCTACCCCTGGGACCACACAAAGAGTTTATGCAGCCCTCAATGTAAAGTTACTGAGTTTGGCTGCGCTTTACATATGTAAAATCGCGGTGCTCTTTGTTTTGCTTGGTGAATGAAGGGAGAGGCCTCTGTTCCCCCCCCCCCAATGTCTCGGGTTTCTGAGGTCTTTGTCTTACCCTCCTCCGTTGGTTCCCGCGCTGGCGAGATTCTGTGGCTCTGGCTCGTCTCCCGCCGCTCGGCTCATCTCGGTTGGTTTTCCATGCGGTGGGCTCCCTGTAAGTCCTCTGTGTCACATCCACTAGATCCAGAAGCGTTTCCTCTGCAGTTTTTTTCTTGAGTCTTTTCCTGAGGCTACAGTAATTCCACTTTTATGAAACTTTATTTTCACAAACTAAGGCGCATGTCCTCACTATCCACCATCTTGGCTCCGCCCCTGAAACAGTATTTTTACACTTTGTGTGTCTGTGTGGGGGCAAACTGATGAAATCTTTACTTAGCATATACTGAATCGATCTTCTGTATATAAAGATAATTGAAAATAAAAAAGAAACTTGGTGTTAAATTGGAAATTGCATACAAAAGTAATCAATTTTTTAAAAATATCATGTAGGATCTCTGTCTTTAATGTGCTGTACACTGTTATTTAATGCTATAACTAGTACTCCAACAGTATTTCTTCACTTTGTGTTGCTATGTGGGGGCAAACTGTTGAAATCTTTACCTAATATATACTAAACTGATCTTTTGTATATAAAGAGAATTGAAAATGAATCTTGATGTGAACGGAAGGGGAGAGGGAGCAGGAAAGGGGAGGGTTGCAGGTGGGAGGGAAGTTATGGTGGGGGAAGCCATTGTAATCCATAAGCTGTACTTTGGAAATTTATATTCATTAAATAAAAGTTTAAAAAAAAAAAAAAGAAAACCGCCAAGGTCCAGTGTCTCTCACTGGCCCCGCCCCACGACCGCAACAGCCAATCAGCGGCAGGGCGCTCCTGAGGCCTCCACCACCTGGCCCAGGCACGCAGGGGTGCGGAGGGTGGGCGGCGGGGCTGAGAGGGAGCAGTGGGCTCGCGGGAGAGGCTGGACGCCCCAGGAGCGCGGGAGGATTCTGGGGCGGCAGGCGAGAGCGGGCGCAGGAAAGCGCGCAGGGACAGGCAGGCCGAGGCCCCAGTAGGCCGGGTTGCGTCTCTCCAACGTGCTTAGTCTCGGCCACCCAGGCTAGCGCAGGCCCCTGCAGTCCCACGGTCTACACCGGGTCCTAAAGCTCGCCCAGGCCCCTCCAACATACATTCAGGAGCCTGTGTGCTTCCCCCGCTCCCTATGCTCACTGCTCCCCAGTCCACTCTCCTAACCCGCAGTTAGCGGCCCGGCGTCATCGCGGTGCCTCAGGAACCCATCCCGCTCTCCCTTTGGCGCGTTTCTCCCCACGCATAACTTCCCTCCCAGCGACTCAGCGCGCTCATCGCCGTGGCGTGCAGAGCTCCACTGCTCTGGACTCCTCCTCTCTGCTAGCCCGCCCCCCCTCTCCCCTCCGCCTCCCACTCCAGGTGCACAGGGGCCAGCATCCTGACCCAGCCACCGCTAAGGCTGGACTGCTTACTCTGGCACCCTGAGTATTTTTCACAGTTCCTTAAGTTGTTAATTTTCAGCTTCATTCAATTGTGATCAGGAAAGATACATGGCATGGTTTATTTTTTTTTAATTTGTTGAGACTTGTTTTATAGTCCTGCAAATGATCTATCCTAGGGAAAGTTCCACGCACTGATGAGAAGAATGTGTATTCTGAAGTTTTATGAAGAAAAGTTCTGTGGAAATCAATAGGTCAGTAGTTTAGGTTAGCTCTGTTATTTCTTTGTTGAGTTGTTGTATCTGTCAATTGATGAAAGTGTGGTGTTGTATTCCACCAGTATTACTGTATTGGAGTCTATATCTCCCTTTAGATCTATTAACGTTTATTTTAAATAGGCAAGCACCCTAGCTTTGGTTGTATATACAGTTACTATAGTAACATCTTCCTGTGACTTGAATTATGTCCATTCTCTTATAGCCTCAAAGATTGCTGATGAGGCTATGAGAGAATCAGCTCTCAATCCGATTGGAGATGCTTTGAACAGAATCTGGCATTTCTATCATACACACTTTAGGATCTTTTCTTTGTATTTTACTTTGAAGTACTGACTATAATTCACTGTTGTGAAGATTTTTTCTGATTTTTTTAGGCCTTCTATGTGCTTCCTGTATTTGGATGTCCCTATCTTTCTCCAAATTAGGGACGTTTTCTGCTACTATTTCACTGAACATGTCTTGTAATCTGCTCTATCCAGTCCTTCAGGAACTTTAATACACTTATGTTTCATCATTAGGTAGTATCACAAATCTCAAATACCATTTTTGGTTTTTCTAAATTTTTTTCTTCTTTTTTGACTAACAGATATAGCCTAGGTTTTGTCTTGTAGCTCAGATATTCTTTAATCTGCCTTGTTTTGTTCCTTTTAGGGAGTAATATTGTCTTTCTTATTCATTATTATTGTATTTGTATGTTTATTTATTTATTTATTTATTGACAGGCAGAGTGGACAGTGAGAGAGAGAGACAGAGAGAAAGGTCTTCATTTTCTGTTGGTTCACCCACCAATGGCCACTGTGGCTGGCGTGCTGCAGCCGGCACACCACGCTGATCCGAAGCCAGGAGCTAGGTGTTTCTCCTGGTCTCCCATGTGGGTGCAGGGCCCAAGCACTTGGGCCATCCTCCACTGCACTCCCGGGCCATAGCAGAGAGCTGGAATGGAACAGGAGCAACCAGAGCAGATTCCTGCACCCCGACCAGGACTAGAACCCAGGGTGCTGGTGCCACAGACAGAGGATTAGCCTATTGAGCTGCAGCGCTGCCCTCTATGTTTATTTTTAAGCATTTGTGGCAACACATTTTGGTTTTCTCCTCTGATGGGATTTATCTTTGGAATATGCCTCTATAGTGGAGTATTCCTTTAGCAGATATCCTGAGGTATGTGTTGGGTGGGGCCAGGGATGTCTGACATTGGTCGAGGGTGGGGCAAGTGTGCAGGGTGACACACTAGTTGGATGTGGTACATGTCCTTTATTGGATGTCCTTTATTGGATGGAGGGCATACTCACATCAGCTGGCATGATCAGAGCTTCACTCCATCTCTGCCAAGGTGACCAACTCTCATGGTGATCCCACAGTGGCTACACATCCCACCATGCATACGCATGAACTGCACGAAGCATCTGTGTGTGCCTAAGTGTGAGTGTAGAACTCTCTGACAGGACCCAGTCCAGGCACGCAGGCATTCCCTCCCTTTTTCTTCTGTAATCCTCCCCTGGTCAAAATCAGCATGTCTTTTCCCCTAATCACACATTTTGGACCCTCCTGCATAGTAATTGATCTAAAAAATAGTTTTAGGGGCTGGCGCCATAGCACAGTGGGTTAAAGCCCTGGCCTGAAGTTCTGGCATCCCATATGGGCACCGGTTCTAGTCCCAGCTGCTCCTCTTCCAATCCAGCTCTCTGCTATGGCCTGGGATAGAAGTAGAAGATGGCCCAAGTCCTTGAGCCCCTGCACCCACGTGAGGGACCCTGAAGAAGCTCCTGGCTCCTGGCTTTGTGTTGGTGCAGCTCCAGCCATTGCAGCCATCTGGGGAGTGAACCAGCAGATGGAAGACCTCTCTCTCTGTCTCTACCTCTCTCTGTAACTCTGTCTTTCAAATAAATAAAATAAAAAATAGTTTTAAAGGCAAAGAGGCAGAGATGAGCATACAAGCAAGGATCTTCCATCTGCTGGTTCACTCCCCAAGTGACATGTGCACATTCAGTGTCTGTTTTTAGCACATCTGCCTGGTATATGGTAGTTACTCTGCTCATCTGGGTTAGATATTATTTGTGTATGATATATATTTATATGTAGAGCAGAGTCATACAAGTTTTAATTGGTTGAAGTGTTTTCAGCACCTTTCCTATGGGCTCCTATATTTAAATGGAGAAACAGGCAAATTAGTGAGATTGTGTGTTCCTCTATGTCAGCCTGTCTCTGGTGCATTTCATGGCCAATAAAATGACATTAAAGGTTCCCTGTTGGGGCTTATGCTATGGGCACAGTGTAGCTTATGTTATGGGCACAGTGTAGCTCTGGTCTGATTGGGCACAGTGTAGCTCTGGTCTGATTGGGCACTGCATTCCAATTCTACTCTTTCCTCTGTATTGTCCATATTTCCAATCTGTCCATATTTCCAATCTGTCCATCTGTATTGTTCTGTATTGTTTATATTTCCAATCATGCATTTCTATCTACATTGTTTTTGTGGCTGTATATTTATTTCAGATGTTGGACAATTGTAAGTGGCAATTATAGAAAAAGTGAATTAATATGGCAATGCAACTATTTGACACATATATAAATACTTTATTTTAACTCAATTCAATGTATATCTTTTCCTCAATCTTTGAGCTATAGACCAGAAGCTCTTTCTTGGGAATGGATCTCTCATAGATCTTAATCATAATATCTTCTTTGAACATATTTAGAATGAATGCAGAATAAAAATTTTGTGATGGCACTGAATCCAACATGCTACATTGTTTACAATTTTTTCCAGGTTTTTAATAATACATATAACTGGTGAACAAAGATGTTTGAAATGGATAAGAGTAAGTCTTAGAGCGGGCATTTCTGAGATTTTGAAAGCACAATGTGTAGTCTTGTTAGTGGCTATACTATTACAGGAAAGTAGAGAATGTCAGCAAATTTAACTCAGAAGTTTGGAGTTAGAGGAGACCGTGTCCTTTCCATTGCACAGACAAGCCCTAAAGAGTCTCCAAGTCCCATGTTTCTAGGGATGCTGGGGATATCCAAACAAGTCTTCTCACATTGGAGCAACTCTGTAGTGATCCTTAGCCTTGATTCCTGGCTATACGGCTGCTGCATGCACACATGTGCATATTATCTTTGAGATACATTGCCAGGCTACTTTCAAACATAATTATATTGTGTTCTGTTCACTTCCATTAGACTGTTGGATTGGGCCCATTTTGGTTCCTTTTCCAACAGGCAGTTTCATAACAATAATAGAAAAATCCACAAAACATGCTGAGTTCAATGTGTAAAATAGTAAACTGTATATTGTTTCAGCTGAAATGTTCTTGATTTACCATTGACATTTTCCATTTGTTAACTTCTTTGTCAATTGATATACTATGCCATGCTTATTTTTCTAAGTGTTTCTCAACCAACCCTGTTGGTTTTCCTCCATTATTTATAACTTCAGTAAATAAAACTTTTGTCTATCCATATGACTGAGATATTCATATTCTTGGTATATCAAAGAAAATGAAGCCAATATATGAAAGAGATTCCTACACTCCCATGATAGGGGATCAACCTAGATACCTATGAGTGCATGACTGAGTAAACAAAATGTGGTATATTTCACAATAGGATATTTCTCAGTCTGAAAAAGTGATAAACTCTTGATATTGAAAGCAACATGGATGAAATTGGAGATCATCATATTAAATGAAACATACCAGACACAAAAAGTCAAATATAGATGTGGCATGAGCATCACTCTGCTGCTGCGTAGGACAATAGAGTGAGCACAGTCTTCAATAAATGAAATGGGAAGGCTAATAGACTGGTGTGATGGGTTTATATAGTGTGTATCAGCTGATATTCTGCACAGCAAGTCATAAAATACACAACAAATTTATGACTTTCCCCAATTGCTTTCCAAAAGATTCTCATATATTTCATAGGCATTTGAAATAAACATTGATTCAGACTTACTTTCCACTTAAAGAATCATATGTTGAAAGGTTTTCATAGTCCCAAAAAGAAGTTAAACTTGTTTTTTCATTTATTTAGGTATGATTTCAGAAAGCAAAATACAATATATCTAGAGGAAGAAAATGAAAGAAACACTACAATGCATAAAAGATTCTACTCATTTAAAATTTTTCATCATTAATCATTAAAAGAATATGAAGAGGGGTCTGGATTTATGGCACAGTGAATTAAGCCACCACCTCTGACATGGGCATCCTACATCAGAGTGGACAGTCGAGTCTCAACTTCTCCACTTTCTATCGAACTCCCTTCTAATGTGCCTTGAGAGGGCAGAGGAAGACAGCCCAAGTGCTTGAGTCCCTGCAACACACATGGGGAATCTGGCTGGAGATCCAGGATCCTACTTTTGGCCTTGCACACCCCCAGCTCTTGCAGTCATAGGGGCAGTGAACCAGTTAATAGAAGATCTCTTTGTCCCTCCATGCTTTCAAATTGGGTAGTGAACCAGAAGATGGAAGGTCTCTCTCTCTCTCTCTCTCTCTCTCTCTCTCTCTCTCTGAGCTTCACACACCTTTCAATGTTACTATTTGAATACTCTTATCAGTGTTCTCCCCAGATATGTTTTATTCTATATTTTAAGCACAAATGAAAGAGAAAGTAAATTCTGTTTATCAGACATGAATTTCAAATGTAATACTCCTGTAACTCAAGGCTTAATTTGCAGTGTTTACTGAATTAATCAGTCCCTTTGTCAATTAAAAATGTTGGCTTCTAATCTCAGGGGCAAAATAATATATCTACATGTTTTAATTCTATCTGTAAAATAATTATGGACAATGTTGTACTATCCCTCTCACTCTCTCCGTTTTTTAACCAATAAGTGGGATATAATAATATTTTCAGTTGAATAAATCTATGAGTATTCTTGTATAAAATATATAGGGTGCATGAATTTCAAATGATTTAAACAAATTTTATTTTAAGGATATGACTATTCATTTAATGGATTTAATTTCAACTATGAAAATGCACAAAATACAGAAAGGAGAAAGAATAACCATTATTCAAATTCCTATCATTCAAGATAAAACACATTTCAAAATCTTGGTATATTTGCTTTGGATTTCGTCATTGTGTACTTTTAAATAGAAGTGGCATATACTTAGTATACAAATTCCAAAAATATAGAATGGTATAAAATGCAATGACAACAATTTAAATCACAGCAGAGATCCTGGCTGCTTCACTTCCCATCCAGCTCTTTGCTATGGCCTGAGAAAGCAGTGAAGGATGACCTGAATCCTTGGGTGCTTGCAACCACATGGGAGACCTGGAAAAAGCTCCTGGCTTGGGGCTCCTGGCTTCAGATCAGCACAGCTCCAGGTGCTACAGCCATTGGGGAGTGAACCCATGGATAGAATAGCTCTCTTGGCTGGTGCTGTGGCTTAACAGGCTAATCCTCCACCTTGCGGTGCCAGCACACCGGATTCTAGTCCCAGTTGGGATGCCGGATTCTATCCCGGTTGCCTCTTTTCCAGGCCAGCTCTCTGCTATGGCCCGGAACGGCAGTGGAGGATGGCCCAAGTCCTTGGGCCCTGCACCCGCATGGGAGACCGGGAGAAGCGCCTGGCTCCTGGCTTTGGATCAGCACAATGTGCCGGCCACAGTGCCATTGGAGGGTGAACCAACAGCAAAAAGGAAGACCTTTCTCTATCTCTCTCTCACTATCCACTCTGCCTGTCAAAAAAAAAAGAATAGCTCTCTCTCTCTCTTTCTCTGCCTCCCTAACTCTGCCTTTCAAATAATAAAATAAATAAATCTTAAAAAAAGACCTCTGAGGTTTTTAAGTTAATGATTTCTTCCTACAGGCAATATGTGTCTCACTGCCTTCATCTCCTTTCTGAATATTGCCTTTAAGGTTGTAAACATCTATGGCCACCCTAGGTAAACTCATAACCCCTTCCATCTCTTCCTCTCTCCCTCTTTTCTGGTTTATCTTTCTCATTACCATCTCACTACCATTTCACATGGAATTCGCCTTGTTCATCGCCCTCCCCTATTAGAATGCCAGCTGCATAGTTTGCCAACTGCTGTATCTCTAGCACCTAATAGCATTCCAGACACAAAGTGGCATTAAGTAAATATTCATTGAAAGAGTGTGCTGTTCATATATATGAATAGAAAGCACATACCCTTGACTTTCAGTATGGTTGATGGTAGCAGATATGTAACATTAAGAGTGTATAAAATAATGAAACCTGGAGTACAGAGAAGATAGAACATTCTACATGGAAGCAGTGAAAGAGCTGACAATTGATGTAAGTTAAAACATTACCAGGACTTATGAGAAAGAGATGGCCAGCGGTTGGTCCTTTGGCCTGGCAATTATGAATCCTTGAACCATATTCGAGTACCTGGGTTGGATAACTGCCTTCTGACTCCAGGTTCTCACTAATGCAGATCTTGGGAGGCAGTGTTGATGGCTCAAATAATTGAGTTCCTGATACCTATTGCATGAGAACTGAAGAGTTCCCAGATTTCCGCTGGCTGGCTCTGGAGCAGCAAACCACAGAATGAGACATCACCTGTCTTTCAAATAAATAGCCAGTTTTTCCTTAAAATATTCAGTTAGGGTTGGAATTAGTCTTAGCTGTTAAGACAACCACATCCCACACTGGGGTGTGCCTGTTTGTGCTCTGAATTACTGATTTCTGCTAATGCAGACACTGGGGTACAGTAGTGATGAACCAGGTAGTTGGGTTCCTGTTTCCCAAATGGAGTATGTGGATTGAGTTCTTGATTCCTAGTTTCAGCACCAGTTCCAGATAACTGCAGGCACTTTTGGAATGAACTAGCAGATGGGAGTTTTCTCTTTTTCTCACTCTTAAACTCACTCTCCCTTCTTCTATCTCTCTCAAGTAAGTATATTTCAAAAACTCAATTAAAATATGAAGCATTTCCAAGATAAACAAATATTGATAAGTGAATTTAGTGTTATTTCATAAAATACTGATATTCATTTATGCATATAATAGGTTAAAATAATTTATATTCATTTTCTAATCACAAATATATTATGCTAATTTTTCCACTGTTAATATCGTATTACTACACTATTCTTCAGCAGAAGAAATACCATATTTTTATAGCTAAAATAGTTTATTTGTTATCCTTTTGCATATATGAGTTTGCTAAAAAAAAATCAGTAGTTTAGTCAGGATAGGTAACTAAAGGATTAATTTTCCAAGAATTTTGTCTTTATTCTTGTTTTTTCAACTTTTATTTAATAAATATAAATTTCCAAAATACAACTTTTGGATTATAGAGCTTTTCCCCCCATAACCTTCCTCCCACCCACAACCTCCCCATCTCCCACTCCCTCTCCCATCCCATTCTTCATCAAGATTCATTTCAATTTTCTTCATATACAGAAGATCAACTTAGTATATACTAAGTAAAGATTTCAACAGTTTGCACCCATACAGATACACAAAGTATAAAGTACTGTTTAAAAAGCCCATGAAAGTTTTTTAGGCATGGAAAGCCAAGACACTCTGGCAAAAAATGACCTAAATGAAAGATCTCTGTGAGTGAGATCTCAGCAGAAAGAATGGGCCATCAAAGAAGGAGGTACCTTTCTCTGAAGGGAGGAGAGAACTTCTACTTTGATTATGGCCTTGTCTAAATAAGGTTGGAGTTTGTGAACTCAAGAAGCTTCCATAGCCTTGGCAAATCACGACAACAGCCTTGGGTGGTAACTGACATCATAAACAAGAGTGTTAATTGTTAAATCAACAATGGAAGTCACTGTGCACTTACTCCCCAGGTAAGAATGATACACTTTAATACTAGTGCTGCTCTGTTAGTTTACACTGGTATTTATTTCTTACAACTCATATATATTTTTCAGCATTTACATTTTTCTTCATCTTTCTCTTCATGAATTTTGTCTTATATTTTTTCCTTTACCATAAAAAATATTGACATTAATAATGAAAAATGAGTCTCTCAAATTAATTCCTTATATTTATCATGTTTCTGATACGTTCTTTTAGATGTTGACATATATATTTTGCTTCCTTTAAGTTGAATATTTTCAGAAGCACTATAAAAAGTACAACTCTAGTTCTTCATAATTCTTATATTAAACCTTCTTTTGATATGGGCGTTTGTTGCTATGAACCTCATTCCTGGACCTGATTTTACCATATTTCATAGAGCTGGGCATTCTGAATTTCCAATCTTATGTCTTAAGGTGATTTGAATATCTTTTTATATGGTTGGCCTGGTCATTGGGAACACTGGTGGTATTGGTTCACTTTTGGTGACCAGCCTATCCAGCATCATTCCTGACCTCTATTTGACTACAAAACATCTTTGAGATGGGTATTCCATGGGTCAATCTAGTTGCTATGGGCATTTGGAGGTCTTCTGTCCAAAAGTATTCAGCTCTGAAAAATCTGGGTTATTTCACCAGTGAAGCAGCCATTAGTATGATAGGAGCTTTCTGAAGACAAAGGGAATAACAGACTGGACAGTGGAATAAGGGAATTATGAATATGAGTCATTTCTCCAGATGCGGAAATGCAGTTGAAATTATATAACTATTTCCAAACTTTGAATATTAAATTTATATGTATGCTTATATACATGCATTTATATGTTTATATGTAAACATATGTAATGTTTACAAGAGTATATACATACATATATGTTTTCTTATGTACTAGTCTCATGTAACAAATTACATCAAATTTAAATGTCTTTAAATGTTACTAACTTAAACAACAATACATATTTATATTGCACCATGTGTTTGCCCTAGACAAATACACTGTACAATTTTCAAATCAGGGTAAGCATCAATATCTTCAAACATTTGTAATTTTCTTATGATGAAAACATTTAAAACTTATTTTTAAAGAAAAATAGATGGTATATTATGATCACCATAGTCACCCTACTCTATCATTCAAGGGAACACCAGAACTTCTTCCTCTTACATACAACTTGGTAGCTATTTTTTAAGATGTATTTATTTATTTGAAAGGCAAAGTTACAGAGATGGAGAGAGAGAGAGAGAGAGAGAGAGAGAGAGGTCTTCCATTTCCTGGTTCATTCCCCAGATTGCTGCAACAGCAGGAGGTAGGAGCTTCCTTTAAGTCACCCATGTGGGAAGAGGGGCCCAAACACTTGGGTCATCTTCTGATGCTTTCCCAGGCAGGGATCTGGATTGGGTGTGGAGCATCCAGGACACCAACATGCACCCATAAGGGATGCTGGTGCTGCAACTGGTGGCTTTACCTACTATGCTATAGCACTGGCCCACCTAGAACCTGTTAAACAAATTTTCCCAAACAATTTCTCATTCCTACTCTTCCCTGCTTCTGGTAGCCACCATCATACTCTTAGCATCTATGAGAAGCAATTTATTAGAGTCCACATATGACTGAGACTGTGCCACTCATGTCTTTTTGGGCTTGGCATATTTCTCATATGATAAGATGTTGTTGTAAATGATAAATGTGTCCTCCATTTTCTTTCTTTCTTTCTTTCTTTTTTTTTTTTTGACAGGCAGAGTGGACAGTGAGAGAGAGAGAGACAGAGAGAAAGGTCTTCCTTTGCCTTTGGTTCACCCTACAATGGCCGCCGCAGCTGGTGTGCTGCAGCCAGTGCACCGCGCTGATCCAAAGGCAGGAGCCAGATGCTTCTCCTGGTCTCCCATGGGGTGCAGGGCCCAAGGACTTGGGCCATCCTCCACTGCACTCCCTGGACACAGCAGAGAGCTGGCCTGGAAGAGGGGCAACCGGGACAGACTCCAGCGCCCCGACTGGGACTAGAACCCAGTGTGCCAGCACCGCAAGGTGGAGGATTAGCCTATTGAGCCACGGCGCCAGCCTGTGTCCTCCATTTTCATCACATAGTTTTCCATTGTGTGTATGCACAACATTTTCTTTTTCCATTCATCATTTTGTAGACACTTAGTTTTTCTTTCCATTTCTTGAATATAATGAAGGTATGCAGATTTAATTTTCTTCAGATATATATACCCAGGAGTGGGACTGCTAGATTGTATAGTCTTTCTATTGCAGGGGTAGTAAGGGATATAAAGGAGCAAAAAGAAATTATAAATTATAGAGATCAATTTCTAAGTCATAAAATGTGAATATATTGGATGATGTTTATATACAGAAGTAATCCATAAAAACAAATACAACTGGTAAAAGACATTATTAGAAATACCAATTTTATATATATATATATATATATATAGAGAGAGAGAGAGAGAGAGAGAGAGAGAGAGAGACTTAATCACAAAGTACCAGCAAGAAACAAAAGGAAATATAAAAGGACAATAGGCAGACTAGAAAAAAACTTGCCAGAGAAATGGGAAAAAAAGGATTAAATTATGTGGTATCTTTATACATTCTTTAAATAAATATTAAAAAGAAACACAGACGACTCAACATAAAAGTGTGTTCCACATACCAATAAGAATGGCTTTGAAGCCAATCAACAGACATTAAATTGTAACTGACCTGAAGGAGTTTCCTGCAATATCCAATAGGATCTTTTCCAGAAGATGGACTGGGAGGTGGGAGGTAGTCTAGCGGTTTGCCAGACCAGGGAGGAGAAACTCCCTCCCACTACAGGGTGGCTGGAGCCAAAGAGGACACACTTTTGGAAATGAAGCCGACTCCTCTTATTTTTTCCATCCGGCACGTCCTGAACTCGTGTGTCAGCGCTATGGAGGATGCTGATTGGCTGCGTCTTTTAGATGTTGTGCACACGCACAGCAATGCAAGCTGTTCAATCAGTCGCAGTGGCGTAAAGGCTACGTAATGATGCAGGATCTTGATGCAATAGTAGTCTTCCAGTTCTGAGGCTGAGAGAGGTTCTTGGAGTGGGCTCCGTTGCTGGGAATCTCCAAAGGCAGTCAGTGTTTGCTGTTCTCTGTCCGCCGTTCCCTGATCCTCTTCCATTGAAGGACACCACCCACCTCGGACACCAGGAGATGGTGAGTGTGGGGGCTGGGCTTGAGGAGAGGGGAAGGCAGACTTCGAGGAAGTTGTCGGAAAAGGCTGGCAGGTTGCCGGCTTCACAGAGGTCATCTCTAGTCTGTGGGCCCCATCTCGCTGCTGGAATGACACTTCCCTCAGCCCCCTATGGTCTTCAGTGTGGAGACTCCAGGTGTCCTGTCCCTTTCCTGCTCACAGCCTAGGGGCCATCTCTGGGCAGCTGCTGGCAGCAGCCCCCTGCATTCCCTGTTTATGCAGTGGGGATGGGGTGGTCATTATGGGCAATATGGGCTGTGTAGAGGATTCATGCAGCAAGGAGCTGTTGTTTAAGGGGTCCTCAGTTGCTTTTTTACCCCAGGGGTGACATGAATCCCCACGTTTTCTGAATATGTTGGAAGCAGGTCTTAATTCACCAACCCTGATCTGTCAGCATAGCCATTTCTGGAGGGTTGACCTCATTTTCTTTTGGAAATAACAGTGTCATAGACAGGGTAAGTTAAAAACAATGCAGTTTTATTTCACTCAGGGTTTTGGCCCAGGTTTTAGGGGGACAGGAGGATGCTGTAATTTGTCCTGTGTCATCTTAGCCCTTACATGTTCCCTTAACAGGCTGTTGGCTGTCTCTGACCTTTCAAAATAGAAATTTTAGCTTATTACATTTATGGGTGTTTAAAACACTGTTTCTGTTCCATGACCATCTTACCAGCCCCAAAGATATAAGCCTAGATTTCTAAGTTAGTACTAATTTTTATTTTGATACAGTGATTTTTGAAGGTTATTGGGATATAATTGACAAACAAAATTTGTGTATATTCAAGGCCTGCAATCTGATGTTGATATTTGAGGGATTTTTAAGTTTATAGAAAATTCACTTTATCATTTAATCCAGTTTTTCACTAAATTTTTGGAGTCCCCTTATACATATAAGATGATTAAGACAAACTAACATATCCATATTCCTTACATAGTTTTTAAAATACTACTTAAGATCTTAACAAATTGTGAGTATTGAATAGTGTATTCATATTATTTCTGTGCTGTATATTAGGTCTCAATGAGTTAATTTATCTCCTAACATCTTCTCACTTTCTCCACTCTCAGCCCTTAGAAACCACTATTCTGTTCTGTGATTAAGTATGACTTTCTTCAGTTCCACAAATTCAGGAGATTATGTGGTATTTATCTTTGTGTGTCATACTTCATGCAGCCTGATGTCCACATTCATATATTTGGATCTATGTTGTGATAAAATGCTAGAATTTCTCTTTTATTGTTGGATGTGATTCCATTGTGTGCATGTGTATCATGTTTTTCTCTATTCATCTATTGACCATGTTATTTCCATTTCTTGTTCTTGTGAATAATGCTCATATGAACATGGATGTGCCAGCATATATTTAAGATAGTGATATTATTTCCTTTGGATACACATGCAGTAGTGGGATTGTTTTGTCATGTGTTCCATTTTTAATTTTATTTGGGATATCTCCATAGTGTTTTTCACAGTGGATTTACCAATATACATTCCCTCCAACAATTTATGTGTTATGTTTCCTAAAGATCTGATTCAATACTTGCTATATTTTTAGTTTTTTATAATACCCATTTCTACATATGTGAGGTGATAACATTGTGGTCTTGGTTAGCAGTGTGGAGCCCCTTTTAAAATATCTGTTGGGTGCTTTCATATCTTGATTGGAAAAATTGATCTGATCTTTGTCCAATTTTATTTATAGTTATGAGTTGTGTATTTCTTTGTATTACCGCCTTAATCATACTATGTTTGCCAACATTTTCTCCTATTCTTTGTTTTCTATGTTTAGTTTTCCTTTTAGTACACAGATTTTTTTGTCTTTTAGTTTTTTTTTTTTTGTAGTCTTACTTCCTTTTGTCACCTGTGCATTTGATGTCATATCTGAATCGTTGTTGCAGTATGATACCTCCAAAGCTGTTTTAGGCATTTGTGATGGGAATATTCTAAGTGGAAGGGAATATTTTCTTTCCCTGTCTGTCTGTGTGTATGTGTGTTTGTTTTATTTTTCTTTCACACTAATTAATTAAGAAGCTTATAAAAGCTGCTTTGAGTACTTGGCAACAAATCAGAGTTAGATTATAGGAGTAAGGCCCTAGTATTACATAGAATAGTGGGGTGACCATAGTTTACAGTAATACACTCATTATTTTATGAACAAATAGGAGAAAGATATTCCAAGGCTCTGATTATGAGGTGTAATGTCAGAGAAGGGAAAATGTATCCTGATTTGAACATTACACATTTTATGTGTGATTAAAATTTCACAGTTACCTGTAAACAAAATATGAACCCAGAACAGCACCTTACTAAGTGTATAATGTTAAGGGATGTCAAAATATTTAAATTAGTATCACAACTACTATTAGAATCTTTGGAAGTATTTTATTAAGACAAACATAATCTGAAAATAACTGGATTGCTATTTTCCCAGGAAAAGTGGAGCAATTAGGAGGCAGTATTTTAGCTTAAATTTGTAATTAATAATCTTTTGAATTGTTTTGCATAAGCAAAATGAAGTGGTTCTCTAAGTGTTTATGGCATTAATTTGTTTTTTTTTTTTTGACAGGCAGAGTGGACAGTGAGAGAGAGACAGAGAGAAAGGTCTTCCTTTTGCCGTTGGTTCACCCTCCAATGGCCGCCGCGGTAGCGCGCTGCGGCTTGCACACCGTGCTGATCCGATGGCAGGAGCCAGATGCTTCTCCTGGTCTCCCATGGGGTGCAGGGCCCAAGCACATGGGCCATCCTCCACTGCACTCCCTGGCCACAGCAGAGAGCTGGCCTGGAAGAGGGGCAACCGGGACAGTATCGGTGCCCTGACCGGGACTAGAACCCGGTGTGCCGGTGCCGCAAGGCTGAGGATTAGCCTAGTGAGCCACGGCGCCGGCCTTATGGCATTAATTTGAATCAGGATAATATCAAACAAGATATAATGAAGTAAATAGCAGATTAATTTTGGTGAAAAATTTCTTGAAACTTGCATATTATTTCATTCTAAACATTGTCTATGATTGTAAGGCTCCTCGTATTTATAGTTTTAAATAGTTTTGAACCAAAGTGAGTATATTTAATTTCATGTTCCACAAAATAGGTGAAACCCTCTCATATTTGTTGGTATTCAGTTGTTTCTGTGAAGCCCAAACTTAGGAGCCTATCTGTCCAGTCCTAACTGTCCCTAGATTTAGGTGAATGTTCTTTGTTTTGTACTGTACTGGCAGTATACATAATTATAACCATAGTCTTAGGCCAGCGCCGCTGCACAACAGGCTAATCCTCCGCCTTGCGGCGCCAGCACACTGGGTTCTAGTCCCGGTTGGGGCACCGATTCTGTCCCGGTTGCCCCTCTTCCAGGCCAGCTCTCTGCTGTGGCCCAGGAGTGCAGTGGAGGATGGTCCAAGTGCTTGGGCCCTGCACCCCATGGGAGACCAGGAGAAGCATCTGGCTCCTGCCATCGGATCAGCGCAGTGCACCGGCCACAGCACGCCGGCCACGGTGGCCATTGGAGGGTGAACCAACAGCAAAAAGGAAGACCTTTCTCTCTGTCTCTCTCTCTCACTGTCCACTCTGCCTGTCAAAAAAAAATTATAACCATAGTCTAATATTAACATGTTTTCATTAATCCCAAAATTGTTCATATTACTTACAGTAAAGCCTTATTCACCATCAGCTCCAGGCAGGCACTAAACTAAATTCTATCTCCAGAGATTGGCCTTTTATAGTCATATCCTATAATTGAAATCATACACTGTTGCAGCATGTGGGGCTTTGCTTCTAATTTCTTCTCTTTTTTGAGTTTTTACTTTTGTAGTCTGTCATTTGTTAATTAATTTTGACTGCCAAGTAGTGAACAATTATAAGAGTTGATTTCACATTTGGCTTGCATAAATATTGCTGCATTGAGCAGATGTAGGCAAGTGGATTTTCTATCTTCTGGCATACAGGAGAGAAACTGCTGAGTTAAGAAATAATCCTATGTAGGCCAGCGCCACGGCTCATTTGGCTAATCCTCCTACTGTGGTGCTGGCACGCTGGGTTCTAGTCCCAGCTGGGGTGCCGGATTCTGTCCCAGTTGCTCTTCTTCCAGCCCAGCTCTCTGCTGTGGCCCGAGAGGGCAGTGGAGGATGGCCCAAGTGCTTGGGCCCTGCACCCACATGGAAGACCAGGAGGAATCACCTTGCTTTGGATCAGCACAGCACACCCTCTCTAGTAACCATTTGGGGGGTGAATCAATGGAAGGAAGACCTTTCTGTCTCTCTCTCACTGTCTAACTCTGCCTGTCAAAAAAATAAATAAATAATTCTATGTAGAACTTGCTAAGAAACTGCAAATTATTTTTCACAATGGTTGCACTGTTTTACTGAAAGTGTATGAAGGTTCCATGTTCTCCATTTATCTCAGTCAACATTTATCTATGGCTGAATCAGAATCATTTTACTGAATATTAAGTGATATCTTTAGGTTTTGTTTGCATTTCACCAATGACTAATAGTAATCCTATCTTTTTGCAATATTAAATGTCTTATTGAAGTAACTGATTTTAAAAATTATATGTTCTTATATTTTTTATTTTTCCATTACAAAATTCAATGTTTTTATTCTTAAATTTCTTAGTGGTATTTTCACTTGGATGCTACCTTGAATGTTAATGTTAATTATATTTTCATAATGTTCATTGCTACTATACAGAAATGTAATTGATACTTGTATCTTTTTCTTATATTCTGCTACATTGTGAATTTTACTTTGTTTTTTTTGTGAATTCCGCAGGATATGTTTTAATTGCAAGATTATGCTTTTTTCAAGTAAAAACACTTTGTTTTTCAAAATTTAAAAAATTAAAGACTTTTAAAAATTTATTTGAAAGGTAGAGTTACAGAGAGAGAGAGGTAGAGGTAGAGATAGAGTTAGAGGTAGAGGTAGGTGTAGAGAGATAGAGATAGAAATAGAGATGGAGAGAGAGAGAGAGAGAGAGAGACAGAGACAGAGAGAGAGAGAGAGAAACTTTCCATGCATTGGTTCAATGCCCAACTGGCCTCAATGGCTGGGGCTATACCAGGCTAAAGCCAGGAATCAGGAGCTTGGAGCTTCTCAGGTCTTCCAAAGTGTATCTGTTTTTATGCTAATACTACTTTGATCTTATTTTTAATAATATTTTGAGTATTTAGCTCTTTGACATGCCACAGAGTTTTCTGTGTATTTTATTTTATTTTCTGCAAAAAAAAATAACTATTGGAGTGTTATAAGGAATCATTTCAGTCTATAAATCACTTAGGATCATATTGATTTATTGTACATATTTTATAATCCATGAACACAGTATTTCTTTCCATTTATTTGTATGATCATTGATTCCTTTCAATAATCCTTTATTGTTCTCAGTATTAAGATATTTTATTCCCTTGGTTACTTTTTTTTCTAAGTACTTTATTCTTTTTTATTCTATTTGAAATCCAATTATTCTACTTTTTTTAACTTTTATTTAATGAATATAAATTTCCAGTGTACAGCTTATGGATTACAATGGCTTCCCCCTCCCACAACTTCCCTCTCACCCGCAATTATTCTACTTTTAAAATTATTTATAAGGTGAACAGATTTCATGTGTTTCATATATACAGACTTAGGAGCATGATGATACTTCTCACCCTATCCACTCACCTACCCATAGCCCCAACTTTTACCCTCTATCCTTTTATATTTTCCTTTCAACTTTTACAATTACATACTTTCATTTTATGTTATAATCACAAGTTTAATCACAAGTTTCCACCAAGTAAAAATTAAACAAATGATTAGTAGAAAAAAAAACCATAAAAATACTATTGCTCAAGAATATAGACAGGGGTTATCACAATAATCAAATCTCAAAATGTCAATTTTACTCATATATATTTTATTTTTGTACTCTGTATACTAGTTACCACAAATCAGGGAAAGCATGGGTATGTGTCTTTTTTGGAAGTAGCTTATTTCATTGAGCATAATGATTTGCAGTTCCATGCATTTTATTGCCAAAGATAGGATTTCATTTTTTAAGGCCCAGTAGTGTTCAACAGTGTATATATAACTTATTTTCTTTATCACATGATCAATTGATTGACATCTAGTTTGATTCCACATATTAGCTATTGTAAAGAGAGCTACAATAAACATGTGGATACAGATAACACTTTCATGTGCTGATTTCATTTCCCTTGATTGAATTTCCAAGAGTGGATATCTGGGTCATAAGGTAGATATATTGTCAGATTGATGAGGAATCTCCATACTGTCTCCAATAATGGTTGTGCTACTTTACATTCATATTGTGTATTTTCCTCTACATACTCACCAGCACTTACAGTTTCTTGATTTTTGGATGATTTAGGTTCAAACTAGGATGAGGCAAATCCTCATTATTCTTTCTTTTCTTTTTAAAGATTTATTTATTTATTTGAAAGGCAGAATTACAGAGAGGTAGAGGTAGAGGTAGAGGTAGAGGTAGAGGTAGAGGTAGAGAGAGAGAGAGAGAGAGAGAGAGAGAGAGAGAAAGTCTTCCATCCACTAGTTCACTTTCCAGATGGCCACAGCAGCCAGAGATGTGCCAATCTGAAGCCAAGAGCCAGGAGCTTCTTCCAGGTCTGCCACATGGGTGAAGAGGCTCAAGAACTTGGGCCATCTTCTGCTGCTTTCCCAGGCCATAGCAGAGAGCTGGATCAGAAGTGGAGCTGCTGAGACTCGAACTGGTGCCATATAGGATGCCAGCACTGCAGGTGGCAGCTCTACCTAATATGCCACAGCGCTGGCTCCCTATTCTGGTTATTTTCAAAGATTTATTTGAAAGTCAGAATTACCTTGAAGGAAGGGCAGAAGCAGAGAGAGAATCTTCCATCTATTTGTTCACTCCCCAAATAGTTCCAATGTCAGGACTTGGGGAAGGAGCCAGGGGCTTCATGTGGACGTTCCACGTAATATAGGGGTTCAAGGACATGGGTGAGCTTCCATTGCTTTCCCAGGTGCATTAGCAGGGAGCTGGATCAGAAGTGCAGCAAAGGGAACTCAAAATGGTGACCACAGGGATCTCAATTTTCAGGCAGTGGTTATACACACATTTATGCTACAGTGCTATCTTCTCATTGTGGTTTTTATTTGCATCTCCCTGATGGCTAGTGATCCTGAGCATTTTTTTTTATCATTGGCATTTGAGTTTCGTCCTTGGAAAAGTGTCTGTTCATGTCCTTTGCCCATTTCTTATCTGGATTTATTGTTTTGTTGTTGTTGAGTTTCTTGAGTTCTTAATAAATTATGGATATTAGTCTTTTAATGAATAATTTCAAATAATTTTTCCCATGTCTCTTCATGTTTTTGAGTGTTTCCTTTGCAGTGCAGAAACTTATAAGCCTAATGTAATCTCATTTGTCTATATTTTTGCTTTTACTGACTGTGCTTCTGAGGCTTTTTCCATGAAGTTTTTGCTTATGCCAATGCATTGAAGAGTTTCACCAATATTTTCCTCTAATAATGCGATGGTATCAGGTCCTAGATTTAGGCCTTTGGTCCATTTTGAGTTGATTTTTGTATAAGGTGTAAGGTAGGGTCTTGTTTCATGCTTCTCTATGTGTAGATCTAATGTTCTCAGCACCATTTGGTGAAGAGACTGTCTTTTCTCCAGGGGCTCATTTTAGTTAGTTGTAGATGTGTGGGTTTGTTTCTGGTATTTCTATTCTTTTCCATTTGTCAACATCTCTATTTTTGTTCCAGTACCAGGCTGTTTTGGTTATAACTGCCCTGTATATTTTGTATTGAAATCTGGTATTTTGTTGCCTCCAGTCTTGCTTTAGTTGTTTAAGGTCACTTTAGCTATTAGCTCTCTGTTGTTTGCATATGAATTTTAGCATCACTTTTCTACATATGAGAAGAATGACATTGATATTTTCATCAGGATTGTACTAAACTTGTAAGTTGTAATGGATATAGTGGACATTTTGATATTAATTATTCCAATACATGAGCACAGAAGAGTGGTCCATTTTTGTGGCATCTTCTATTTCTTTCTTTATTGATTTGTAATTTTGATTGTAGAGATCTTTCCTATCTTTGATTAAATTTATTCCAAAGTATTTAAGTCCATTGTAACTACTGTGAATAATAATGATCTTACAAGTTATTCTCAGCCATGGCCTTGTGTATACAAGGGCTATTGATTTTGTGCATTATTTTTATATTCTGCAGCACTGTCAAACTCTTTGATGAGTTCCAGTAGTCTCTCAGTGGAGTCATTTGGTTTTTATATATATATAATATATATATATTATATAATATATATGCATAATATATATTATGTATATATACATATATAGAGAATCATGCCATATCACAAACAGTGACAACTTGACTTCCTCCTTTCCCTTTGATTTCTTTTGTTTGCCTTTATGCCTCTGGCTAAAACATTCAGAACTATGGTGAGAGTGGACATCCTTGTCAGGTTCTGGATCTTGGAGGAAATGCTTCCAGCTTTTCCCCATTCAGTATGAGGCTTGCTGTGTGTTGTCATATAGTGCCTTGATGGTGGTAAGAAATAAGTGTCTTTATCATGAGATGATGTTGTCTTTCATCAAATGACTTTCTGCATCTATTGAGATAATCATATGGTTTTATTCTACTTGTCAATGTGATGTGTCGTTTATATTGATATCCATCTGTTGAACCTTTTCTGTGTACTGGCGATAAATCCTACTTGTTCCAGGTAAAAAATCTTTCAGAAGTTTTGTTTGATTCAATTATGTGATATTTTGTTGAATATTTTTGCTTCTGTTCACCATGGATAAGTGTCAGTGATTATCATTCTTTGTTGTATCTTTTTCTGGCTTTTGGAATTAAGGTGATGCTGTCCTCATATAAGCAATTTCAGAGGATTTCATCCCCATTGATTGTTTTGAATAGTTTGAGAAGAATTGGGGATAGGGAATTAGTTCCTCTTTAAAAGTTTGTTAGGATTCAGCAGTGAAGCCATCTGGTCTTGGGCTTTTCTTCGTTGAGAAGGGTCTTTGTTCTGTCTTGATCAGCATCATGGTAATGATCTGTTTTTTTTTTCCTGTGGCTTAAGGAATAAATTTTTATAGATTGTATGTATGGGTCCTTTATTATTTATTCAAACTACATCATGGTTATTATTCTGTTTAGGTTTTCTATGCCTTCAGGAATGAAGTATGCAAACTAGAACTCCTGTTAAAGTAGCTATTCTCAGACAAAAAATAAATGCTTGTGAGGATGTGAAGAAAAAGGAGCCCTTATACATTGTTAGAATGAAAGTACAGCCATTTTTCAGATCAGTATGAATGTTCCCCACAAAAAAAAAACAGATATTATCTATGACCCATTCATCCCACACCTTATCATGTGTTTGATTGAAGTGAAATAAGCAGCTGAAAGATATACCTGAGCTCCAGTTTCCAACATAACTCACAATAGGTAAGGAATTAACCTGGGTGACTATAGATGCATGAATGCTTGAAGAAAATGCAATATATAAAATCCATTGATATCTTTTGCCCATTTCTGAACTCCTTTATTTTATTGTTGCTTTCTTGAGCTCCACCATGGGTCTAGCAACAACATGGAGACATGGAGAAACAAACTCAACACATTCCTGTTTTCTAGGCAGAAAGCTAGAGCAATTGCTGCAAACAAATATATTTGTGTTTATATAGATAATATTTTATTCACTTGTCTAAGAAAATACTTTGCATTTCTCCAAAACCAGTTTCCCTGTAATTGTCTGACTCCATTGCATACCAGTTCCACAACACGTTGTCCAGAAATGACTGGATGAAACCAGAAATATCCTCTTGTGTTATGGCTAACTCAATCACACATCTTGTGGCAGAATCTGTGTTTGTGTTTTCTGGATATTATCAATGGACTTTACATTTTAGAATGAATTTCAGTAGAGGAAATTTCATTTTGTGCTGGAAATGCTAATTGGTTCCATATGCAGGCCAAATGTCTACACATTCGTGTTTTCTAGGGAGAAAGCTAGAGCAATTGTTGCAAACAAATGTGATATTTATATTTGTAAACATGACTTTTTATCCACTTAATGAAAAAAATGTGTTTGCTTTTCTGCAAAACCAGTTTGAGGGTGACTTTCTGAGTACATTGCATACCAGTTACACAACACTTTGTCCGGATGTGACTGGATGAAACCAGAAATATCCTCTTGTGTTACGGCTAACTCAATCCCAGATCTTGCTACAGACTCTGTGTTGGTGTTTTCTGGATATTATCAATGCACTTTACATTTTGGAAGGAATTTCAGTAGAGGAAATTTCATTCTGTGCTGGAAATGCTAATTGGTTAAATATGCAGGCCAAAGGTCTACACATTGGTGTACTCTAGGGAGAAAGCTAGAGCAATTGTTGCAAACAAACATGATATTTATGTATGTAAACATGATTTTTATCCACTTCACCAGGAAAATGAATTTGCTATTCTCCAAAACCAGTTTGACTGTGATTATCTGCGTCCATTGCATACCAGTTCTACAACACTTTGTCCGGATATGACTGGATGAAATCTGAAATATCCTCTTGTGTTATGGCTAACTCAATCACAGATCTTGCTACAGACTCTATGTTTGATTTTCTGGGATTTATCAATGGACTTTACATTTTAGAATGAATTTCAGTAGAGGAAATTTCGTTTTGTGCTGGAAATGCTAATTGGTTCCATATGAAGTCCAAATGTCTACACATTCGTGATTTCTAGGGAGAAAGCTAGAGCAATTGTTGCAAACAAACATGATATTTATATTGGTAAACATGACATTTTTTGCATTTGCCCAAGAATATGAGTTTGCTTTTCTACAAAGTCAGTTTGAGGGTGATTTTCTGAGTCCTTTGCATACCAGTTACACAACACTTTGTCCGGATATGACTGGATGAAACCAGAAATATCCTCTTGTGTTATGGCTAACTCAATCCCAGAACTTGCTACAGGTTCTGCTTTGTGTTTTTTGATATTATTTATGGACTTTATGGTTTTGAATAAATTTCAGCAGGGAATTTTTTTTTTGTGCTGGGAAACACTAATTAGTTCCACATGGAGACACAAACTCAACACATTCGTGTTTTCTAGGCAGAAAGCTAGAGATAATGCTGTAAACAAACATGATATCTATATTTGTAAACATGACATTTTATCCACTTGACCAGGAAAATGAATTGGCTATTCTCCAAAACCAGTTTGACTGTGATTTTCTCAGTCCATTGCATACCAGTTCCACAACACTTTGTCCAGATATGACTGGATGAAACCAGAAATATCCTCTTGTGTTATGGCTAACTCAATCCCAGATCTTGCTACAGACACTCTTTGTGTTTTCTGGATATTAAATGGACTTTATGTTTTGGAATGAATTTCAGTAGGGGACATTTTGCGTTTTGCTGACAAATGCTAATTGGTTCCATATGCAGACCAAACGTCTACACATTCGAGTTTTCTAGGGAGGAAGCTAGAGATGTTGTGGCAAAAAAATATAACATTTATATTTGTAAACATGACATTTTTTGCACTTGCCCAACAATACAAATTTCCTTTTCTACAAAACTAGTTTGAGGGTAATATTCTGAGTCCATTGCATATCAGTTTCACAACGCTTTGTCGGGATATGACTGGATGAAACTAGAAATATCCTCTTGTGTTATGGCTAACTCAATCCCAGATCTTGCTACAGGCTTTGGTTTGTGTTTTCTTGATATTACAATGGACTTTTGGTTTTGAATGAATTTAAGTAGGGGAATTATCTTTTGGTGCTGGAAATGCTAATTGGTTCCATATGCAGACCAAACATCTACATTTTCGTGTTTTCTAGGGAGAAAGCTAGAGCAATTGTTGCAAACAAACATGATATTTATATTTGTAAACATGACATTTTTACACTTGCACGAGAATATGAGTTTGATTTTCTACAAAACCAGTTTGAGGGTGATTTTATGAGTCCATTGCATACCAGTTCCACAGCACATTGTCCAGATATGACTGGATGAAACCAGAAATATCCTCTTGTGTTATGGCTAACTCAATCCCAGACCTTGCTACAGGCTCTGCTTTGTGTTTTCTTGATATTATCAATGGACTTTATGGTTTTGAATGAATTTAAGAAAGGGAATTTTTTTGTGCTTGAAAACACTAATTAGTTCCACATGGAGACACAAACTCAATACGTTCATGTTTTCTAGGCAGAAAGCTAGAGTAATTGCTGCAAACAAACATGATATTTGTGTTTTTATAGATGACATTTTATACCCTTGCCTAAGAAACTACTTTGCTTTTCTCCAAAACCAGTTTCAGGGTTATTTTCTGAGTCCAATGCATACAGTTCCACAACACTTTGTCCGGATATGACTGGATGAAACCAGAAATATCCTCTTGTGTTTTGGCCAACTCATTCCCCAATCTCCCTACAGACTCTTTGTTTGAGTTTTCTTGATATTATCAATGGAGTTTACATTTTAGAATGAATTTCAGTAGAGGAAATTTCGTTTTGTGCTGGAAATGCTAATTGGTTCCATATGAAGTCAAATGTCTACACATTCGTTTTTTCTAGGGAGAAAGATAAAGCATTTGTGCAAACATACACGATATTTATTTTGTAAACATGACATTTTTTAGACTTGCCCAAGAATACGAGTTTGCTTTTCTCCAAAACCAGTATGACTGTGATTATCTGAGTCCATTGCATAAGAGTTCCATAACACTTTTTCCGGATATCACTGGATGAAACCAGATATATCCTCTTGTGTTATGGCTAACTCAATCCCAGAACTTCCTAGAGGCTCTGCTTTTGTTATTTATGTATTATTTATGGACTTTATGCTTTTCAATGAATTTAAGCAGGGAATTTTCTTTTGTACTTGGAAACACAAATTAGTTCCACATCGAGACACAAACTCAACACATTCGTGTTTTCTAGGCAGAAAGCTAGAGCAATTGCTGCAAACAAACAGGATATTTGTGTTTGTATAGATGATATTTTATGCACTTTCCATAGAAAATACTTTGCTTTTTTCAAAAACCAGATTGACTGTGATTTTCTGAGTCCATGGCATACCAGTTCCACAACACTTTGTCCGGATATTACTGGATGAAACCAGAAATATCCTCTTGTGTTATGGCTAACTCAATCACACATCTTGCTAAAGGTTCTGCTTTGTGTTTTCTTGATATTATCAATGGACTTTACTTTTTAGAATGAATTTCAGTAGAGGAATTTTGGTTTTGTGCTGGAAATGCTAATTGGTTCCATATGCAGACCAAACATCTACATTTTCGTGTTTTCTAGGGAGAAAGCTAGAGCAATTGTGGCAAACAAACATGATATTTATATTTGTAAACATGACATTTTTGCACTTGCCCAAGAATATGAGTTAGCTTCTCTACAAAATCAGTTTGAGGGTGATTTTCTAAGTCCTTTGCATACCAGTTCCACAGCACTTTGTCCGTATATGACTGAATGAAACCAGAAATATCGTCTTGTGTTGTGGCTAACTCCATCCCAGATCTTGCTACAGGCTCTGCTTTGTGTTTTCTTGATATTATCTATGGACTTTATGGTTTTGAATGAATTTAAGAAGGGAATTTTTTTGTGCTTGGAAACACTAATTAGTTCCACATGGAGACACAAACTCAACACATTCGTGTTTTCTAGGCAGAAAGCAAGAGCAATTGCTGCAAACGAACATGATATCTGTGTTTGTATAGATGACATTTTATGCACTTCACTGAGAAAATACTTTGCTTTTCTCCAAAAGGTGTTTAACTGTGATTGTCTGAGTGCATTGCATACCAGTTCCACAACACTTTCTCCGGATATGGCTGGATGATACCAGAAATATCCTCTTGTGTTATGGCTAACTCAATCACACATCTTGCTAAAGGCTCTGCTTTGTGTTTTCTTGATATTATAATGGACTCATTGTTTTCAAAGAATTTCAGTAGGGAATTTTCTTTTTGTGCTGGAAATGCTAATTGGTTCCATATGGAGACCAAACTTCTACACATACGTGTTTTCTAGGGAGAAAGCTAGAGCAATTGCTGCAAACGAACATGATATTTGTGTTTGTATAGATGACATTTTTTGCACTTGCCCAAGTACATGAGTTTGTTTTTCTACAAAACCAGTTTGAGGATGATTTTCTGAGTCCTTTGCATACCACTTCCACAACACTTTTTCCGGATATGACTGGATGAAACCAGAAATTTCCTCTTGTGTTATGGCTAACTCAATCCCATATCTTGCTAAAGACTCTGTGTTTGTGTTTTCTGGATATTATCAATGGTTTACATTTTGGAATGAATTTCAGTAGGAGACATTTTGTTTTGCGCTGCGAAACACTAATTCGTTCCAAATGGGTACACAAACTCAACACATTCCTCTTTTCTAGGCAGAAAGCTAGAGCTGTTGTGGCAAAGAAACATGATATTTATATTTGTAAACATGAAATTTTTTCCACTTGCCCAAGAATATGAGTTTGCTTTTTTCCAAAACCAGTTTGAGGGTTATTTTCTGAATCCATTGCATACCAGTTGCACAATTCCTTGTCCAGAAAAACTGGATGAAACAAGAAATATCCTCTTGTGCTACGCTAACTCAATCCCAGATCTTGCAACAGACTCTGTGTTTGTGTTTTTTGGATATTATTAATGGACTTTATGTTTTGGAATGAATTTCAGTAGAGGAAATTTCATTTTGTGCCGGAAATTCTAATTGGTTCCATATGCAGGCCAAACGTCTACACATTCATGTTTTCTAGGTAGAAAGCTAGAGCAATTGTTACAAACAAACATGATATTTGTATTTGTAAACATGACGTTTTATCCACTTAACCAAGAAAATGAGTTTGCTTTTCTCCAAATCCACTTTGACTGTGATTTTCTGAGTCGCTTGCATACCAGTTCCACAACACTTTGTCCAGATGTGACTGGATGAAACCAGAAATATCCTCTTGTGTTATGGCTAACTCAATCCCAGATCTTGCTACAGACTCTGTGTTTGTGTTTTCTGGAGATTCTCAATGGACTTTACATTTTGAAATGAATTTCAGTAGAGGACATTTTTTTTTGTACTGGCAAATGCTAATTAGTTCCATATGCAGACCAAAGTCTACACATACGCGTTTTCAAGGGAGAAAGCTAGAGCATTTGTTGCAAACAAACAGGATATTTATATTTGTAAACATGACTTCTAATCCACTTGACCAAGAAAATGAGTTTGCTATTCTACAAAACCAGTTTTACTGTGATTATCTGAGTCCATTGCATACCAGTTTCACAACGCTTTGTCAGGATATGACTGGATGAAACCAGAAATATCCTCTTGTGTTATGGCTAACTCAATCCCTGATCTTGCTACAGGCTCTGCTTTGTGTTTTTTTGATATTATTTATGGATTTTATGGTTTTGAATGAATTTAAGCAGGGAATTTTTTTTGTGCTTGGAAACACTAAGTAGTTCCACAAGGAGACACAAACTCAAGACATTCGTGTTTTCTAGGCAGAAAGCTAGAGCAATTGCTGCAAACACACATGATATTTCTGTTTGCATAGATGACATTTTATGAACTTGCATAAGAAACTGCTTTTCTCCAAAACCAGTTTGAGGGTTATTTTCTGAGTCCATTGCATACCAGTTCCACAACACTTTGTCTGGATATGACTGGATGAAACCAGAAATATCCTCTTTTATTAAGGCTAACTCAATGCCAGGTCTTGCTACATACTCTGTGTTTGTGTTTTCTTGATATTATCAATGGACTTTACGTTTAGGAATGAATTTCAGTAGGGGAAATTTCTTTTCATCCTGGAAATACTAATTGGTTCCATATGCAGGCCAAACATCCATACATTCGTGTATTCTAGGGATAAAACTAGAGCAGTTGCTGCAAACAAACATGATATTTGTGTTTGTCTAGATGACATTTTATGCACTTGCCTAAGAAAATACTTTGCTTTTTTCCAAAACCAGTTTGACTGTGAATTTCTGAGTCCATTGCATACCACTTCCACAACACTTTGTCCGCAAATGACTGGATGAAACCAGAAATATCCTCTTGTGCTTTGGCCAACTCAATCCTAGATCTTGCTACAGATTCTGTGTTTGTGTTTTTTGGATATTATCGACGGATTTTACATTTTGAATGAATTTCACTAGAGGAAATTTCGTTTTGTGCTGGTTATGCTAATTGGTTGCATATGAAGTCCAAATGTCTACAAATTCATATTTTCTAGGGAGAAAGCTAGAGCAATTGTTGCAAACATACATGATATTTATATTTTTAAACATGAAAATTTTTGGACTTGTCCAAGAATACGAGTTTGCTTTTCGACAAAACCAGTTTGACTGTGATTTTCTGTGTCCATTGCATATCAGTTCCACAACACTTTGTCCGGATATGACTGGGTGAAACCAGAAATATCCTTTGTGTTATGGCTATCTCAATCCCAGATCTTGCTACAGGCTCTGTGTTTGTGTTTTCTTGATATTATCAATGGACTTTACATTTTGAAATGAATTTCAGTAGAGGACTTTTTTTTTGTACTGGCAAATGCTAATTAGTTCCGAATGCAGACCAAAGTCTACACATATGCGTTTTCAAGGGAGAAAGCTAGAGCAATTGTTGCAAACATACATGATGTTTATATTTTTAAACATGAAAATTTTTGGACTTGTCCAAGAATATGAGTTTGCTTTTCGACAAAACCAGTTTGACTGTGATTTTCTGTGTTCATTGCATACCAGTTCCACAACACTTTGTCCGGATATGACTGGGTGAAACCAGAAATATCCTTTGTGTTATGGCTATCTCAATCCCAGATCTTGCTACAGGCTCTGTGTTTGTGTTTTCTTGATATTATCAATGGACTTTACATTTTGAAATGAATTTCAGTAGAGGACTTTTTTTTGTACTGGCAAATGCTAATTAGTTCCGAATGCAGACCAAAGTCTACACATATGCGTTTTCAAGGGAGAAAGCTAGAGCAATTGTGGCAAACATACATGATATTTATATTTGTAAACATGACAATTTTTGGACTTGTCCAAGAATACGAGTTTGCTTTTCGACAAAACCAGTTTGAGGTTGATTTTCTGAGTCCATTGCATAACAGTTCCATAACACATTTTCCGGATATCACTGGATGAAACCAGATATATCCTCTTGTGTTATGGCTAACTCAATTTTAGATCTTTCTGGAAGCTCTATTTTGTGTTTTTTTTTATATTATTTATGGACTTTATGCTTTTCAACGAATTTAAGCAGGGAATTTTCTTTTGTACTTGGAAACACTAATTAGTTCCACATGGAGACACAAACTCAACACATTCATGTTTTCTGGGCAGAAAGCTAGAGTAATTGCTGTAAACAAACATGATATTTGTGCTTGTATAGATGACATTTTATGCACTTGCCTAAGAAAATACTTTGACTTTCTCGAAAACCAGTTTGACTGTGATTTTCTGTGTCCATTGCATACCAGTTCCACAACACTTTGTCCGGATATGACTGCATGAAACCAGAAATATCCTTTTTGTGTTATGGCTATCTCAATCCCAGATCTTGCTACAGGCTCTGTGTTTGTGTTTTCTTGATATTATCAATGGACTTTACATTTTAGAATGAATTTCAGTAGAGGAATTTTCATTTTGTGCTGGAAATGCTAATTGGTTCCATATGCAGACCTAACGTCTACACATTCCTGTTTTCTAGGGAGAAAGCTAGATCAATCATGGCAACCAAACATGATATTTGTGTTTCTATAGTTGACATTTTATGCACTTCCCTAAGAAAATACTTTGCTTTTCTCCAACACCAGTTTTACTGTGATATATCTGAGTCCATTGCATACCAGTTCCACAAAACTTTGTCCGGATATGACTGGATGAAACCAGAAATATCCTCTTGTGTTATGGCTAACTCAATCCCAGATCTTACTACAGTCGCTGCCTTGTGTTTTCTTGATGTTTTCAATGGACTTTATGGTTTTGAATGAATTTAAGTGGGGAATATTTTCTTTTGCACTGTGAATCACTAGTTAATGCCACATGGAGACACAAACTCAACACATTCCTGTTTTCTAGGCAGAAAGCGAGAGCAATTGCTGCAAACAAACATGACATTTGTGTTCATACATATGACATTTAAGCACTTGGCTTAGAACATACTTTGCTTTTCTCCAAAACCCGATTGACTGTGATTTTCTGATTTCATTGCATCCCAGTTCCACAACACTTTGTCCGGATATGTCTAGATGAAACCAGAAATATCCTCTTGTGTTATGGGTAACTCAATTCCGCATCTTGCTACAGACCCTATGTTTGTGTTTCCTGGATATTATTAATGGAGTTTTCATTTTAGAATGAATTTCAATAGAGAAAATTTAGTTTTGTGCTGGAAATGCTAATTGGTTCCATATGCAGATGAAAGGTCTTCACATTCGCGTTTTTTAGGGAGAAACCTAGAGTAATTGTTACAAAGAAACCTGATATTTATATTTGTAAACATGACTTTTTGTCCACTTGACCAAGAAAATGAGTAGGTTTTTTTCCAAAACCAGTATGACTATGATAATATGAGTCCATTGCATACCATTCCACAATACTTTGTCTGGATTTGACTGGATGAAACCAGAAATATCCTCTTGTGTTATGGCTAACTCAATCCCAGAACTTGCTATAGACTCTGTGTTTGTGTTTCCTTGATATTATCAATGGACTTCATGGTTTTGAATGAATTTAAGCAGGGAATATTTTCTTTTGTGCTGGGAAACACTAATTAGTTCCACATGGAGACACAAACGCAACACATTCGGGTTTTCTATGCAGAAAGCTAGTGCATCTGCTGCAAACAAACATGATATTTCTTTTTGTATAGATGACATTTTATGCACTTGCCTAAGAAAACACTTCGCTTTTCTCCAAAACAAGTTTGACTGCAATATCTGAGTCCATTGAACACCAGCTCCACAACACTTTGTCCGGATTTGATTGGATGAAACCAGAAATATCCTCTTGTGTTATGGCTAACTCAATCCCAGACCTTGCTACAGCCTTTGGGTTTGTGTTTTCTGGATATTATCAATGGACTTTATGAATTAGAATGAATGTCAGTGCAGGAAATTTCTTTTTGTGCTGGAAGTGCTAATTGGTTCCATATGCAACAAAACCTCTCCACATTTGTGTTTTCTAGGGAGAAAGCTAGAGCTGTTGTGGCAAAGAAAATGATATTTAATTTGTAAACATGACATTTTTTGCACCTCCCCAAGAATACGAGCTTGCTTTTCTGCAAACGCTATTTGAGGGTGATTTTCTGAGTCTATTGCATACCAGTTCCACAACACTCTGTCCGGATATGAATGGATTAAACCTGAAATATCCTCTTGAGTTATGGCTAATTCAATCCCATAACTTGTTTCACACTCTGTGTTTGTGTTGTCTGGATGTTATCATTGGACTTTTTGATTTTGAATGAATTTAAGCATGGAATATTTTCTTTTGTGCTGGGAAACACTAATTAGTCCCACAGGGAGACACAAACTCAACACATTCATGTTTAGTAGACAGAAAGCTTGAGCGATTGTGGGAAACAAACATGATATTTATATTTGGAAACATGACAATTTTTGGTCTTGCCCAAGAATAGGAGTTTGTTTTTCTACTCAACCAGTTTGAGGGCTATTTTCTTGTCCATTGCAAACAAGTTCCACAACACTTTGTCCGGATATGACTGGATGAAACCAGAAATATCCTCTTGTGTTATGCCAACTTAGTTCCAAATCTTGCTACAGGCTCTACTTTGTGTTTTCTTGATATTTTCAATGTGCTTCATGGTTTTGAATGAATTTAAGCAGGGAGTATTTTCTGTTCTGCTGGGAAACACTAATTAGTTCCACATGGAGACTCAAACTCCACACATTCGTGTTCTCTAGGCAGAATGCTAGAGCAATTGCTGCAAACAAACAGGATATTTGTGTTTGTATAGATGATATTTTATGCACTTTCCATAGAAAATACTTTGCTTTTTTCAAAAACCAGATTGACTGTGATTTTCTGAGTCCATTGCATACCAGTTCCACAACACTGTGTCCGGATATGACTGGATGAAACCAGAAATATCCTTTTGTGTTATGGCTAACTGAATCCCAGACCTTGCTACAGGCTCTGGTTTGTGTTTTCTTGATATTTTCAATGAACCTTATGTTTTTGATTGGATTTAAGCAGGGAATATTTTCTTTTGTGCTGGTAAACACTATTAGTTCCACATGGAGGCACAACTACACACATTCCTGTGTTCTAGGCAGAAAGCTAGAGAATTGCTGTAAACAAACATAATATTTGTGTTTGTATAGATGTTATTTCATGCACTTGCCTAGGAAAATACTTTGCTTTTTTCGAAACCAAGTTTGACTGTGAATTTCTGAGTCCATTGCATACCAGTTCCAGAACACTTTGTCCTGATATGTCTGGATGAAACCAGAAATATCCTCTTGTGTTTTGGCTAACTCAATTCCAGATCTAGCTACAGACTCTGTGTTTGTGTTTTCTGGATATTGTCAATAGATATTTGGTTTTAGAATGAATTTCAGTAAAGGAAATTTCATTTTGTGCTGGAAATGCTAATTGTTTCAATACACAGGCCAAACGTCTACACATTCGTGTTTTCTAGGGAGAAAGCTAGAGCAATTGCTGCAAACAAACATGATATTTATATTTGTCAACATGACTTTTTATCCACAGGATCATGAAAATGAGTTTGTTTTTCTCCAATACCATTTTGACTGTTATATTCTGAGTCCATTGCATACCACTTCCACAACACTTTGTCCGGATATGACTGGATGAAACCAGAAATATCCTGTTGAGTTATACCTAACTCAATCCCAGATCTTGCTACAGGCTCTGCTTTGTGTTTTCTTGATATTTTCAATGCACTTCATGGTTTGAATGAATTTAAGCAGGGAATATTTTGTTTTCTGCTGGGAAACACTAATTAGTTACACGTGGAGACATAAAATCCACACATTCGTGTTCTCTAGGCAGAATGCTAGAGGAATTGCTGCAAACAACATGATATTTGCATTTGTATAGATGAGATTTTATGCACTTGCCTTAGAAAATACTTTGCTTTTCACCAAAACCAGTTTGACTGTGAATTTCTGAGTCCATGGAATACCAGTTCCACAACACTGTGTCCGGATATGACGGGATGAAACCAGAAATATCCTCTTGTGTTATGGCTAACTCAATCCCAGACCATACTACAAGCTCTGCTTTGTGTTTTCTGGATATTATCAATGGACTTCATGGTTTTGAATGAATTTAAACGAGGAATAATTTCTTCTGCCCTGGGAAACACTAACTGGTTCCACATGGAGACAGAAACTCAACACATTCGTGTTTTCTAGGCAGATAGCTAGATCAATTGCGGCAAACAAACATGATATTTGTGTTTCTATAGATGACATTTTATGTACTTGCCTTAGAAAATACTTTGCTTTTTTCAAAAACCAGTTTGACTGGGATTTTCTGAGTCCATTGCATACCAGCTCCACAACACTGTGTCCGGATATGACTGGATGAAACCAGAAATATCCTCTTGTGTTATGGCTAACTCAATTCCAGATCGGGCTACAGGCTCTGCTTTGTGTTTTCTGGATATTATCAATGGAGTTTATGTTTTAGAATGAATTTCTGAAGAGGAAATTTCGTTTTGTGCTGGAAATGCTAATTGGTTCCATATGAAGACCAAACCTCTACACATTCGTGTTTTCTAGGGTGAAAGCTACAGCAATTGTTGCAAAAAACTTGATATTTATATTTGTCAACACGACTTTTTATCCACATGACCATGAAAATTAGTTTGTTTTTCCAAAACCAGTTTGACTGTGATTTTCTGAGTCGCTTGCATACCAGTTCCCCAACACTTTGGCCGGATATGACTGGATGAAACCAGAAATATCCTCTTGTGTTATGGCTAACTCAATCCCAGATCTTGCTACTGGCTCTGCCTTACGTTTTCTTGATATTTTCCATGGACTTTATGGTTTTGAATGAATTTAAGCAGGCAATATTTTCTTTTGTGCTGGGAAACACTAATTAGTTCCACATGGTGACAAACTCAACACATTCATGTTTTCCTGACAGAAAGATAGAGCAATTTGCAAACAAACATGATATTTGTGTTTGTATAGATGATATTTTATGCACTTGACGAAGAAAATGTGTTTGTTTTTCTCCAAAACCAGTTTGACTGTGATTTTCTGAGTACATTGCATACCAGTTCCACAACACTTTGTCCGGATATGACTGGATGAAACCAGAAATTTCCTCTTGTGTTATGGCTAACTCAATCCCAGATCTTGCTAGAGGCTCTGCTTTGTGTTTTCTGGAGATTATTAATGGACTATAGGGTTTTCAATGAATGTAAGCAGGAATATTTTCTTTGTGCTGGGAATCACTTATTAGTTCCACATGGAGACAGAAACTCAACACATTCCTGTTTTCTAGGCAGAAAGCTAGTGCAATTGCTGCAAACAAACATGATATTTGTGTTTGGATAGATGACGTTTTATGAACTTACCTAAGAGAATACTTTGCTTTCCTCCAAAAGTAGTTTCACTGTGATTTTCTGAGTCCATTGCATGCCAGTTCCACAACACTTTGTCCGGATATGACTGGATGAAACCAGAAATATCCTCTTGTGTTATGGCTAACTCAATCCCAGATTTTACTAGAGTCGCTGCCTTGTGTTTTCTTGATATTTTCAATGGACTTTATTGTTTTGAACAAATTTAATCAGGGAATATTTTCTTTTGTGCTGGGAAACACGAATTAGTTCCACATTGAGACAAACAACACATTTGTGTTTTCTAGGCAGAAAGCGAGAGCAATTGCTGCAAACAAACATGATATTTGTGTTTGTATAGATGATGTTTTAAGCACTTACCTAAGAAAATATTTTGCTTTTCTCCAAAAGGAGTTTCACTGCAATTTTCTGAGTCCATTGCATACCAGTTCCACAACACTTTGTCCGGATATGACTGGATGAAACCAGAAATATCCTCTTGTGTTATGGCTAACTCAATCCCAGATCTTGCTACAGACTCTGTGTTTGTGTTTTCTGGAGATTATCAATGGACTTTACATTTTGAAATGAATTTCAGTTGAGGACATTTTTTTTTGTACTGGCAAATGCTAATTAGTTCCGTATGCAGACTAAAGTCTACACATACGCGTTTCCAAGGGGGAAAGCTAGAGCATTTTTTGCAAACAAACAGGACATTTATATTTGTAAACATGACTTCTAATCCACTTGACCAAGAAAATGAGTTTGCTATTCTACAAAACCAGTTTTACTGTGATTATCTGAGTCCATTGCATACCAGTTTCACAACGCTTTGTCAGGATATGACTGGATGAAACCAGAAATATCCTCTTGTGTTATGGCTAACTCAATCCCTGATCTTGCTACAGGCTCTGCTTTGTGTTTTTTTGATATTATTTATGGATTTTATGGTTTTGAATGAATTTAAGCAGGGAATTTTTTTTTGTGCTTGGAAACACTAAGTAGTTCCACATGGAGACACAAACTCAAGACATTCGTGTTTTCTAGGCAGAAAGCTAGAGCAATTGCTGCAAACACACATGATATATCTGTTTGTATAGATGACTTTTTATGAACTTGCATAAGAAACTGCTTTTCTCCAAAATCAGTTTGAGGGTTATTTTCTGAGTCCATTGCATACCAGTTCCACAACACTTTGTCCGGATATGACTGATGAAACCAGAAATATCCTCTTTTATTAAGGCTAACTCAATGCCAGGTCTTGCTACATACTCTGTGTTTGTGTTTTCTTGATATTATCAATGGACTTTACGTTTTGGAAAGAATTTCAGTAGGGGAAATTTCTTTTCATCCTGGAAATACTAATTGGTTCCATATGCAGGCCAAACATCCATACATTCGTGTATTCTAGGGATAAAACTAGAGCAGTTGCTGCAAACAAACATGATATTTGTGTTTGTCTAGATGACATTTAATGCTTGCCTTAGAAAATACTTTGCTTTTCTCCAAAACCAGTTTGTGATTGTCTGAGTCCATTGCATACCAGTTCCACAACACTTTGTCCAGATATCACTGGATGAAACCAGAACTATCCTATTGTGTTGTGGCTAACTCAATCCCAGATCTTGCTACAGGCTCTGCTTTCTGTTTTCTGGATATTATCAATGGACTTCATGGTTTTGAATGAATTTAAGCAGGGAAAACGTTTTTTGTGCTGGGAAACACTAATTAGTTCCACATGGTGACAAACAAAACACATTCGTGTTCTTTAGGCAGAAAGATAGAGCAATTGCAACAAACAAGATATTTGTGTTTGTATAAATGATATTTTATGCACTTGCCTATGAAAATACTTTGATTTTCTCCAAACGAGTTTCACTGTGATTTTCTGAGTCCATTGCATACCAGCTCCACAACACTTTTCTGGATTTGACTGGATCAAACAAGAAATATCCTCTTGTGTTATGGCTAATGCAATCCCAGATCTTGCTACAGGCTCTTGATATTACCAATGGACTGTATGGTTTTGAATGAATTCAAGCACATAATATTTTCGTTTGTGCTCGGAAACACTAATTAGTTCCACATGGTGACAAACTCAACATATTCATGTTCTCTAGGCAAACATGATAGAACAATTGCTGCAAACAAACATGATATTTCTGTTTGTATACATGATATTTTATGCACTTGCCTAAGAAAATATTTTTCTTTTCTCCAAAACCAGTTTGACTGTGATTTTTTGAGTCCATTGCATACCAGCTCCACAACACTTTGTCCGGATATGACTGGATGAAACCAGAAATATCCTGTTGAGTTATGGAACTCAATCCCAGATCTTGCTACAGGCTCTGCTTTGTGTTTTCTGGATATTTTCAATGAACTTTATGATTTTGAATGAATTTTAGCAGGGAATATTTTCTTTTGTGCTTGGAAACACTAATTAGTTCCACATGGAGACACACACTCAACACATTCCTGTTTTCTAGGCAGAAAGTTAGATCAATTGCCGCAAACAAACATGATATTTGTGTTTGTATAAATGATATTTTATGCACTTGCCTTAGAAAATACTTTGCTTTTTTGAAAAATCAGTTTGACTGTGATTTTCTGATTTCATTGCATCCCAGTTCCACAACACTTTGTCCGGATATGTCTGGATGAAACCAGAAATATTATCTTGTGTTATGGCTAACTCAATCTGAGAACTTATTACAGGCTCTGCTTTGTGTTTTCTGGATATTATCAATGGACGTCATGGTTTTGAATGAATTTAAGAAAGGAATAATTTCTTTTACGCTGGGAAACACTAATTGGTTCCACATGGAGACACACACTCA
Organism: Lepus europaeus; assembly: GCF_033115175.1. Classification (NCBI taxonomy): domain Eukaryota; kingdom Metazoa; phylum Chordata; class Mammalia; order Lagomorpha; family Leporidae; genus Lepus; species Lepus europaeus. The sequence goes on along the minus strand of NC_084843.1, from coordinate 84,768,232 downwards.
ACACATTCGTGTTCTCTAGGCAGAAAGTTGGAGCAATTGCTGCAAACAAACATGAAAAGTGTGTTTGTGTACATGACATTTTATGCACTTGCCTTAGAAAATACTTTGCTTTTTTCAAAAACCAGTTTGACTGTGATTTTCTGAGTCCATTGCATACCAGTTCGACAACACTTTGTCCGGATATGACTGGATGAAACCAGAAATATCCTCTTGTGTTGTGGCTACCTCAACCCCAGAACTTGCTACAGGCTCTGCTTTGTATTTTCTTGAGATTTTCAATGGACTATAGGGTTTTCAATGAATTTAAGTGGCAATATTTTCTTTTGTGCTGGGAAACACTAATTATTTCCACATGGAGACACAAACTGAACACATTCGTGTTTTCTAAGTAGAAAGTTGGAGCAATTGCTGCAAACACACATGATATTTCTGTCTGTTTAGATGACATTTTATGCACTTGCCTAAGAAAATACTTTGCTTTTCTCCAAACGAGTTTGACTTTGATTTTCTGATTCCATTGCATACCAGCTCCACAACACTTTGTCCGGATATGACTGGATGAAACCAGAAATATCCTCTTGTGTTAATTCTAACTCAATCCCAGAACTTGCTACATCCTCTGCTTTGTGTTTTCTTTATATTTGCAATGAACATTATGGTTTTCAATGAATTTAAGCTGGGAATATTTTATTTTGTGCTGGGAAACACTAATTAGATCCACATGGAGACACAAACTCAACACATTCGTGTTTTCTAGGCAGAAAGTTGGAGCAGTTGCTGCACACAAACATGATATTTGTGTTTGTATAGATCACATTTTATGCACTTGCCTAAGAAAATACTTTGCTTGTCTCCAAAACCAGTTTCACTGTGATTTTCTGAGTCCATTGCATACCAGTTCCACAACTCTTTGTCCGGATATGACTGGATGAAACCAAAAATATCCTCTTGTGTTGTGGCTACCTCAATCCCAGATTTTGCTACAGGCTCTGCTTTTTATTTTCTTGATATTTTCAATCGACTATAGAGTTTTCAATGAATTTAAGTGGCAATATTTTCTTTTGTGCTGGGAAACACTAATTGTTTCCATATGGAGACACAAACTCAACACATTCGTATTTTCTAGGTAGAAAGTTGGAGCAATTACTGCAAACAAGCATGATATTTGTGTTTGTATAAATGCTATTTTATGCACTTGCCTAAAAAATACTTTGCTTTTCTCCAAAGGAGTTTGACTGATTTTCTGCGTCCATTGCATCCCAGTTCCACAACACTTTGTCCGGATATGACTGGATGAAACCAGAAATATCCTCTTGTGTTGTGACTAACTCAATCCCTATCTTGCTACAGGCTCTGCTTTGTGTTTTCTAGATATTATCAATGGGCTGTATGCTTTCGAATGAATTTAAGCAGGGAATATTTTCCTTTGTGCTGGGAAACACTAATTAGTTCCACACGGTGACAAACTCAACACATTCATGTACTCTAGGCAGAAAGCTAGAGCAATTGCTGCAAACAAACAGGATATTTGTGTTTGTATAAATGATATTTTATTCACTTGCCTAAGAAAATATTTTGCTTTTCTCCAAAACTAGTCTGATTGTGATTTTCTTAGTCCTTTGCATACCAGCTCCACAACACTTTATCCAGATATGACTGGATGAAACCAGAAATATCCTCTTATGTTATGTATAACTCAATCCCAGATATTACTACAGCCTCTGCTTTGCGTTTTCTTTATATTTTCAATGAACTTTATGGTTTGAATGAATTTAAGCAGGGAATATTTTCTTTTGTGCTGCGAAACACTAATTAGTTCCACATGGTGACACAAACGCAACACATTCCTGTTTTCTAGGCAGAAACATAGAACAATTGCTGCAAAAACATGATGTTTGTGTTTGCATAAATGATATTTTATGCACTTGCCTTAGAAAATACTTTGCTTTTCTCCAAACGAGTTTGACTGCGATTTTCTGAGTCCATTGCATATCAGCTCCATTACATTTTGTCTCGATATGAATGGATGAAACCAGAAATATCCTTTTGAGTTATGGAAATCAATCACAGATCTTGCTACAGGCTCTGCTTTCTGTTTTCTTGATATTTTCAAATAACTTTATGGTTTTGAATGAATTTTATCAGGGAATATTTTCGTTTGTGCTGGGAAACACTAATTAGTTCCACATGAAGACACATACTCAACACATTCGCGTTTTCTAGGAGGAAAAATAGAGCAATTGCTGCAAACAATCATGATCTGTTTTGATAAATGATATTTTATGCACTTGCCTAAGAAAATACTTTGCTTTTCTCCAAACGAGTTTGACTGATTTTCTGAGTTCATTACATACCAGTTCCACAACGCTTTGTCCAGATATGACTGGATGAAACCAGAAATATCCTCTTGTGTTGTGGCTTCCTCAACCCAGATCTTGCTACGGGCTCTGCTTGTGTTTTCTGGATACTATCAATGAACTGTATAGTTTTGAATGAATTTAAGCACATAATATTTTCTTTTGTGCTGGGAAACACTAATTAGTTCCACATGGTGTCAAACTCAACACATTCGTGTTCTCTAGGCAAAAATGATAGAACAATTGCTGCATTGCTGCAAACAAACGTGATATTTCTGTTTGCATAAATGATATTTTATGCACTTGCCTAAGAAAATATTTTTCCTTTCTCCAAAACCAGGTTGATTGTGATTTTCTGAGTCCATTGCATACCAGCTCCACAACACTTTGTCCGGATATGACTGGATGAAACCAGAAATATCCTCTTGTGTGTGGCTACCTCAACCCCAAATCTTGCTACAGACTCTGCTTTGTGTTTTCTTGATATTTTCAATGAACTTTATGGTTTTGAATGAATTTTATCAGGGAATATTTTCATTTCTGCTGGTAAACACTAATTATTTCCACATGGAGACACAAACTCAACACATTCGAGTTTTCTAGGCAAAAAGTTGGACCAATTGCTGCAAACAAACATGATATTTGTGTTTGTATAAATGATATTTTATGCACTTGCCAATAAAATACTTTGCTTTTCTCCAAAACCAGTTTGTGATTTTCTGAGTCCATTGCATACCAGTTCCACAACACTTTGTCTGGATATAACTGGATGAAACCAGAAATATCCTGTTGAGTTACGGCTAACTCAATCCCAGATCTTGCTAAAGGCTCTGCTTTGTGTTTTCTGGAGATTATCCATGTACTATAGAGTTTTCAATGACTTTAAGCTGAAATATTTTCCTTTGTGCTGGAAAACACTAATTAGTTCCACATGGAGAGACACACTCAACACATTCGTGTTTTCTAGGCAGAAAGCTAGAGCATTTGCTGCAAATAAACCTGATATTTGTGTTTGTATAAATGATATTTTATGCACTTGCCTTAGAAAATACTTTGCTTTTCTCCAAAACCAGTTTGACTGTGATTTTCTGAGTCCATTGCATACCAGTTCCACAACACTTTGTCTGGATATGACTGGATGAAACCAAAAATATCCTCTTGTGTTGTGGCTACCTCAACCCCTGATCTTCCTACAGGCTCTGCTTTTTATTTTTTTGATATTTTCAATCAACTATAGGGTTTTCAATGAATTTGAGTGGCAATATTTTCTTCTGTGCTGGGAAACACTAATTGTTTCCACATGGAGACACAAACTCAACACATTCGTTTTCTCTAGGCAGAAAGATAAAACAATTGCTGCAAACAAACATGATATTGTTTGTATAAATGATATTTCATGCACCTGCCTAAGAAAATACTTTGCTTTTCTCCAAACGAGTTTGACTGATCTTTTGAGTTCATTACATACCGGCTCCACAACAGTTTGTCCAGATATGACTGGATGAAACCAAAAATATCCTCTTGTGTTGTGGCTACCTCAACCCCAGATCTTGCTACAGCCTCTGTTTTTTTATTTTCTTGATATTATCAATGGACTTTATGGTTTTGAATGAATTTTAGCAGGGAATATTTTCTTTTCTGCTGGGAAACACTAATTAGTTCCACATGGAGACACAAACTCAACACATTAGTGTGTTCTTGGCAGAAAGCTAGAGCAATTGCTGCAAACAATCGCGATATTTGTGTTTGTATAGATGATATTTTATGCACTTGCCTAAGAAAATACTTTGCTTTTCTCCAAAACCAGTTTGACTATGATTTTCTGAGTCCATTGCATACCAGTTCCACAACACTTTGTCAGGATATGACTGGATGAAACCAGAAATATCCTGTTGAGTTATGGAACTCAATCCCAGATCTTGCTACAGGCTCTGCTTTGTGTTTTCTGGATATTTTCAATGAACTTCATGGTTTTTAATGAATTTTAACAGGGAATATTTTCTTTTGTGCTGAGAAACACTACTTAGTTCCACATGTAGATACAAACTCAACACATTAGTGTTTGTAGGCAGAAACCTGGAGCAGTTGCTGCAAACAAACATGATATTTGTGTTTGTATAGATGACATTTTATGCACTTGCCTTAGAAAATACTTTGCTTTTCTCCAAACGAGTTTGACTGTGATTTTCTGAGTCCATTGCATACCAGTTCCACAACACTTTGTCCAGATATGACTGGATGAAACCAGAAATATCCTGTTGAGTTATAGCTAATTCAATCCCAGATCTTGCTGAAGGCTCTGCTTTGTGTTTTCTGGAGATTATCCATGGACTACAGGGTTTTCAATGAATTTAAGCCGGAATATTTTCCTTTGTGCTGGGAAACACTAATTAGTTCCATATGGAGACACAAACTCAACACATTCGTGTTTTTTCGGAAGAAAGTTGGAGCAACTGCTGCAAACAAACATGATATTTGTGTTTGTATAAATGATATTTTATACACTTGCCTAAGAAAATACTTTGCTTTTTTCAAAACCAATTTGAGTGTGATTTATGAGTCAATTGCATACCAGCTCCACAACACTTTGTCTGGATATTGCTGGATGAAACCAGAAATATCCTCTGTGTTATGGCTAACTCAATTCCAGATCTTGCTAAAGACTCTGTGTTTGTGTTTTCTGGTTTTTATCAATGGAGTTTTCATTTTAGAATGAATTTCAGTAGAGGAAATTTCATTTTTGCTGCAAATGATAATTTGTTCCATATGCAAACCAAATGTCTACACATTCATGTTTTCTAGGGTGAAAGCTAGAGCAATTGTTGCACAGAAACATGATATTTATATTTGTCAACATGACTTTTTATCTACTTGACCAAGAAAATGAGTTTGTTTTTCTCCAAAACCAGGTTGAATGTGATTTTCTGAGTCCATTGCATACCAGTTCCACAACACTTTGTCCGGATATGTCTGGATGAAACCAAAAATATCCTCTTCTGTTATGGTAACTCAATCCCAGTTCTTGCTACAGACTCTGCTTTCTGTTTTCTGGATATTTTCAATGGACTTTACATTTTAGAATGAATTTTAATAGAGGAAATTTCATTTTGTGCTGGATATGCTAATTGGTTCCATATGCAGACGAAACATCTACACATTTCTGTTTTCTAGGGTTAAAGCTAGAGCAATTGTTACAAACAAACATGATATTTGTGTTTGTCAACATGACTTTTTATCGATTTGACCATGAAAATGAGTTACTTTTTCTCCAAAACCAGTTTGAGTGTTGATTTTCCGAGTCCATTGCATACCAGTTCGACAACACTTTGTCTGGATATGACTGGATGAAACCAGAAATATCCTCTTGTGTTATGGCTAACTCAATCCCAGATCATGCTACAGGACTGCTTTGTGTTTTCTTGATATTATCAATGCACTTTATGATTTTGAATGAATTTAAGCAGGGAATATTTTCTTTTGTGCTTGGAAACACTAATTAGTTCCACATGGTGACACAAACTCAACACATTCGTGTTTTCTAGGCAGAAAGATAGAGCAATTGCTGCAAACAAACATGATATTTGTGTTTGTATAGATGATATTTTATGCACTTGCCTAAGAAAATACTTTGCTTTTCTCCAAACGAGTTTGACTGTGATTTTCTGAGTCCATTGCATACCAGCTCCACAACACTTTGTCCGGATATGACTGGATGAAACCAGAAATGTCCTTTTGTGTTATGGCTAACTCAATCCCAGTTCTTGCTACAGACTCTGCTTTCTGTTTTCTGGATATTTTCAATGGACTTTACATTTTAGAATGAATTTTAATAGAGGAAATTTCATTTTGTGCTGGATATGCTAATTGGTTCCATATGCAGACGAAACGTCTACACACTTCTGTTTTCTAGGGTTAAAGCTAGAGCAATTGTTACAAACAAACATGATATTTGTGTTTGTCAACATGACTTTTTATCGATTTGACCATGAAAATGAGTTACTTTTTCTCCAAAACCAGTTTGAGTGTTGATTTTCCGAGTCCATTGCATACCAGTTCGACAACACTTTGTCTGGATATGACTGGATGAAACCAGAAATATCCTCTTGTGTTATGGCTAACTCAATCCCAGATCATGCTACAGGACTGCTTTGTGTTTTCTTGATATTATCAATGCACTTTATGATTTTGAATGAATTTAAGCAGGGAATATTTTCTTTTGCACTTGGAAACACTAATTAGTTCCACATGGTGACACAAACTAAACACATTCGTGTTTTCTAGGCAGAAAGATAGAGCAATTGATGCAAACAAACATGATATTTGTGTTTGTATAGATGATATTTTATGCACTTGCCTAAGAAAATACTTTGCTTTTCTCCAAACGAGTTTGACTGTGATTTTCTGAGTCCATTGCATACCAGCTCCACAACACTTTGTCCGGATACGTCTGGATGAAACCAGAAATTTCCTTTTGTGTTATGGCTAACTCAATCCCATATTTATTACAGGTTCTGCTTTGTGTTTTCTGTTGTTTATCAATGGAGGTTTCATTTTAGAATGAATTTCAGTAGAGGAAATTTCGTTTTGTGCTGTAAATGCTAATTGGTTCCATATGCAGATCAAAGGTCTACACATTCGTGTTTTCTAGGGTGAAAGTTAGAGCAATTTTTGCACACAAACATGATATTTATATTTGTCAACATGACTTTTTATCTACTTGACCAAGAAAATGAGTTTGTTTTTCTCCAAAACCAGTTTGAGTGTGATTTTCTGAGTCCATTGCATACCAGTTCCACAACACTTTCTCCGGATATGACTGGATGAAACCAGAAATATCCTCTTGTGTTATGGATAACTCAATCCCAGATCTTGCTACAGGCTCTGCTTTGTGTGTTATTGATTTTTTCAATGAACTTTATGGTTTTGAATGAATTTAAGCAGGGAATATTTTCTTTTGTGCTGGGAAACACTAATTATTTCCACATGGAGACACAAACTCAACACATTCGTGTTTTCTAGGCAGAAAGTTAGAGCAATTGCTGCAAACATGATATTTGTGTTTGTATGGATGACATTTTATGCTCTTACCTTAGAAAATACTTTGCTTTTTTCGAAAACCAGTTTGACTGTGATTTTCTGAGTCCATTGCATACAAGCTCCAAAACACTTTGTCCGGATATGACTGGATGAAACCAGAAATATCCTCTTGTGTTATGGCTAACTCAATCCCCGATCTTACTACAGACTCTGTGTTTGTGTTTTGTGGATATTATCAATGGAGTTTTCATTTTAGAACGAATTTCAGTAGAGGAATTTTCTTTTTGTGCTGAAAATTCTAATTGGTTCCATATGCAGACCAAACGTCTACATATTCGTTTTTTCTAGCGAGAAAGCTAGAGCAATTTTTGCAAACAACCATGATATTTATATTTGTCAACTTGAATTTTTATCTACTTGACCAAGAAAATGAGTTACTTTTTCTCCAAAACGAGGTTGACTGTAATTTTCTGAGTCCATTGCATACCAGCTCCACAACACTTTGGATATGAATGGATGAAACCAGAAATATCCTCTTGTGTTATGGCTAACTCAATACCAGATATTGCTACAGGCTCTGCTTTGTGTTTTTTTGATATTATTTATGGACTTTATTGTTTTGATTGAATTTAAGCAGAGAATATTTTCTTTTGTGCTGGGAAACACTAATTAGTTCCACATGGAGACACAAACTCAACACATTCTTGTTTTCTGAACAGAAAGCTTGAGCAATTGTTGCAAACAAACATGATAGTTGTGTTTGTATAGATGACATTTTATGCACTTGCCTTAGAAAATACTTTGCTTTTTTCAAAAACCAGTTTGACTGTGATTTTCTGAGTCCATGGAATACCAGTTCCACAACACTGTGTCCGGATATGACTGGATGAAACCAGAAATATCCTCTTGTGTTATGGCTAACTCAATCCCAGACCATACTACAAGCTCTGCTTTGTGTTTTCTGGATATTATCAATGGACTTCATGGTTTTGAATGAATTTAAACGAGGAATAATTTCTTCTGCCCTGGGAAACACTAACTGGTTCCACATGGAGACAGAAACTCAACACATTCGTGTTTTCTAGGCAGAAAGCTAGATCAATTGCGGCAAACATGATATTTGTGTTTCTATAGATGACATTTTATGTACTTGCCTTAGAAAATACTTTGCTTTTTTCAAAAACCAGTTTGACTGTGATTTTCTGAGTCCATTGCATACCAGCTCCACAACACTTTGTCTGGATAAGACTGGATGAAACCAGAAATATCCTGTTGAGTTATGGCTACCTCAACCCCAGATTTTGCTACAGGCTCTGCTTTGTATTTTCTTGAGATTTTCAATGCACTATATGGTTTTCAATGAATTTATCGGCAATATTATCTTTTGTGCTGGGAAACACAAATTATTTCCACATGGAGACACAAACTCAAAACATTCATGTTCTCTATCAGAATGCTTGTGCAATTGCTACAAAAAAAACAGGATTTTTGTGTTTGTATAAATGATATTTTATGCACTTGCCTAAGAAAATACTTTGATCTTCTCCAAAACCAGTTTGACTGTGATTTTCTGAGTCCATTGCATACCAGTTCCACAACTTTTTTTCCAGATATGACTGGATGAAACCAGAAATATCCTCTTGTGTTATATTTAACTCAATCCCAGATCTTGCTGAAGGCTCTGCTTTGTGTTTTCTGGAGATTATCCAGGGACTATAGGGTTTTCAATGAATTTAAGCCAGAATATTTTCCTTTGTGCTGGGAAACACTAATTAGTTCCACATGGAGACATACACTCAACCCATTCGTGTTTTTTCGGAAGAAAGTTGGAGCAATTGCTGAAAACAAATATGATATTTCTGTTTGTATAGACGACATTTTATGCACTTGCTTTTGAAAATGTTTTGCTTTTCTCCAAAACCAGTTTGACTGTGATTTTCTGAGCCCATTGCATACCAGTTCCACAACACGTTGTCCGGATATGACTGGATGAAACCAGAAATATCCTGTTGAGTTACGGCTAACTCAATTGCAATCTTACTGAAGACTCTGCTTTGTGTTTTCCTGATATTTTCAATCGACTATAGGGTTTTCAATGATTTAAGTGGCAAAATTATCCTCTGTGCTGGGAAACAGTAATTATTTCCATATGGAGACACAAACTCAACACATTCGTGTTTTCTAGGCAGAAAGTTGGAGCAATTGCTGCAAACAAACATGATATTTGTGTTTGTATAGGTGATATTTTATGCACTTGCCTAAGAAAATACTTTGCTTTTCTCCAAACGAGTTTGACTATGATTTCCTGCGTCCATTGCATACCAGTTCCACAACACTTTGTCCGGATATGTCTGGATGAAACCAGAAATATCCTCTTGTGTTGTGGCTAACTCAATCCCAGATCTTGTTAAAGGCTCTGCTTTGTGTTTTCTTGATATTATCAATGGACTGTATGCTTTCGAATGAATTTAAGCAGGGAATATTTTCTTTTGTGCTGCGAAACAGTAATTATTTCCACATGGAGACACAAACTCAGCACATTCGTGTTCTCTAGGCAGAAAGAACAATTGCTGCAAACACACATGATATTTGGGTTTGTATAAATGATATTTTATGCACTTGCCTAAAAAATACTTTGCTTTTCTCCAAACGAGTTTGACTGTGATTTTCTGAGTCCATTGCATACCAGCTCCACAACACTTGTCCAGATATGACTGGATGAAACCAGAAATATCCTCTTGTGTTATGGCTAACTCAATCCCAGATCTTGCTACATGCTCTGCTTTCTGTTTTCTTGATATTATCAATGACTGTTTGGTTTTGAATGAATTTAAGCAGGGAATATTTTCTTTTTTACTGGGAAACACTAATTAGTTCCACATGGTGACAAACTCAACATATTCATGTTCTCTAGGCAAAAATGACAGAACAATTGCTGCAAACAAACATGATATTTCTGTTTGTATACATGATATTTTATGCACTTGCCTAAGAAAATATTTTTCTTTTCTCCAAAACCAGTTTGAGTGTGATTTTCTGAGTCCATTGCATGCCAGTTCCACAACACTTTCTCTGGATATGACTGGATGAAACCAGAAATATCCTCTTGTGTTATGGATAACTCAATACCAGATCTTGCTACAGGCTCTGCTTTGTGTGTTATTGATTTTTTCAATGAACTTTATGGTTTTGAATGAATTTAAGCAGGGAATATTTTCTTTTGTGCTGGGAAACACTAATTATTTCCACATGGAGACACAAACTCAACACATTCGTGTTTTCTAGGCAGAAAGTTAGAGCAATTGCTGCAAACATGATATTTGTGTTTGTATGGATGACATTTTATGTTCTTACCTTAGAAAATACTTTGCTTTTTTCGAAAACCAGTTTGACTGTGATTTTCTGAGTCCATTGCATACAAGCTCCAAAACACTTTGTCCGGATATGACTGGATGAAACCAGAAATATCCTCTTGTGTTATGGCTAACTCAATCCCCGATCTTACTACAGACTCTGTGTTTGTGTTTTGTGGATATTATCAATGGAGTTTTCATTTTAGAACGAATTTCAGTAGAGGAATTTTCTTTTTGTGCTGGAAATTCTAATTGGTTCCATATGCAGACCAAACGTCTACATATTCGTTTTTTCTAGCGAGAAAGCTAGAGCAATTTTTGCAAACAACCATGATATTTATATTTGTCAACTTGAATTTTTATCTACTTGACCAAGAAAATGAGTTACTTTTTCTCCAAAACGAGGTTGACTGTAATTTTCTGAGTCCATTGCATACCAGCTCCACAACACTTTGTCTGGATATGACTGGATGAAACCAGAAATATCCTCTTGTGTTATGGCTAACTCAATCCCAGATATTGCTACAGGCTCTGCTTTGTGTTTTTTTGATATTATTTATGGACTTTATTGTTTTGATTGAATTTAAGCAGAGAATATTTTCTTTTGTGCTGGGAAACACTAATTAGTTCCACATGGAGACACAAACTCAACACATTCGTGTTCTCTAGGCAAAAATGACAGAACAATTGCTGCAAACAAACATGATAGTTGTGTTTGTATAGATGATATTTTATGCACTTGCCTAAGAATATTTTTCTTTTCTCCAAAACCAGTTTGATTGTGATTTTCTGAGTCCATTGCATACCAGTTCCAAAACACTTTGTCCGGATATGACTGGATGAAACCAGAAATATCCTCTTGTGTGTGGCTACCTCAGCCCCAAATCTTGATACATACTCTGCTTTGTATTTTCTTGATATTTTCAATGGACGATAGGGTTTTCAATAAATTTAAGTGGCAATATTATCTTTTGTGCTTGGAAACACTAATTATTTCCACATGGAGACACAAACTGAACACATTCGTGTTTTCTAGGCAGAAAGTTGGAGCAATTGCTGCAAACAAACATGATATTTGTGTTTGTATAGATGACATTTTATGCACTTGCCTAAGAAAATACTTTGATTTTCTCCAAACGAGTTTGACTGTGATTTTCCGAGTCCATTGCATACCAGTTCCACAACACTTTGTCTGGATATGTCTGGATGAAACCAGAAATATCCTCTTGTTTTATGGCTAACTCGATCCCATATTTTAATACAGGCTCTGCTTTGTGTTTTCTGGATATTATCAATGGACTTTATAATTTGAATGAATTTAAACAAGGAATATTTTCTTTTGTGCTGGGAAACACTAATTAGTTACACATGGAGACACAAACTCAACACATTCGTGTGTTCTTGGCAGAAAGCTAGAGCAATTGCTGCACACAAACATGATATTTGTTTTTGTATAGATGACATTTTATGCACTTGCCTTAGAAAATTCTTTGCTTTTCTCCAAAAGCAGTTTGACTGTGATTTTCTGAGTCCATTGCATACCAGTTCCAAAACACTTTGTCCAGATATGACTGGATGAAACCAGAAATATCCTGTTGAGTTATGACTAACTCAATCCGAGATCTTGCTGAAGGCTCTGCTTTGTGTTTTCTGGAGATTATCCATGGACTATAGGGTTTTCAATGAATTTAAGCCGGAATATTTTCCTTTGTGCTGGGAAACACTAACTGGTTCCACATGGAGACACACACTCAAGCATTCCTGTGTTCTAGGCAGAAAGCTAGATCAATTCCTGCAAACAAACATGATATTTTTGTTTGTATAAGTGATATTTTATGGACTTGCCTTAGAAAATACTTTGCTTTTCTCTAAAACCAGTTTGACTATATTTTCTGAGTCCACTGCATACCAGCTCCAAAACACTTTGTCCGGATATGACTGGATGAAACCAGAAATATCCTCTTGCGTTATGGCTAACTCAATCCCAGATCTTGCTACAGACTCTGGGTTTGTGTTTTCTGGATATTATCAATGGAGTTTTCATTTTAGAATGAATTTCAGTAGAGGAAATTTGATTTGTGCTGGAAATTCTAATTGGTTCCATATGGAGACCAAACGTCTACACATTCGTTTTTTCTAGGGAGAAAGCTAGAGCAATTGTTGCAAAGAAACATGATATTTATATTTGTCAACATGACTTTTTATCTACTTGACCAAGAAAATGTGTTTGTTTTTCTCCAAAACCAGGTTGACTGTGATTTTCTGAGTCCATTGCATACCAGCTCCACAACACTTTGTCTGGATATGACTGGATGAAACCACAAATACTCTTGTGTTGTGGCTAACTCAATCCCAGATCTTGCTACATGCTCTGCTTTGTGTTTTCTGGATATTTTCAATGGACTTTACATTTTAGAATGAATTTTAATAGAGGAAATTTCATTTTGTGCTGGAAATGCTAATTGGTTCCATATGCAGACAAAACGTCTACACATTTCTGTTTTCTAGGGAGAAAGCTAGAGCAATTGTTACAAACAAACATGATATTTATATTTGTCAACATGACTTTTTATCCACTTGACCATGAAAATGAGTTTGTTTTTCTCAAAAACCAGTTTGACTGTGATTTTCTGAGTCCATTGCATACCAGTTCCACAACACTTTGGCCGGATATGACTGGATGAAACCAGAAATGTCCTCTTGTGTTATGGCTAACTCAATCCCATATTTACTACAGGATCTGCTTTGTGTTTTCTGGATATTATCAATGGACTTTATGTTTTAGAATGAATTTCAGTATAGGAAATTTTCTTTTGTGCTGGAAATGCTAATTGGTTCCATATGCAGATCAAAGGTCTACACATTTGTGCTTTCTAGGGTGAAAGCTAGAACAATTGTTGCAAACAAACTTGATATTTATATTTGTCAACATGACTTTTTATCCACTTGACCATGAAATGAGTTTGTTTTTCTCCAAAACCAGTTTGAGTGTGATTTTCTGAGTCCATTGCATACCAGTTCCACAACACTTTCTCCGGATATGACTGGATGAAACCAGAAATATCCTCTTGTGTTATGGCTAACTCAATCCCAGATCTTGCTACAGGCTCTGCTTTGTGTTTTCTTGATATTTTCAATGGACTATAGGGTTTTGAATGAATTTAAGCAGGGAATATTTTCTTTTGTGCTGGGAAACTTTAGTTAGTTCCACCTGGAGACACAAACTCAACACATATGTGTTTTCTTGGCAGAAAGCTAGTGCAATTGCTGCAAACAAACATGATATTTCTTTTTGTATAGATGACATTTTATGCACTTGCCTTAGAAAATACTTTGCTTTTTTTGAAAAACAGCTTGTGATTTTCTGAGTCCACTGCATACCAGTTCCACAACACTTTGTCCGGATATGACTGGATGAAACCAGAAATATCCTCTTGTGTTATGGCTAACTCAATCCCAGATCTTACTACAAACTCTGTGTTTGTGTTTTGTGGATATTATCAATGGAGATTTCATTTTACAATGAATTTCAGTAGAGGAAATTTGATTTGTGCTGGAAATTCTAATTGGTTCCATATGGAGACCAAACGTCTACACATTCGTTTCCTCTAGGGAGAAAGCTAGAGCAATGTTTGCAAACAACCATGATATTTATATTTGTCAACATGACTTTTTATCAACTTGACCACGAAAATGAGTTAGTTTTTCTCCAAAACCAGGTTGACTGTGATTTTCTGAGTCCATTGCATACCAGCTCCACAACACTTTGTCTGGATATGACTGGATGAAACCACAAATACTCTTGTGTTGTGGCTAACTCAATCCCAGATCTTGCTACAGGCTCTGATTTGTGTTTTTTTGATATTATTTATGGACTTTATTGTTTTGAATGAATTTAAGCAGGAAATATTTTCTTTTGTGCTGGGAAACACTACTTAGTTCCACATGGAGACACAAACTCAACACATTCATGTTTTCTAGTAAGAAAGAGCAATTGCTGCAAACATGATATTTGTGTTTGTATAGATGACATTTTATGCACTTGCCTAGGAAAATACTTTGCTTTTCTCCAAAAGAGTTTGTGATTTTCTGAGTCCATTGCATACCAGTTCCACAACACTTTGTCCAGATATGTCTGGATGAAACCAGAAATATCCTCTTGTGTTATGGATAACTCAATACCAGGTATTGCTGCAGACTCTGTGTTTTTGTTTTCTGGATATTCCAATGGACTTTATGTTTTGGAATGAATTTCAGTAGGGGACAATTTGTTTTGTGCTGGAAATGTTAATTGGTTCTATATGCTGACCAAACGTCTACACCTTCGTGTTTTCTAGGGAGAAACCTAGAGCAATTGTTGCAAACAAACATGATATTTATGTTTGTAAACATGAATTTTTATCCACTTGACCAAGAAAATGAATGTGCTTTTCTCCAAAACCCTTTGACTATGATTTTCTGAGTCCATTGCATACCAGTTCCACAACACTTTGTCCGGATATGACTGGATGAAACCAGAAATATCCTCTGTGTTATGGCTAACTCAATGCCAGATCTTGCTACAGGCTCTGATTTGTGTTTTTTTGATATTATTTATGGACTTCATGGTTTTGAATGAATTTAAGCAGGGAATTTTTTTTTGTGCTTGGAAACACTATTTAGTTCCACCTGGAGACACAAACTCAACACATTCGTGTTTTCTAGGCAGAAAGATAGAGCAATTGCTGCACACAAACATGATATTTCTGTTTGTATAGATGACATTTTATGCACTTGCCTAAGAAAATACTTTGCTTTTCTCCAAACGAGTTTGACTGTGATTTTCTGAGTCCATTGCGTACCAGTTCCACAACACTTTGTCCGGATATGACTGGATGCAACCAGAAATATCCTCTTGTGTTATTGCTAACTCAATCCCAGATCTTGCTGCAGATCTGTGTTTTTGTTTTCTGGATATTATCAATGGACTTTACATTTCAGAATGCATTTCAGTAGGGGAATTTATCTTTTTGTTTTGGAAATGCTAATTGGTTCCATATGCAGGCCAAATGTATACACATTCGTGTTTTCCAGGGAGAATGCTAGAGCAATTATTGCAAACAAACATGATATTTATATTTGTCAACATGTCTTTTTAGCCACTTGACCAAGAAAATGAGTTTTCTTTTCTCTAAAACCAGTTTGACTGTGATTATCTGAGTCCATTGCATACCAGTTCCACAAAATTTTGTCTGGATATGACTGGATGAAACCAGAAATATCCTCTTGTGTTATGGCTAACTCAATCCCAGATCTTGCTGCATACTCTGTGTTTTTGTTTTCTGGATATTCCAATGGACTTTACGTTTTGGAATGAATTTCAGTAGGGGACATTTTGTTTTGTGCTGGCAAATGCTAATTGGTTCCATTGCGGACCAAACGTCTACACATTCATTTTTTCTAGGGAGAAACCTAGAGTAATTGTGGCAAACAAATATGATATTTATATTTGAAAACATGTCATTTTTGCACTTGCCCAAGAATACGAGTTTGCTTTTCTCCAAAACCAGTTTGACTGTGATTTTATGAGTCCATTGCATACCAGCTCCACAATGCTTTGTCAGAATATGACTGGATGATACTAGAAATATCCTCTTTTGTTATGACTAACTCAATCCCCTGTCTTGCTACTGGCTCTATTTTGTCTTTTCTTGATATTATCAATGGACTTTATGGTTTTGAATGAATTTAAGCAGGGAGAATTTTATTTTGTGCTGGGAAACACTAATTAGTTCCACATGGAGACACAAACTCAACACATTCGTGTTTTCTACGCAGAAAGTTGGAGCAATTGCTGCAAACAAACATGATATTTGTGTTTGTATAGATGACATTTTATGCACTTGCCTAAGAAAATACTTTGATTTTCTCCAAACAAGTTTGACTGTGATTTTCCGAGTCCATTGCATACCAGTTCCAGAGCACTTTTTCCAGATATGACTAGATGAAACTAGAAATATGTCCCAGCATGTTTTTTGGGGAGAAAGCTAGAGCAATTGTGGCAAACAAACATGATATTTGTATTTGTAAACATGACATTTTTTGCACTTGCATAAGAAAATACTTGGCTTTTCTCCAAAACCAGTTTCACTGTGATTTTCTTTTTTTTTTTCATTTATTAACTTTTATTTAATGAATATAAATTTCCAAAGTATAGCTTATTGGTTACAATAGCTTCCCCCCTCCCATATCTTCCCTCCCACCCACCACCCTCCCCTTTCCTGCTCCCTCTCCCCTTCCATTCACATCAAGATTAATTTTCCATTCTCTTTATGTACAGAAGATCAGTTTAATATATATTAGGTAAAGATTCACAGTTTGCCCCCATATAGCAACACAAAGTGAAAAAATACTGTTGGAGTACTAGTTATAGCATTAAATAACAGTGTACAGCATGTTAAAGACAGAGATCCTATATAATAATTTTTTAATTAATTAATTTTCTATACCATTTGCAATTTAACACCAGGTTAAAAACTTCGTGTTTCTGTGTGAGTACAAACTGATGAGATCTTTACTAATTATATACTGAATCGATCTTTGGTATATAAAAATAATTGTAAATTATCTCCCACATGGGAGATCAGGAGAAGCGCCTGGCTCCTGGCTTCGGATCAGCACGATGCGCCAGCCGCAGTGGCCATTGGAGGGTGAACCAACGGCAAAAAGGAAGACTTTTCTCTATCTCTCTCTCACTATCCACTCTGCCTGTCAAAAAAAAAGAATAGCTCTCTCTCTCTCTTTCTCTGCCTCCCTAACTCTGCCTTTCAAATAATAAAATAAATAAATCTTAAAAAAAGACCTCTGAGGTTTTTAAGTTAATGATTTCTTCCTACAGGCAATATGTGTCTCACTGCCTTCATCTCCTTTCTGAATATTGCCTTTAAGGTTGTAAACATCTATGGCCACCCTAGGTAAACTCATAACCCCTTCCAACTCTTCCTCTCTCCTTCTTTTTTGGTTTATCTTTCTCAGTGCCATCTCACATGGAATTCACCTTGTTCATCGCCCTCCCCTATTAGAATGCCAGCTGCAGTTTGCAGCTGCTGTATCTCTAGCACCTAATAGCATTCCAGACACAAAGTGGCATTAAGTAAATATTCATTGAAAGAGTGTGCTGTTCATATATATGAATAGAAAGCACATACCCTTGACTTTCAGTATGGTTGATGGTAGCAGATATGTAACATTAAGAGTGTATAAAATAATGAAACCTGGAGTACAGAGAAGATAGAACATTCTACATGGAAGCAGTGAAAGAGCTGACAACTGATGCAAGTTAAAACATTACCAGGACTTATGAGAAAGAGATGGCCAGCGGTTGGTCCTTTGGCCTGGCAATTATGAATCCTTGAACCATATTCGAGTACCTGGGTTGGATAACTGCCTTCTGACTCCAGGTTCTCACTAATGCAGATCTTGGGAGGCAGTGTTGATGGCTCAAATAATTGAGTTCCTGATACCTATTGCATGAGAACTGAAGAGTTCCCAGATTTCCGCTGGCTGGCTCTGGAGCAGCAAACCACAGAATGAGACATCACCTGTCTTTCAAATAAATAGCCAGTTTTTCCTTAAAATATTCAGTTAGGGTTGGAATTAGTCTTAGCTGTTAAGACAACCACATCCCACACTGGGGTGTGCCTGTTTGTGCTCTGAATTACTGATTTCTGCTAATGCAGACACTGGGGTACAGTAGTGATGAACCAGGTAGTTGGGTTCCTGTTTCCCAAATGGAGTATGTGGATTGAGTTCTTGATTCCTAGTTTCAGCACCAGTTCCAGATAACTGCAGGCACTTTTGGAATGAACTAGCAGATGGGAGTTTTCTCTTTTTCTCACTCTTAAACTCACTCTCCCTTCTTCTATCTCTCTCAAGTAAGTATATTTCAAAAACTCAATTAAAATATGAAGCATTTCCAAGATAAACAAATATTGATACTTAAGTGAATTTAGTGTTATTTCATAAAATACTGATATTCATTTATGCATATAATAGGTTAAAATAATTTATATTCATTTTCTAATCACAAATATATTATGCTAATTTTTCCACTGTTAATATCGTATTACTACACTATTCTTCAGCAGAAGAAATACCATATTTTTATAGCTAAAATAGTTTATTTGTTATCCTTTTGCATATATGAGTTTGCTAAAAAAAAATCAGTAGTTTAGTCAGGATAGGTAACTAAAGGATTAATTTTCCAAGAATTTTGTCTTTATTCTTGTTTTTTCAACTTTTATTTAATAAATATAAATTTCCAAAATACAACTTTTGGATTATAGAGCTTTTCCCCCCATAACCTTCCTCCCACCCACAACCTCCCCATCTCCCACTCCCTCTCCCATCCCATTCTTCATCAAGATTCATTTCAATTTTCTTCATATACAGAAGATCAACTTAGTATATACTAAGTAAAGATTTCAGCAGTTTGCACCCATACAGATACACAAAGTATAAAGTACTGTTTAAAAAGCCCATGAAAGTTTTTTAGGCATGGAAAGCCAAGACACTCTGGCAAAAAAATGACCTAAATGAAAGATCTCTGTGAGTGAGATCTCAGCAGAAAGAATGGGCCATCAAAGAAGGAGGTACCTTTCTCTGAAGGGAGAAGAGAACTTCCACTTTGACTATGGCCTTGTCTAAATAAGGTTGGAGTTTGTGAACTCAAGAAGCTTCCATAGCCTTGGCAAATCATGACAACAGCCTTGGGTGATAACTGACATCATAAACAAGAGTGTTAATTGTTAAATCAACAACGGAAGTCACTGTGCACCTACTCCCCAGGTAAGATCTCTGTCCTTAATGTATTGTACTATTCTTGCTTAAAATTGAGGTTTCTCAAGAATTCAATAATTTATCTGTGATAGTATCTAAATAATAAATTTTCAATAATTTTGACTTTATTTCTTAAAATATGAAGCTGAACACTTAGAGGCATGTATTTGTTTAGTAAAAAACAAAAACAAAAAGCAAAAAGTAATAATTATACATAAGAAATACTGACTAACACACAACCCAGTAAATATAACTGTTGATAGGAATAAAATATGTTTCCTTTCTTCTTAGTGTAGATTTAGATTAAATTAAATCAATGCAATTTAATTACTATCATTATTTAAAGTGCCATTATGTTTTTTGAAATATTTATTTATTTATTTGTAAGGCAGAGTTACAGAGAGGCAGAGGCAGAGAGAGAGAGAGAGAGGTCTTCCATCCACTGGTTCACTCCCCAATTGGTTGTCAATGACCAGAAATGCAACAATCCAAAGCTAGGAGCCAAGTGCTTCTTCATTGTCTCCCATGTGGGTGCATGGGTCCAAGGACTTGGGCCGTCTTCTACAGCTTTTCCAGGCCATAGCTTAGAGCTGGATTAGAAGTGGAGCAGTCAGGACTAGAACCAGTACCCATATGGGATGCTGGCACTGCAGGAAATTATTACTATATTCCTAAATCTGTATATATGAAGCACATCAAATCTGTATACCTTAAAAATGTAGATTTGATTAATGTTTTGGGGAGCGGCAAGATGGCAGAATAGGAAGGGAACACACTGATAGTCCAGGAAGAGACAGTTTAATAAAAGTGGAGATACTGCAGGTTCAAGGAAGAATAAAGGAAGAAACAGCAGAGGAAACTCTTCTGGAACTAATGATTCACAGTGGACCTGTGTGGAGAGCATGGGAGCCGAAGTTCGGGACACCAGCGGCAGACTCAACACACCAGCGCTGGAATGCAAGGTGACCCAAATCTCAATAGCCTGAGACACCGACAGGAAAGCGGAAAGAGGAGACCAGAGGGAACAAGGCTTGAAACCCCATGGGGAAAAGTTCACCAGGCTAACTAGAAGAGAGAGAGAAAAAAAAAGTGACCAATAAGGACATGAGTTTCTCTCTCTCTGCTCACCTCTCAAAGGCAAGCAAGACAAAGAGCAGACGCCATTTTGGACATACGTCATAAGCAGGGCGATCTCAGGTCTGCAACGGCCCTGAGCCTAGCAGAAAAACCTGACTCTGGTGGGGGGTGAAATAACAGATTAGGATCTAACTTGGCACCCAGTGGGACACTGCAGGAGAACTGGAGCCCACACTGAGGGCAGCAGAGATTCCTTGTGTGGTCCTTGGGAAAGAGCTTCTGATCTCTGGCTCCTGTGGGTATATAATTTGCCTGCTAACTACCTCCAATTCCATTCAGCTGTGTGGAATTACTTCCCTTTTGAATCAAAAAAAAGAAAGAGAGATTTACCACGCCTAACCTGGGAGTGTCACCTTTGGCACACCCTCAACCCTGAGGAACCAAACACAGCTCTCAGGCCACACTCATCTCAAGCCTCTAAGGCTCCATCGAAAGCAGACAGTCCATTTAATCTAGAGCCACAGTAAAACAAGAAAAAACACCACAGTGAAGAAACCAAATATCTCCAATATGCCAAGCAACAAACACAAAAACCGAGGTAACAAGAACAAGGAAGACACTATGACGCCCCAAATGAAAAAGACACCCCAATTCAAGATTATGAAGATGATGAGATAGAAGAAATGCAAGAAGAGGATCTCAAAAAATTGATAAGAACATTAAGAAGTTCTCAAAAACAAATTCATAAACTACAGAAATCCTTAATGGACAAGATAGGAAATCTCTCTCATAAAAATGAAATATTAAAGAAGAATCAAAATGAAATGAAACAACTAGTAGAACAAGAAACTGTGATAGTGATGAAAAATCATAATGAAATGAAGAATTCAATAGATCAAATGACAAACACATTAGACAGCCTTAAAAACAGAATGGGTGAAGCAGAAGAGAGAATATTGGACTTAGAAGACAGAGAACAAGAAAGGAAACAGGCAAACCAAAGAAAAGAAGAGGAAATTAAAAATCTAAAAAATATTGTCGGGAATCTACAGGATACTCTTAAAAAACCTAACATTTGGGTTCTAGGAGTTCCTGAAGACATGGAGAGGGAGAAAGGATTAGAAGGCCTTTTTAGTGAGATACTAGCAGAAAATTTCCCAGGTTTGGAGAAGGACAGAGACATCCTAGTACAGGAAGCTTATAGAACCCCTAATAAACATGACCAAAAGAGATCCTCACAACAACATGTTGTAATCAAACTCACCACAGTGAAACATAAAGAAGAGATCCTAAAATGTGCAAGAGAGAAACGCCAGATTACTCTCAGAATATCTCCAATTAGACTCACAGCAGACTTCTCATCAGAAACCCTACAAGCTAAAAGGGAATGGAGAGACATAGCCCAGGTACTAAGAGAGAAAAACTGCCAGCCCAGAATATTATATCCTGCAAAGCTCTCATTTGTGAATGAAGGTCAAATAAAGACTTTTCATGGCAAACAGAAATTGAAGGAATTTGTTGCCACTCGTCCTGCCCTGCAAAAGATGCTTAAAGAAGCTAAAATTAATCAAAGATACATTTTAATTCATGTGACCTGAATCTCTGCATCATATGTTTTATACTTGTTGGTAGAAAGAAACTAAAAACATTTTATATGGTTGTGCTCAAGTTTACTGGTTTAACAAACTACACCATGTTAGATATTTAAGAGGTGTTTTCAAATGCATGATTCTTTAAATTTATAGAGGGCATTGGTCCTTCTGGTAAATATTTTCTTAAGTTGAAACTGCTAAGTGTTCATGTGATATTGCTATTGTCAGCAAGCGATCTAGGACTTGCTCCCTCATTTCTCTATCTAAGCCCAACTTGTTCTTTCATTTCTCTATTTTCCTCAAGGTAGGAAACTAATTCTATTATGAAGGAATCTGTAGGATGCACAATTTAATCTTACCTTATAAAAGAGATAGCTAACATTTTTCTGTAATAGCATAGCCAAAATAAGAGCGTAAATAATAATCTCATAGCTAGATTCACTTCTCCATCAGCAAAGTAAACAGTAAGTAGAAAAAACCTCCCTTTCAGACCAAAGGGAAAGAAAGTTTTAAAGTGAGAATATAATTTTCCTCATGGGCATTGTCTACCTTAGAAAAACTACTACAGAACATGCCTGTGACTATAGACTTGTAGTTCAGGCCACCAAAGATTAGAGATGGGACTTGGGCACTCCCTTGACTTGCATCCTCTGGTCTGCTTTAACACAAACCAGGAGGAAAAGAAAGCTGGACAATGAAGCAATGGGTGGCAGGCCTATTAGGGGCTGATCTGTACAGTGATCTGCCCTCAAGGAGACCCAACAGGCCAGTCCACTGCAGTGGCTTTCAACGTGGTAAGCCTGGGCTTCAACAGAAGTCAACTTGTGAAGAGTCCTGGCAGCTCTGCCAAGAGTTGGATCACTGGAAATGGACCTGCCCTGGAGTCAAAGGATGCCCAGGTCAGAGCCACAGATCTTATTGGCTCTAAGCTGAAAAGCCCTTCACTCAGCCCAACTTCCAAAGTGACCACTGCAGCTGAGGGGATGGTCAAGTAGGGTCAGCAACATTGCAGGCAGAACTGTAAATTTCTTGTTAGAGATGCCCCCTGCCTTTACCTGGCCAGCTCTCCTCCCACACCAGCTAAGTAATGAAAGTCAACAGAGTGCCTTCCCCTAGGAGGTTCATACCTCCCTTAGGATGTACCCCATGTGAAGAGATAGGTAGGTCTGGGCCTCTTAACTCACAAGGCCTAAAGCCCACCAGATTATTATCAAGCCCCTTCTGTCAGGTTCTATTTGCCTCTCAATGAGAAAACTTAATTGTAGCTTAGACAGCACCTTTCTTAGCTCCTCTAATAATGACTGCCCTTTGTTCTAGACCCTGTCTAGTGCACTTGAGCCACATTCCTTTGTGATCATAACCTCTACCTCCAGTGGCTCTACTCCCAACCTGTGTGTACTGATGGTCCTCTTCCCCACTTAATGCTATATAATTGTTCAGACCTGGTTAATGCCACTCTTAGGATCATTGGTTACTATCCTCACCCTGTCTTTTATGACCTTGTCTAAATATGATCAGAGTCATTGAACTTGGGAGGCTTCCATAGCCTTGACAACTCATGACAAGAGCCTAGGGTGGTTACTGGCACCATAAACAACAAAAGTTGTCAGTATCTCCCTCTTTGGGAACTAGCCGGGTTACAGCAAAGGAAGAGTCGAGGAGACTGAGGAAGGTCAAGCTAAACACACTTTACTGATACTCTAGGTGACTAGGAGGAGAGATTGCTCAAGCCAGCTCCTGCGGACACTAGGCATTATGGACCAGGAGCTTCTCCCCGCGGGCACTAGGCACTATGGATCAGGGAGAGAGGCTGAGCAACCTCTGGTTTACAGCCTCCTAGGGTCCCCTTATATACAGTTTCTAGAGGCTAGCCCCGCCCACATTCCGACCTCCCAGGGTCCTGTAGTCATGGCAACGACAGTTTGTGGTTAGGCCATCTAGTTAGGCCGTCGGTTTTCAAATCTTACCAGCTAGGGTGGTTACCTTTCTGCTTTTCTTTCAAGCTGCGCACTACTGCGCAGTTACTTTCTTTCAAAGGGTGCTACAGTTACTTTGTTCCAAACGGTGCTACAATTACTTTCTCCATGAATGGCTCCCTAACAAAAGTGGTAACAGTGGAAAACCTTATCTGGTGCCAGATGTCAGTCAAAATTCTTACAGCTTTTTTATTCCATGATGCTGGCTGTGGGCTTGTCATATACTTCCTCTGTTGTTTTGACATAGGTGCCTTCTGCACCCAATTTTTATGCTTTTTTCTGTCAGAAAATTATATTTTATCAAATGTTTTCTCTATTGAAAAAATCATATGGATGTAATCTTCATTTTACTGATGTTATGCATCACATTTATTTAGCTATGTATGCCAGAACAGCCCTGAATCACTGGTTTAAATTCCATTTGGTCTGAGTGAATGATATTTTAATGTGTTGTTGAATTCAGTTTGCTTGTATTGTGTCCAGTATTTTTGCATCTACATTCATCAGGAATAATCATGTGTAGTTCTCTTTACTGTTGCATCCTTATTTGGTTTTGTCTTAATGTAAGTCCAGTCTCATAAATTAAATTTGGAATGGTTTGCTCCCTATCAATTAATGTGAGTATTTTAAGAAGAATTGGTGATAGTTCATCCTTGACAGTTTGATAGAGGGGCTGGCACTGTGGCATAGCAGGTAAAGCTGCCACCTGCAGTGCCAGCATCCCATACAGACACTGGTTTAAGTCCCAGCGACTCCACATTGGATCCAGCTCTCTGCTATAGCTTGGGAAAGCAATGGAAGATGGTTCAAGTCATTGGGCCCCTCTACCCATGTGGGAGTGCTGGAGGAAGCTCTTGCCTCCTGGCTTCCAATTGGTGCAGCTCTGGGCATTGTGGCCATCTGAGGAATGAAACAGCAGATGGATGACCTCTCTCTGTCTCTCTGCCTCTGCTTTTCAAATAAATAAATAAACCTTTGAAAAAAATTTGATATAACTCATTAGTGAAACCATCAATCACTGAGCTTATTTTTGTGGGAAGACTTTACTGGTGGTGACTTCATCTCAACCTTATTCATTGGTCTACTCAGATTTTCAACGTGTTCATGCATCAGTTTTGGTGTATATTTTATAAGGAACTGAAGGAGAGGGGCTACTATTGTTAAGTAAAGTGATGGGGAGGTAGAGAGGCTGATTGCTTGCTTTGATCAATTCACACTGTGTTTATGCATAGAAATATTGCACTGTATCTATAAAGGTTTGTGATTCAATAAAAACTTTTGCTAAAAAAGAGTTTTTATTGAAGTTTTAATGAGAAGCAGTGGAAACACCAGGATAAACATGCTATGGAGGTTTAGGATTGGATCTTTATATTAACTCTCATGTAAGGCTAGAATATAGAGGCTAGGTGTTCCAGGTTTTCTGTCACGTGGCTTTGGAGGTATTTAGCAGAGGAATGGTGGACTGAAATTTGAAAGTCCTATATAGAAGGAAAGTGGTGCTTTGGACTCTGAATTGTTGAGTTTACCAACAAAGCTGCACTCACAGAGCAGCCCGTTGCCATCTCAATGAATCAGCTAACTGTGAGAACAGTTCCTTCCTGAGCAACACAGTCTCACATACTAATTTATGTGTTCAGTTTGTCTATTTCATGTAAGTTGTCACTTTTGCAGAAATATGTTCATCATATTACCTTATATTATGCCTCTCCCTATCTGTAGGGGTGATATCTGTTTTACTTCCTGACACATTTAAATTATGTCAACCATGTCCTTTCTTCATGTACAGTGTCACTGTTCAGTGATCCAATTTGTTGATGTTCTTAAGGACAGATTTCCATATCTTTAGATTTCTATATCATTTTCTGTCTTCTATTTCATTAGTTTCCAAAGTGATTCATATGATTTCCTTTCTCATACTTACATTTTATTTAATTTGTTTTCCTCTTTATATTTTAAGATTGATGGACACTTTTTCAATTTTAAAACATTGATTTTTCAAATGATTGAATTGAAAATTTTATCTTTAGTCAAAGATCCTTTCAACAAAGTGACTATTTTATTGTTTTTACCCAGAAGCCTTTTATTTAAGGAATACAAACTTCATTTCATAAATCCAACTTTAGGAACATAGTGATTCTTACCACCCTGCAAGCTGCAAGCCCTCTCACCCATTTTTTACCCATCTTTTTCCTCCTCCTTTTCCTATTTCCATTCTTACTGTTTTAATAACATTCATTTTCAATTAACTTAGTGCACATAAGATTAAATCAGTACTAAGTAAGGAGTTCAATAAATAGTATGAAGAAAAAACTCTTCCTCAACAGTCGAGACAAGGGCTCTTCAAAGTCATCACATCTTAAAGTGTAAATTTCACTTCTAAAGATTAACTTTTAGGTGCTCTACTAGTTACCACAAATCAGGGAAATCATATGCTATTTGTCCTTTTGAGAGTGGCTTATTTCATTAAGTATAATGTTTTCCAGTTTCATCCATTGTTGCAAATGACAGGATTTCATTTTTTACTGCTCTGTAATACTCTGTGGTGTACATATTGAATGGGTAAAAGTCAGAAGCATTCCCACTAAGATCTGGAACCAGACAAGGATGCTCACTCTCACCATTGCCCTTCAGGATGAGGGTCAAGGTGAGTGTAAAGAGTTTGTTCTGCGGGGCCATCAAAGAAGGAGGTACCTTTCTCTGAAGGGAGGAGAGAACTTCCACTTTGACTGTGACCCTATCGGAACAAGATCAAAGTCAGCGAACTCTAAAGGCTTCCATAGCCATGGCAACTCATGACTAGAGCCTAGGGAGATTACTGACGCCATGAACAGGAGTGTCAAATTGTTAAGTCAGCAACAGGAGTCACTGTGTACTTACATCCCATGTGGGATCTGTCCTTAGTGTGTTGTCTAATGTGCAGTGATGCTATGACTAGTACTGAAACAGTATTTTTACACTTTGTGTTTCTGCGTGGGTACAAACTGATGAGATCTTTACTAATTACATACTGAATCGATCTTCTGTATATAAAGATAATTGGAAATGAAAAAAAAAACCTGGTGTTAAATTGGAAATGGCATAGAAAATTAATTAATTTAAAAAATATATATTATGTAGGATCTCTGTCTTTAATGTGCTGTACACCCTTATTTAATGCTATAACTAGTATTCCAACAGTATTTTTTTTCCTTTTCTTTTCACTTTGTGTTGCTATATGGGGGCAAACTGTTGAAATCGTTACCTAATATATACTAAACTGATCTTTTGTATACAAAGAGAATTGAAAATGAATCATGATGTGATAGGAAGGGGAGAGGGAGTGGGAGGGGGAGGGTTGTGGGTGGGAGGAAAGTTTTGGGAGGGGGAAGCCATTGTAACCCATAAGCTGTACTTTGGAAATTTATATTCATTAAATAAAAGTTTAATTAAAAAAAAGAGTTTGTTCTGGGATTAATGTAAAGACTAGGATTAGTGCTAGGGTGAAAGCTAGGATTAGGAAGAGGGTAAGGATTTGTTTTAGAATAAAAGTTATGAATATGGTTATGGTTAGGGATAGGGACAGAGCGGGCTCAGGGTTAAAATTAAATTTTGGTCTGTGGTTAGAACAGATGTTAAAGTTAGGATTAAATTTAGGGTGAGTATTAGTGCTAGGTTTTTAGTTTTAGCATTATGGGTTAGATTTATAATTGTGGTAGCCTGGGCCAGGTTTGAATGAGATTTTTGTTTCTAGTTAGATCTAGGGCAGGTTCTACGGTTTGGATTAGGGTTAAACCTAACACTAACACTAGGGCTTGCTTATATTTAGGGTTAGGATTATAAGTAGGACTAGATTTATGCATAATACTGGGGTTGGGGTTAGAGCTGGGTTTAGGTTGAATATGAGGGTTAGGGCTAGAACTAGGTTTTGTCGGAGGCTAGGGATATGACTGTCTTTAGTGTTAGGGTTAGTATCAAGTTAGGTATATATTTAGATTTGGACTTAATGCTATGGCTATGGCTAGACCTAGTACTAAGTTTAGAGTCATTGTGAAAGCTAGGTCTAAGGTTAGGTCTAGGCTTTAGGATGAGGATTATTACTGGAAATAGGGTAGACTTTAGAGTTGGGTATAGGGCTAGAACTGAAGTAAAGCTTTTGGATCAAGATAGGGTTAGCATTACTCCTAGGATTAGATTTACAACTATGGTTAGGACTGGTGATAGTTGTAGGCATCAAGCTAGAGTCAGAGGACTAGGGTTAGTTTTAATAGCATTGTGAGTAGAGTGAGGGTAAATGCTACTATGGGGTTTAGGATTTTGTTTAGTGTTGGCATTATGGCTAAGGTTAGGATTATGCCTAGTATAACCCTATGAGTAGGCTTAGTGGTTGGGTTAAAGCCACTGATAAGGTTAGGTTAATGCATTGCAACAGGTGTAGCATTGAAACTGAATCTATGATTATAATTAGGGCTAAGGCTACAGTTAGGGTTGGGGTTACTGTTCAGGCTATTGTAAATTCAAAACTAATGATCAGAGTAAGGGTTAGGGTTAGAATTAGCACTATGCTATGACTTTGGTGAGGTTCCAGGCTAGAGACAGTATTATGATTATGGTTAGAATTATAGTTAGGGTCATTATTTGAACTGCAATTCAGATTATGTTTTGGGTCAGTGTTAAGGCTGTGGTTAGGGGGCTGGTGCTGTGGCATAGCAGGTAAAGCCATCACCTGCAGGGCCAATGTCCCATATGGGCACTGGTTCTAGTCCTGACTGCTCCGTTTCTGATCCAGCTCTCTGCTCTGGCCTGGGAAAGCAGTAGTAATGGCCCAAGTACTTGGGCCCCTGAACCCACATAGAAGACTTGAAAGAAACTCCTTGCTCCTGGCTTCCGTTTGGCACAGCTCTGGCCATTGCAGCCAATTTGGGGGTGAGCCAGTGGATGGAAGACCTCTCTCTTTCTCTCTGCCTCTCCTTCTCCTCTGTGTAACTCTGACTTTCAAATGAGTAAATAAATTTTTTTAAAAAGGCTGTGGTTAGGGTTTGAGTAAAGGTTAAGTCTAGATTTAGGGTTAGAGCTAGAGATCTGATTACAGCTAGAGTTGAGGTTACAATTCAAATACAATTTGAAATACATTTAATTTTACAGTTAGGAATAGGTTAATACTGTGGGGTTTTTTTTTTTGACAAGCAGAGTGGACAGTGAGAGAGAGAGAGACAGAGAGAAAGGTCTTCCTTTGCCGTTGGTTCACCCTCCAATGGCCGCTGCGGCTGGCACGCTGCGGCCGCCACAGCGTGCTGATCCAATGGCAGGAGCCAGGTGCTTCTCCTGGTCTCCCATGGGGTGCAGGGCCCAAGCACTTGGGCCATCCTCCCCTGCACTCCCGGGCCACAGCAGAGAGCTGGCCTGGAAGAGGGGCAACCGGGACAGAATCCGGTGCCCCAACCTGGACTAGAACATGGTGTGCCAGCACTGCAAGGCGGAGGATTAGCCTCGTGAGCCACAGTACTGGCCTAATACTGTGGTTATTAATAAGATTATAGTTGCAATTAGGTTAAGGTAGGGCTATTGTTAGGTTAATGACTAGTGCTAGCGTTAGGTTAAGGAGTAAGTTTAGTTTTATGGATAGTGGGTTGGGTAGAGTTCTGTTACATATTATAACCTTCTGTTATTGCTAGGATTTGAACTACAACTAGGATTACATCTAATGTTATGGTGGTGTTAGAGTTAGTATTAGATATGGAGCTAGTATTGGAGTTAAGATTAGAGTTGGGTG
Source organism: Lepus europaeus (assembly GCF_033115175.1). NCBI lineage: Eukaryota > Metazoa > Chordata > Mammalia > Lagomorpha > Leporidae > Lepus > Lepus europaeus. The sequence goes on along the minus strand of NC_084843.1, from coordinate 84,738,274 downwards.
GCAACACTGTGGTGTAGCAGGTAAAAGCTGTTGCCTGCAGTGCTGGCATCCCATATGGGCACTGGTTCGAGTCCCAGCTGCTCCACTTCTGATCCAGCTCTCTATTGTGGCCTAGGAAAGCAGTAGAAAATGTCCCAGGTCCTTTGACCCCTGCACCCACATGGAAGACCCAGAATTGAAAGAAGCTCATGGCTCCTGGTTTCAGATCGGCCCAGCTCTGACAATTGCAGCCATTTGGGGAGTGAGCCAGCATATGGAAGATCTCTCTCTCTCTCTCTCTCTCTCTCTCCCCTGCCTCTGCTTCCCTGTAACTCTGCCTTTCAAATACATAGATAATTTTTAAAAAGATTAGAGTGGGGCTGGCGCCATGGCTCACTTGGTTAATCCTCTGCCTGCCATGCCAGCATCCCATATGGGCACCAGGTTCTAGTCCCAGTTGCTCTTCTTCCAGTCCAACTCCCTGCTGTGTCCTGGGAAGGCAGTGGAAATGGAGCAAGTGCTTGAGCCCCTGCACCACATGGGAGACCAGGAAGAAGCACCTGGCTCCTGGCTTCAGATTGGTGTAGCTCTGGCCATAGTGGCCATTTGGGGGATGAACCAACAGAAAGAAGACCTTACTCTCTGTATCTCTCACTATCTAACTGTATCTATCAAATAAATAAATAAAAGGTTAGAGTTAGTATTTGGGTTAAGGTTAGGTTTGGGACTAGGGATAGGCTTTGGCTTAGTGTTGTTGCTAGTGTTAGAGTTAGGGCCATGATTAATGTCAAGGCTAGGGTAATGTCTAGGATAGAACTATTATTAACAATACCAGTGAGACTTGTGTTACGATTATTTATGGTTAGGGTTTTCAATACCTCAAACACCATTTAATGCACCATTTTGGAAAAAACTGTTGTGCCTTAAGTAATTTCAAAAAGTAGAGTTAGTTTCTCAATTAGATCAGCAATACAACAATGAATTTTCTGTTGATTGATTGCTTTATGTACTGAGGCCTTCATACACAACACTGTGCTTAGTATGTAGACATTTAATGTTTCAAATGTCATGTACATGAGCCACATTACAAAACCTGTTGTGCATGATGTCACTTCAAAGAATATTATTACTCAATAAGAACATTGTTGCTACACTGAGATTTCTCTATATGTTCATGGTTGCTTTAGATATATAGGTTGCACTGAAAAATAAATATATCAGATAAGTATATGAATGTTTGCATAAAATGCTGATTTTGTTGAAGATCTCTCTAGGTCTGGAGTTTATATCTAGTCTATTACAGGATTACAATCAGCTTTCATTTTGTCTTAACACTAGATGCACTGAGTAAGCAATGTGATTCCAGTGCTTCAAATAGCATAAACGTAAATTATAGAAATAGCTATTGTGCCTGAAGTTATTTCGAGGAATAGAATTAATTACTCACATATACTTTGATTGCTCCATTGATTTCTGTCTGTATTTCTGCTGATTACTTTAGTTACACAGACCTTCAAATGCAATAAGTTTATACACTTGACAGTAGAGGAGAATTGAATGCTATAGGAAAGGAGTGTTTTCCCTCAATTTTTTGTCAAGGAATAGAATTTATGCCAGTGCAGTGGAAGGGTTCATTAATTTTCCTTGCCAACTCATGAGAAAGCTCAACAATAAATGTCCTTAGTCAGCATTGTGCTGTCCAGTTATGCTAAGTTTAAAGGTACTATAAAGAAGGCAGTTGAAATATACATTATCCCAGGCTTACAATTTTTGTTTTCCTAAAAATGTTAAGTGAATCCCCTGCTTTAAGTGCATAGGCATCAATAATACATTTCCAATGTTTCAAATGCAGAGTAGTTGAATCATACTTGAAAGAGTAGTGGTACCTGAAGCTACCAGAATTTGTGTCTCAATTGGAACCCACTAGCAACCTTGAGATTTCTTTATGGGTTCTTTGATCGATCTCTCTTTCTCTCTTTACTTTCTCTCTATATATAATCATAAGCAATGATTGTACAAATGTCAGAATGCAGTTTATGTGAGTGTTGATTCAAAAGACTGTTTTGCCTGAACTTCTCTCAAGAAATGGAGTTTATACTCTGTTTATACCTTGTTTAATATGAGCTTAAAAGGTTAGGTTTCAATGCCAATTTAAGGGAATGCTTGCCTTAACCATATGAACACTTCAAATATAAAGACACACATACATGTGGAATACTTGAAATATGTGATGTGGATGAAATTGGCATAATGAATTTGCAGTGCACATCAAGACACACTTACGATATCATTTTTCCTGAAAAAAGATTAACTGAATTCTCTGCTTCCACTATGTGGTGGTTAATAAATAATACATTTTCAATTATTCAAACATTGGTGAAATAAATCATACTTGAAAGTTATGTTGTGCCTTAAATTATAATAGCAATAGGATTAGTGTCTCAATTTGAACACAGTAGGTATATTCATTATTTTTGAATATTCATTAATGGTTTATGAATGAATATAAAACTTAATATGTGACAAGAACACAATCAATGAAGAGGAAATGAACGTTACTGGAAAACAGTGTTTTGCTTGAAGTTATCTAAAGGAATGAAGATTCTCCCCAGTGTAATACAAGCTGACACCATTATAATACACCATTAGTATTTCACGCTGAAGTAAGGGAATGCTTGTCTTAACACTACAAGCACTTAACATTGGGCTTTCCAGTATGAAAACACACTGTATGTGTGTAATACATTAAAGACACCTTATGTATGAACTTGGCACTGGAAGGCATTTGCAATACACACCTGAGAAAATTGCCTTTCCTGAATAAGATAACTTTAATCTCTGTTTATCTGCACAGGCCTTCATATTCAAAACATTTTTAATGTGTTTTTAATGATTGAAACATAAAGTAGATGGATTGTACATGAAAGAGCCATTGTGCCTGCAGTTATAAAAGGAATAGAATTGATTTCTCAAATAGAGCATCATAGCTGCATTGTGTTTTCTCTGCTCCTAGTATGCTTTACTTCTAGACACCTTCATAAGCAATATGCCCACTAATATGAGAATGTAAGCAAAATGAATGTTACTGGAAAAGACTATAATTCCTTGAATTTATCTGAAGAAAAGGAATTTGTACAGATTTTATTATATGCTTGCCTTATACTTCCAAGATATCATAATTGAATTCCTGACTCAGCTCTAGTTTGCTCAGTAATCACTGTACTTTCAAGTGTGAGAATATCATGTACTTGAGCACTACCTGAAAGAACTCTTACATTTGAATCTGGGGCAAGGAATGGATTTGAGATACACATTAGTACGGGATTACAGTGCTGATCTTCCTAGGAATGTTAAGTACATTCCTTTAACACTATATGTTGTAATCAGCCATCCATTTTTAATTCTTAAAAGAATTATACTTCAAAGAACAGTGGTGCTGGAAGGTATCAACAGGACAAGACTTCCTGTCTAAACCAGAATCCACTATATATAAAACATGAAATTTGTCTATCCTGAATATATATACAAATTTCATGTTTTTCATATATACAGACTTAGAAACATACTACGGTGTCACCCTACATCTCTTCCTGCCATGCTGTCACCCTTCTTCTTCATCCTTCTCCTATTCCCACACTCTTAATATTTACAAAGATCTGTTTTCAATTTACTTTACTCTCAAAAGTTTAACCCTACACTAAGTAAAGAATTCAACAAACTACGACAAAAAGAGCACTGTTCCTCAACAGTAGAGACAAAGGATACAAATAGTCCTTAAATCTCAAAAAGTACATTTCCCTCCAATACATTACATCTTGATAGTCTGTTAGTTACTACAGATCAGGCAAAACATATATCTATCTTTTGGAGACTGGCTTATTTCACTAAGTATGATGGTTTCCATTTGTATCCATTTTTTCTAGTAGCAGGATTTCATTATTTTTATGGCTGATTAGTATTCCATAGTCTCTCATATATATATATTATATATATAATCTAAATCTCATAATTTATCCATTCATCAACTGATGAATATCTAAGTGGATTCCATATCTTAGTTATTGTTAATTGAGCTGCAATGAACATGCAGGTATAGATAATTCTTTCATATCCTAATTTCATTTTGTTTGGATAATTCCCAAGTGTGGAATTGCCAGGTCATTATGGTAGATCTGTTTTCAGATTTCTGAGGTATTTCCATACTGTCTTTTACAATGGCTTCAGTAGTTTACATTCCCACCAATAGGGGATTATTGTACTTTCTCCCCACATCCTCTCCAGCATTTGTTGTCTGTTAAGATATATGAGAGCTATTCTTACTGTGGTGAGGTGGAACCTCTTGGTGGTTTTGATTTGCATTTCCTTGTTGGCTAGTAATCCTGGGCATTTTTTTGACAGGCAGAGTGGACAGTGAGAGAGAGAGACAGAGAAAGGTCTTCCTTTGCCGTTGGTTCACTCCCCAATGGCCACTGCGGCTGGCGTACCACGCTGATCCAAAGCCAGGAGCCAGGTGCTTCTCCTGGTCTCCCATTCAGGTGCAGGGCCCAAGTCCCCCAAGTCCCATCCTCCACTACACTCAATCCTGGCCATTTGAATTTCATCTCTTGAAAAATTCCTGTTCAAGTCCTTTGCCCATTCTGTTCCTTTAAATATTTAATTTTTATTTTAAAGTCATAGTTACACAGAGAGAAAAGGAGAAGCTGAGAGAGAGAGAGGTCCTCCATCCAATGGTTTATTCCCCAATCAGTCACAACAACTGGAGCTGTTCAGATCTAAAGCCAGGAGCTTCCTCCAGTTCCCTCATGTGGGATCAGGGGCCCAAGGACTTGGGCTATCCTCCACTGCCATCCCAGGCCACAGCAGGGAGCCGGACCCAAGGTGGAGCAGCCAGGACCCAAACCGCACCAACATGGGATGCTGGCACTGCAGGCGGTGGCCCCACCTGCCATACTACAGCACTGGTCCCTGCCCATTTCTTTACTACATAGTTTGTTTTGCTGCTGTTGAGTTTCTTGACCTCTTTATAGATTCTGGATATTAATCTTTTATTAGTTTCATAGTTTGCAATTATTTTCTTTCATTCTGTCAGCTGCATATTTACATTGCTAAGTATTTCTTCTGCAGTTCAGAAGCCTCACAACTTGATATAATCTCATTTGTCAATATTGGTATTGATTGTCTGTGCTACTTGGGTCTTTTCAAAGAAGTCTTTGATTATGCAAATATCTTGCAGCAGTTCCCCAATGTTCTCCCGTAATTTGATGGTATTGGTTCATAGATTTAGGTCTTTGATCGATGTTGGGTGCATTTTGATCTAAGATGTAATGTAGTAGTCTTGTTTCATACTTCTGCATGAGGAGATACAGTTTGCCAGGCACCACTTATTGAAGAGACTGATTTTAATTCCTTTGTCAAAGGTTAGTTGGCTGTAGATCTTTTAATTGAGTTTCTATTCTGTTCTGTTGTTCTACATGTCTATTTCTTGCAAGTAGATTATAAGTGCCTTGTAGTATGTCTTGAAATCTGGTATTGTGATATCTCCAGTTTTGTTTTTGGTATTTTGGGTCTAGTGTTTCCGTATAAATTTCAGGTTTTTTTCTATGTCTTAGAATAATGCCATTGGTATTTTAATTAGGATAACATTGAATCTGCAATTCGATTTTGGTAGTATGAACATTTTGATGATATTAATTCTTCAAATCATGAACATGGGTGAGTTTTTTCTATTTTTTTGACTTCTGTATCTTTCTTCAGTGCTTTATAATTTTAATCATATAGATCTTTGAATTCCTTGGTTTAATTTATTTCAAGGTATTTAATGTTTTGCAGTTATTGTGAGTGGAATGGATCTTAGAAGTTCATTCTCAGCCAAGGCATTGTCCATGTAAACATAGGCTATTGCTTTTTGTGTGTCAGTGTTATATCCTGCCAGTTTACCAAACTCTTTTATGAAGCCCAGTAGTCTCCTAGTGGAGTCTTTTGGTTTCCCTTAGGTAGCATCATGTCATCTGCAAATAAGGATAGTTTTATTTCCTCCATCCCAATTTGTACACTTTGATTTCTTTTCCTGGCCTAATGACTCTGGCTAAACTTCTATGACTATAATGAATAGCAATGGTGAGAGTGGCCATCCTTTTTTGGTTCTGGATCTTTGTGGGAATGCCTCCAACTTTCTAGATTCAATAAGATGCTATCTGTGGGTTTGAAATAAATTGCCGAGGTTGATGAGGAATGTTGATTCTATAGCCAGTTTGCTTAAGGTTTTCATCATGAAAGGATTTTTTTGACAGGCAGAGTGGATAGTGAGAGACAGAGAGAAAGGTCTTCCTTTTTGCTGTTGGTTCACCCTCCAATGGCTGCTGCAGCTGGTGCATCATGCTGATCCGAAGCCAGGAGCAAGGAGCCAGGCGCTTCCCCCGGTCTCCCATGCGGGTGCAGGGCCCAAGGACTTGGGCTATCCTCCACTGCCTTCCTGGGCCATAGCAGAGAGCTGGCCTGGAAGAAGGGCAACTGGGATAGAATCCGGCACCCCAGCCGGGACTAGAACCTGGTGTGCCAGTGCCGCAAGGTGGAGGATTAGCCTGTTAAGCCACGGCACCGGCCAGGATGTTTTGTTTTATCAAATGCTTTATTACATCTATTGAAATAGTCATATGATTTTTATTCTTCAGTTTGTCAATCTGAAGTATCACATTTTTGATTTTCAAATTTTGAACCATTACTGCATACCAGGCATTACTCCAAATTTCTCAAGGTGAATGCTATTTCTGATGTGTTGTTGGATTCACTTAGCTAGTATTTTTGATTCTATGTTCATTGGGGATAGCAGTCTATAGTTCTCTTTCTCTGTTGTATCTTTTCCTGGTTTAGGAATTAGGGTGATGTTGGCTTCATAGAAACAGTTTGATATGATTCTCTCCCTTTCAATTGTTTTGAATAATGAGAAAATATTGTAATTAGTTCTTTAAATGTCTGGTAGAATTCAGTATGGAAGCCATCTGGTCCTGGACTTTCCTGTGTTGTGAGAGCCTTTATGACTAATTCAATCTCTGTCTGGATATTGGCCTGTTTATGTTTCCTAATTCTTCATGACTCAGTTTTGGTAGATTGTGTGTGTCCAGGAATCTATTTATCCTAGATTTTCCAATTTGTTGGCATATAGTTCTTTATAAGTTATTCCTGATGATTATTTTCATTTCTGTGATATCTCTTGTTACATTTCCTTTTTCATCTCTTAGTCTACTGATTTTGGTCTATCCGCCCCCCCCCCCCCCATTTTGGTTAGTTTGCCCAATGGTGCATCAATTTTGTTTATTTTTTTCAAGTAAATAACTCTTCATTTCATTGTTTTTATACTGCTTTTTGGTTTCAACTTTGCTTACTTCTCTAATTTTTATTTTTTTCCTCCTATTAATTTTGGGTTTGGTGTGTTGTCCTCCTACATCCTTAGATGCATTGATAGCTTATTTAATTAGTGCCTTCCCAATTATTGAGCTAGGCACCAATTGCTGTAATGTTTTCTTTTAACACTGCTTTTAATGTGTCCAGTATTGTTGATATGCTGTATTGTTATCCTCATTCATTTATAGAATTTTTGTTTCTCTTCTATTTATTTTTTAATGTTATATATTTAAAAGATTTATTTATTTACTTTTTGAAAGGCAGAGTTACAGAGCAACAGAGGCAGAAAGAGAGAGAGAAGGCTTCCATTCAATGGTTCACTCCCCAAATGGCCACAATGGCCAGAGTGGGACTGATGTGAAGCCAGGAGCCGAGAGCTTCTTCTGGGTCTCCCACATGGGTGCAGGGTCCCAAGCACTTTGACCATCCTTATTGATCTCCTTGGCTATTGTAGAGAGCTAGATCAGAAGTGGAGAAGCCAGGACTTGAACCAGCACCCACATAGGATGCTGACACTGCACATTACACCATGGTGATGGCCTGCTATTTCTTTTTTTTTTTTTTAACTTTTATTTAATGAATATAAATTTCCAGTGTACAGCTTATGGATTACAATGGCTTCCCCCCCCCATAACTTCCCTTCCACCCACAACCCTCCCCTCTCCCGCTCCCTCTCCCCTTCCATTTGCATCAAGATTCATTTTCAATTCTCTTTATATACAGAAGATCAATTTAGTATAAAGATTTCAACAGTTTGCACCCACACAGAAACACAAAGTGAAACATACTGTTTGAGTACTAGTTATAGCATTAAATCACAATGTACAGCACATTAAGGACAGAGATCCCACCTGAGGAGCAAGTGCACAGTGGCTCCTGTTGTTGACCCAACAAATTGACACTCTAGTTTATGGTGCCAGTAACCATCCTAGGCTGTCGTCATGAGTTGCCAAGGCTATGGAAGCCTTCCAAGTTTGCCGACTCTGATCATATTTAGACAAGGTCATAAAAGACAGAGTGAGGATAGTAACCAAGGATCCTAAGAGTGGCATTTACCAGGTTTGAACAATTATACAGCATTAAGTGGGGAAGAGGACCATCAGTACACACATGTTGGGAGTAGAGCCATTGGTGGTAGAGTAGAGGTTATGATTACAAAGGAATGAGGCCCAAGTGCACTAGACAGGGCCTAGAACAAAGGACAGAGTCATTATTAGAGGAGCTAAGAAAGGTGCTGTCTAAGCTACAATTAAGTTTTTTGATTGAGAGGCAAATAGAACCTGATAGAAGGGGCTTGATAATAATCTGGTGGGCTTTAGGCCTTGTAAATTCAGAGGCCCAGACCTATCTATCTCTTCACATGGGGTATATCCTAAGGGAGGTGTGAACCTCCTAGGGGAAGGCACTCTGTTGACTTTCATTACTTGGCTGGCCTGGGAGGAGAGCTGGCCAGGTAAAGGCAGGGGGCATCTCTAACAAGAAATTTACAGTTCTGCCTGTAATGTTGCTGACCCTACTTGACCATCCCCTCAGCTGCAGTGGTCACTTTGGAAGTTGGGCTGAGTGAAGGGCTTTTCAGCTTAGAGCCAATAAGATCTGTGGCTCTGACCTGGGCATCCTTCGACTCCAGGGCAGGTCCATTTCCAGTGATCCAACTCTTGGCAGAGCTGCCAGGGCTCTTCACAAGCTGACTTCTGCTGAAGCCCAGGCTTACCACATTGAAAGCCACTGCAGTGGACTGGCCTGTTGGGTCTCCTTGAGGGCAGATCACTGTACAGATCAGCCATTAATAGGCCTGCCACCCATTGCTTCTGATGCCGAGCTTTGTTTTCCTCCTGGTTTGTGTTAAAGCAGACCAGAGGATGCAAGTCAAGGGAGTGCCCGTTTCCCATCTCTAATCTTCAGTGGCCTGAACTACAAGTCTATAGTCACAGGCATGTTCTGTAGTAGTTTTTCTAAGGTAGACAATGCCCATGAGGAAAATTATATTCTCACTTTAAAACTTTCTTTCCCTTTGGTCTGAAAGGGAGGTTTTTTCTACTTACTGTATACTTCGCTGATGGTGAAGTGAATCTAGCTATGAGATTATTATTTGAGTTCTTATTTTGGCTATGCTATTGCAGAAAAATGTTAGCCATCTCTTTTATAAGGTCTAAAGATTAAATTGTGCATCCTACAGATTCCTTCATAATAGAATTAGTTTCCTACCTTGAAGAGAATAGAGAAATGAAAGAACAAGTTGGGCTTAGAATAGAGAAATGAGGGAGCAAGTCCTAGATCGCTTGCTGACAATAGCAATATCACATGAATACTTAGCAAACCATTTCAACCATTAGATAACAACTTAAGAAAACATTTACCAGAAGGTCCAATGCCTTCTATAAATTTTAAGAATCATGTATTTGAAAACACCTCTTAAATATCTAACATGGTGTAGTTTGTTTAGCCAGTAAACTTAAGCACAACCATCTAAAATGTTTTGTTTCTTTCTACCAACAAGTCTAAAACATATGATACACAGATTCAGGTCCCACAAATTAAAATGTATCTTTGATTGATTTTAGCAGCTTAAATTTATGGACAATCTTATCTATAAGCCATTTAAAATAAAACTCTTAATAAAATTTCCCCATGTGGACATACAATATGTACACACATATAATATAGCATAATAGACCAATATAGCAATTTTAATAATAGCTTTTAAAATCTTTAACTCTTTTTGTAGATTGCCAATTGATTTGAATTGCTTTTTCTTTTTAGTAACCTCAGTTAACCATACTTTCTCTCAGTTGGTACTGTTAATACATTATTGGCTTCATCTGTTTACAGAGCCATCCCTAAGTACTGAATACAATAAAAGTGGCTGGAAAAAGTCCATAGGAACCTATAGGAGGACAGCTAAACACAGAACCAACAACGCTTTAGTTTTATGAGCCTCAAATCATATATAACTGTGGATGACAAAAGACTTTAAGTCGCCATGTTTAAAATTATAAACTCATCAACCAACAAGAGGCACTTGCTTACTTCACAGTATTTTTGAAAGCACCTGTAGGATTTTACAAGTATTTAACACACTGTTCATTCCAGAGCGTGTTGTTCAGTCTTCATATGTTTATGTATGTTCTTGATATTCTTGAGTTGTTAATTTCCAGCTTCATTCAGTTGTGGTCAAAAAAGATTCATTATTTGTTTGATCATTTTGAATTTGCTGAGGTTTACTTTATGGCCTAGCATATGATCTATCCTGGAGAAAGTTGCATGCACTGATGAATAGAATGTATATTCTGTACTGTCTAATGAAATTTTCTGTAGATAGATACCACTTAGGTCCTTTGTTGCTTTTTGTTGATTTTCTGTCTGGTTGATCTGTACATTGATGGAGGTGGGGTGTTGAATTTCTTCATTATTATTGTATTGGAGTCCATGTCTCCCTTTAGAACAATTAACATTTGTGGTAAATAGCCAGGTACCCTGTAACTGGGTGCATATACATTTATTATACTCACATTTTCCTGCTGAATTGTTTTCTTAATCATTACATATTACCCTTGTTTGTCTCTTGTACCCATTTTTATGTTAAATCTATTTTAATTGATATTAAGATACTTACATCTGCTTGTTTCTACTTTCCATTAACATGTGATATCTCTTCCCTTCCTTTCACTTTCAGTTTGTGTGTATCTTTGTTTGTGGGACATGTTTCTTGTAGGTACCAAGCACATGCTTGTGTAAACACCATATGCACATGGTAAGCATTGTGCTTTCAAATACAAAAACACCCTGTACATGTAGAATACCTAAAAGGTATGTTATGGATGTAATTGGCAGAAAAAGTACATGTGCAGTACACAGTGGGACATACTTAAAACCTTGCTTTTCCTGGGAAATATTACTTGAATTCTCTGATTTAGCTACAGAGCCCCAGTTGAAAATACATTCCTGATGCTTTAGGCATCATGTATATATGCATTACTTTAAAGAGATACTGGGCTTGACGTTATAATAAAACATAGTTCAAATGTGTCATTGAGACATGTTGCTATATACAGTTTTCCATGTATTTTCTTGTGTTGGTTTTTGTACATAGGCCTTAGCATGCAAAAAATATACAAACTTGGCATTGCTGCAGAAATTAACTACTGTAAAGGAGTATTTTGCATAAATTCCATATAGCAATGGAATTTCTATATAGTTTAGTATCAACTTAAAAAATTAGGTTTCCTTCCAACATAAAGGAATGCTTGTATTAAAACTCTGTGCTTAGTAAGCATTGTGCTTTCCAATAAAGAAACACACCATATACATAATGAAAACTATATTATTTTTCAAGTTTGTACAGGGAATAGACTTGTGGTACAGATTAAAGCAGGCTGACATTTTTTTCCTAAGAAAGATTAATTGAATTTTCTACTTTAACAACCAAGGCCATAATAAACAATGTATTCTCAATGTTTCAAATATCATGTTGGTGCCTGAAGTCATTTGAAGGAATTGAACTGGCTTCTCAATTAGAACACATTGGTTGCATTGAATTTTCTCTGTATGAACATTGAATGCTTCTTATACATAGGACTTAATACATTATAAGTATACAATATGAGAATGTAGTGGAAGAGTACTGTTTAAAAGGGAAATTTTGTCTCAAGTTCTTTCAAGGAACTGAGTTTATATCCAGCTCAGTATGAGCTTAAGCATTAGATTTCCTGGAAACTTAAGATAATGTTTGTTTTACACTGTATGCACTTAGTAAGCATTACACTATACATGTGTAATATCTGAAAGATACAATATGCCTGAAGCTGGTGCACAGAACACAACTGTAGTACACACTAGGACTGGCTGAAAATTCCTGGGAATATAGGAATTTAAATATGCAGTCCTTAATAAGCAATGCATTCACAATGCTTGAAACATTATAGAGATGAATTATATTTGAAGGAAGCACTGTGACTGAAGTTATTACAAGGAATACAATGAAACTATCAATTACAACTCGGATTCTTCATTGAGTATACTCTGTATATTCATTGATTGCTTTACATGCAAAAATTCACTAACATCACAAATGTGAAAACACATGCAAGAAAATGGACTAGAAAATTGTGCGTTGCCCAAAGTTATCCCAAAACTTTTTTTTATAAAAAACCTGGTTTAGTAGTTGTTTACATTAGCTTTCCTTAGATCAAAGGAAATACCTAAAAGGTATGTTATGGATGTAATTGGCAGAAAAAGTAGATGTGCACTACACAGTAGGACATACTTAAAACCTTGCTAGGTTTAATCTTTAACATAACCCTAACCCTAGTCATAATACTAACCATAAGCCTAAATGTAAACCTAGTACTACCCCTAGCCCTAACACTAAACCTAACCTTAGACCTAGCCCTAATCCTAACTGTGTCTCTAGATATGAGTCTAGCCCCTAATTTCATCAACCTAACCCCAACACAAGTTTGACTACAAAAATTATAAACCTAACACTAAACCTACCAGAGCTTTGAACCTATTCCTCTGCCTAATCTTAACCCTACCCAAATACCATGCCTAGTTCAAAAACTAGACCTAACCATAACCCAACCCTAACCCTTACTCTATTCTTAGCACTTAAACCTAACCCTGGCTCTATCCCTATTCTAGCAATAAACCTAAACCTAGCTTTATCCAGAACCTTAGCAATGACAGGAAGACTACTCTTATTCCTACCCTGGCCCTAACATTAAGCTTAACCCTACATCTAATTTTGACCCTAGTACTCTTCCTAATTTTAGTACTAACCCTAACCCTAATTTAAACATTAATTCTAGCATTAATTCTATCCCTAGCACCTAAACCTAAATATAAACATAGCTCTAAACCTCACTGTAATAAACACTATAACCCAAGATCTAGTCTGAGCTTTAACACTAAGCAGAGTCCAACTACTACCCACAGATTTAGTCATAGTCCTAACACTAACCCTAAATGTAAATGTAACCATATTTCTATGCATGATGATAACCCTAATTAAGTCCATAAAAATAAACTTTTCTCTAGCTTTAACCACATCAAAACCCTATACTTATGGCTTTTTCTAGCAATAGCCCTAACTGGAACCTAACTTAGACAAGACCCTTGACCTAGCTATAAAGTTAGCCTTAGCCCTAGCCATCATACAAACTCTAAGCCCAACTCTTGCTGTGTTAGAGCCCAGTCCTTAATGATAGTACCAACACTAAACCTAGATCTAAGTATAACTATAAACCTAACCCTATTGCAGTCCTAAGCATAATCTTTCAGTAATCTAAAAATTAAGCCTGAGCTTAGAGCTTGTTCTAACCCTAACATTAGCCTGAATCCCCAACCCCTTAGCCAAACCATTGTCCTTGATGTAACACTAAACATAGACAAATACCTAAAATGAGCCCTGATGCAACCATAACACTATTCCTAACAATAGCTCTAGCCCTACCTCTATCTTTAGTCATAACTCTAACCCTTACTCTAGAACTAATCCTAATCCTAACCTTAAACCTAATAGTAGCTCTATCCCTTCCCTTAAACATATTTTTAAAAAACAACCCTAATACTATCCCTATACCTAAATGTAAACCTAGACCTAACTCTATGTTTAATCCTAACCGTAGGTCAAAATTGAAACCAAAATATAGCCTTAATCAAAATATAGCCATGGCTCTACAGCTAACATTAGACCTAATCACAGCCCTGGAACTAACTCTTAAACTAATAATAATCCTAACCTTACACATAATGGTAAAGCTAACCCTAGATGCAGCCCTAATCCTAGTCTTAAACCTAGATTCAACAATAATCATAGCCTTCACACTAACCCTAATTGTAAATGTAGTTATAGTTCTACCAATGTCCTAACCCTAATTCTAACTATAACCATAAACATATCCCTATCCTTAAACCTCACCAAAATTCAATCCATATTGCTAACCCTAGGCCTAACTCCAAGAATAATAATAACACAACACCAGGCCATAGACATAAACCTCAACCTGACACTAGCTCTGAGCCTCACAATATCTCTAACTTAATAAACATTTACTCTAAACTTTACATAAGTCTTGTCCCAAATGTTAAAAGTAATTTGAACCCTATCCCTAAGTTTGCCTCTAACCTAAACCTAACCCCAACCCTAAGAGTAATTGCATTTCTAATCAGAAACCTAACTGTAAACCTAGCACTAGTTCTAACTCTAACAATAGCCTAATTCCTGGTGATAACACTAACCATAGCTCTTGCAATACACCTAAATAGATCAAGCCCTAACACTTGCCCTGATGCAAAGCATAAATCTGAACTTAACAGTAGTTCAAACCCTAGCTATCTATAGCCATAACCCTAAAACTAGCCCTAATCTTAACTCTAAACCTGGTCCTCCACTAATCCCAACACTAAACCAAACAGTAGCATTAAACCTATCCCTAAATCTACCCTTAGCCATTAAGATAATCCCAACCACAACTCTAACCTAACCTGACTATAACCCTAGCTCCAACCCCAAACTCAAATCTAGTTATAATTGTAACTCCAGCTCTACCCTTAAATCTAGTCCTAACCTGAACCCTCTACTACCTCTAAACCCTGCTTGACCTTCAACCTATCTATAACACTAAACATAACTCTAGGTACAGTTCTACTCACAACCATAGCCCTAGACAAAACCCTAGCACTAACCTTACACCTTGCTATCACCCTAGCTATAACCCTAATTGAAAGCCTAGCCCCAGCCATTTCACTAAACATAAGTCTAATTATAGACCTATCCCAGGTCATAACTCTAACCCTATAATGCTATTCTAACTCTAAACCTGAACACAAGCTAAGAACAGGCCAGAACAACTTAGCCCAAAATTCATTCCAGGCCTAGTTCTCACCCTCAGTAACTCCAAATTGAATCCTAACCCTAGCTCTAGGCAAAGCCCTATCCCTTCCCAATAAATATCATGTAACCATAAACCTAACTAGACTTGCTTCTGGCCCTAACTTTAACACTGTTACTTCATCATATCTAAAAGTAACTTTAACTCTCATTCTAAACCTACTTAAGGATCTACCATTAAATTTAACCCTAATCCTAATACTAAACTCTAATACTAGGAATAACCACAACCCTAGTCTTAACTCTATTCCAAACTTAAATATAAACTATATAATGCCATGTTACTAATCATGGCTATAGCAGTTATTTAAATATTAACACTAGTCCAATGCCTAATGCTAATGCAAAGCATAACTTTAACACTTAGCACAATAATGCCCTACTCTAACCCCCAAAATAATCCTAGCCTGAATCATAATCCCAAAATCCTAACCATAACAAAAAACCCTGCTCTAAACCCAATCCTATCTCTAACATTTACCCTACTCCTACCTCTAAGCCTAACCCTATTCTAATCCCATGATAGCAGTAAACCTAATCATAAACTTAGTTCAAACACTAACAATAACAGAAGGACTAACATTACCCTTCCTTTAGAACTAATTCTAACCCTAACCCTAGCCCTAACTAAAACTCTAGCACTAACCATAACTGAAAATCCCACTCTAGTGGCCAACATTGTTGTGTAGTGGGCTAAGCCTCCAACTGTGTTGCTGGTATCCCATATGGGCACCAGTTCTAGTCCTGGTTGCTACTCTTCTGATCCAGCTCTCTGGTATGGTCTGAAAAAGCAGTAAAGATGGCCCAAGAACTTGGGCTGCTGTACTCACATGGGAGACCCACAGGAATCTCCTAGCTTCTGGTTTTGGATCAGCTCAGCTCCAGGGTTGTGACCATTTGGGAATTAACCAGCAGATGGAAGACATTTCTCTTTGTCTTTCCCTCTCTGTGTCTGTGACTCTACCTCTCAAATAAATAAATCAATTAAATTAAAAATTATAAAATAATTCAAATTTACCCCCAGCAATAAATATAGTATTAAATCAAGGCCTTATCTTAAATCAAATATAATAAGAACACAGACACTAATCATACTCCTAACCCTAAAATGTTGACTCATGGTTTAGCCTAAAACCTAAAATAACCCTATGCCTACATCTAACCCTAACCTAAACATGGCCCTAACACTAATTGTAATCATAGTTCTAAAATTTCCCCTAAATAATTCTAGTTATAATGTAAAAAAAAAAATAACCCTAGCCTTAGCTTTATAGCTCATCAAGGCCATAGACCAAGGGCTAATTCTATAGACCTAGGGCTAATTCTACCCAAACCCTGACTCTACCAGTAATGCTAGGCAATTACCTTGAAATTAGCCTAATCCTAATGTATTCCTAATCCTCACACAGTCCTTAAATCTATCATTTACTCTAAACTTAACACAAACCAGGGCCCTAATTCTAGCATTAATCTTAATCTCGGTCCTGTCCAACAGTGGCAGAAAACCTAGGAAAAATACAAACCACAGTAGTACCCTTAACCAGAAAACTAACCCCAACCTTAGCACTAGTCATCTCCCTGACACTTAACCAAACCATAGCCCAAGCCCTAACCCTAAGTATATCCCTGTTGCAGTGGATTCGTTTCTGAGAGGAGCAGTGTGGTGGGGGCAAGAGGTGCGGAGTCACTCTACATGGATTAAAGACTTAAATCTACGACCCGACACCATCAAATTATTAGAGAGCATTGGAGAAACCCTGCAAGATATAGGTACTGGCAAAGACTTCTTGGAAAAGAACCCAGAAGCACAAGCAGTCAAAGCCAAAATTAACATTTGGGATTGCATCAAATTGAGAAGTTTCTGTACTTCAAAAGAAACAGTCAGGAAAGTGAAGAGGCACCCGACAGAATGGGAAAAATTATTTGCAAACTATACTACAGATAAAGGGTTGATAACCAGAATCTACAAAGAAATCAAGAAAATCCACAACAGAACAAACAACCCACTTAAGAGATGGGCCAAGGACCTCAATAGACATTTTTCGAAAGAGGAAATCCAAAGGGCCAACAGACACATGAAAAAATGTTCAAGATCACTAGCAATCAGAGAAATGCAAATCAAAACCACAATGAGGTTTCACCTCACCCCGGTGAGAATCGCTCACATTCAGAAATCTACCAACAACAGATGCTGGAGAGGACGTGGGGAAAAAGGGACACTAACCCACTGTTGGTGGGAATGCAAACTGGTTAAGCCACTATGGAAGTCAGTCTGGAGATTCCTCAGAAACCTGAATATAACACTACCATACAACCTAGCCATCCCACTCCTTGGAATTTACCCAAAGGAAATTAATTTGGCAAACAAAAAAGCTGTCTGCACATTAATGTTTATTGCAGCTCATTTCACAATAGCTAAGACCTGGAACCAACCCAAATGCCCATCAACAGTAGACTGGAAAAAAAAAATATGGGACATGTACTCTATAGAATACTATACAGCAGTCAAAAGCAATGAAATCTGGTCTTTTGCAGCAAGATGGAGGAATCTGGAAAACATCATGCTGAGTGAATTAAGCCAGTCCCAGAGGGACAAATATCATATGTTCTCCCGGATCGGCGACAACTAACAGCACCAAAGGGGAAACCTGTGGAAGTGAAATGGACACTACAAGAAACAGTGACTTGATCAGCTCTTGTCCTGACTCTTGATGTACAATGTAATACTTTATCCTTTTTAGTATTTTTTTGTTCTAGTACTAGTGGTTGAACTCTGTAATTAACACACAATTATTCTTAGGTGTTTAAATTTTAACTGAAAAGTGATCCCTGTTAAATTTAAGAGTGGAAAAAGAGAGGGAGGAGATGTAAAATTGGGGACATGCTCAATCGGACTTGCCCCAAATGGTGGAATTAGAAACGTGCCAGGGGATTCCAATACAATCCCATCAAGGTGGCATGTACCAATGCCATCTCACTAGTCCAAGTGATCAACTTCAGTTCACAATTGATCACACTGATGGGTCTAAGAGTCAAAGGGATCACACAAACAAGACAAGTGTCTGCTAATACTAACTGATAGAATCAAAAAGGGAGAGAACGATCCATCATGGGAAGCGGCATACACAGCAGACTCCTAGAATGGCAGATGTCCTAAACAACACTCTGGTCTCACAAGCAGCCCTTAAGGCATTCGGATCTGGCTGAAGAGCCCATGAGAGTATTATAGGCATGGAAAGCCAGGATACCATGGAAAAGAAAAAAAGAAGAAGACCTAAATGAAAGATCTCTGTGAGTGAGATCCCAGTGGAAAGAACGGGGCCATCAAAGAAGGAGGTACCTTTCTATGAAGGGAGGAGAGAACTTCCACTTTGACTATGACCCTGTCGGAATAAGATTGAAGTTGACAAACCCAAAAGGCTTCCATAGCCTTGGCAGCTCATGACTAGAGCCTAGGGAGATTACTGATGCCATAAACAAGAGTGTCAAATTGTTAAGTCAACAACAGGAGTCACTGTGTACTTACTTCTCATGTGGAATCTCTGTCCTTAATGTGTTGTCCAATGTGCAGTGATGCTATAACTAGTACTGAAACAGTATTTTTATACTTTGTGTTTCTGTGTGGGTGCACACTGATGAAATCTTTACTTAGTATATACTGAATTGATCTTCTGTATATAATCAATTTTTTTAAAATATCATGTAGGATCTCTGTCCTTAATGTGCTGTACATTGTGATTTAATGCTATAACTAGTACTCCAACAGTATTTTTCACTTTGTGTTGCTATGTGGAGGCAAACTGTTGAAATCTTTACTTAATATATACTAAACTGATCTTCTGTATATAAAGAGAATTGAAAATGAATCTTGATGTGAATGGAAGGGGAGAGGGAGCGGGAAAGGGGAGGGTTGCTGGTGGGAGGGAAGTTATGTGGGGGGGGGAGCCATTGTAATCCATAAGCTGTACTTTGGAAATTTATATTCATTAAATAAAAGTTTAAAAAAAAGGATGCAGATGCAACTGGAAACCATTGGGCTTAGGAAATTAGCAATCCTAAAATGATAATATCATATCCTTTTTCTGATCTTTGCAGCTAAGATAGAATACAGAAAATTATGTAGGAATGAGATGGACACTTTGTGATGTAGTTGCCATTTTTAGTCCTTGTTTATACTATTAAAACCTGTTGTCTTCTTACTTTTTATTGTTGAATATTATGGCTAGCCATAAATTAAGCCTGTGAATATAGAATGGTTTAAGATTATGTCTTTGCAAAATCTGATGAAAGATCACAGGGGAAGGAGGGAGGAATTTGGTGGAAAACAGAAGGGAGGGAGGTGTGCTGTTCTACTTTAACTTTACTTGAACATGGTAAATGTGTGACATCTGTTTTCTTAACATCAAGAGAAAACACCATTGAATTTGTCACAGGGATTCAATTTTTATGTCATAAACCAATCATTATCTGTTCATATTCACTTGGGATATCCCCAGACACCATTGATGGCATAATACTTTGTGGTTTCAATCATTCAATCAACTGTCATGTCATAAAATATATTATGATGTCACAAACCAAAATGTATATATCACAAGCCTACCCTTTTGTTGTATCTTGAGAACAATTTTTAAATCAACAATCTATTGGAATGTCATTCATTCGTGTTGTAATGATCAATAGCAATGTTATAAACCACCACTTTGGTGCCATCAATCATGGTGTTATTAAACTAATTGTAACCAATTTTGATGTCATAAATATATATTTAGATGTCATAAACACACACTGCTATGTCATGAACTATCTCTGTGGTGTCATAATTATGATGCCATAAACCTTTGATGTGGTTTCATGTTCAACTGTGATGTATAGACCACATTGTAATGACATAATAAATTGAGACGATAATAAAAAACATTGTGTTGTCATTAACCACAATTGTGATCTCATAAGACAACCATTAAGATATCATAACCAAAGCATTTTATTATCAAAATCAGCTGTTAGGACATAAATCTATATCCTGCTACTATAAATCAAATAGTGCTGACATTATCAATTGTGATGATATTAACTACCATTATTATACTAACATTTTATCACTGTGATGTCAGAAACTGACTGCCATGTCATCATAGTCAATTATGATGTCCTAAACCACTATTGTATCATTATCATGTCAATTGACATCCTAAACCTAATGTGATATTATTGACCACCATTGTGATGTCATAAAACTACTGTCATGTTATCTCAATCACCTGTGATGTCCAAAGCACCCATTGTGATATCATAATGAATTATTACATAGAAAAGTAATCAATCTTTTTTAAAAAATATCATGCAGGATCTCTGTCATTAATGTGATCTACACTGTTATTTAATGCTATAACTAGTACTCCAACAGTATTTTTTCACTTTGTGTTGCTATGTGAGGGCAAACTGTTGAAATCTTTATATATACTAAACTGATTTTCTGTATGTAAAGAGAATTGAAAATGAATCTTGATGGGAATGGAAGGGGAGAGCGAGTGGGAAAGGGGAGGGCTGCGGGTGGGGGGGAAGTCTTTGTAATCCATAAGCTGTACTTTGGAAATTTATATTCATTAAATAAAAAAAGAATAAAAAAAGAATTATGACTCCTTAAACATAGTTGTGATATCATATTCAATGTGAGTAATAAAATCCATTGTGATGTCAAAGGTTATCATTGTTATATTCAAAATCTGGCATGGTATTGACTTAATCAATTATGATGACATAAAACATCATTGTGATAATATAACTGTCATGAATCTTCCATTATTATGTCATGAAAACAATTACGATGTCACAGTTGTGATTTCCAGATAACCACTGTGATGTTAAATCTACAGTTTAATGGGCAAAATCAATTGTGAAACCCATTATAATATTTATAAAGCCAGCATTCTGATATTATGATCTAGTGTTTAAACTGGCATCATGATGTCATAATAAGTGATTGTGATGCTGTAAACCAATATTGTGATGCCATAAACTTAACATTGTGATTTCATAAGCCAACCATCATGTTCTCACAATAAATTGTGAGGAATAAGCAATGGTTGAGATGTCATTAACCTCCATGGTGAATTGCAATTAGTATGATGTCATATACAACCCTGTTGTTTCTCATAATAAATGTTGATGTACTAAGCCATGGTTTGATGTCATCAACCTACATTGTACATGATAATAAACTGTTATGTAGGAAACCACCTTTGTGATGTCATAACCTGAAATAGTGATGTCATAGTCACTTGTGATATCAATAAGACCATTTTAGTATTACAAATAGAAATTTTGAGATCATAAATCTAGAATTGTGATGTCAAAACCAATTGTGAAGTCATAAAATGAATTATAATGAAGTAACCATTGTTGGGATAAAATCGTTGTGCAGATGATAATTCACTGTGATCTCATAAATCTACCATGGTTATGTCACAATCATTTGGAATGTCCTAAACAATTATTGTGGTGTCATAATTAATTATGATGCCATAAAACTTTTTGATGTCATACACAGGCAGTTGCAATGTGACAAAACAATTTGTTTTCATAATTAATTGTGGTATCATAAACTACAATTGTGATATTTAAGCAATTGTGAAACCTTAAAAATATCATGTCAAACCTTTGTCATGTCAGTAAGCAATGATATGCTATAATCAGCTGTGATGTCACAAAAGATTACAATGTCAAAATCTATTGTGATGCCATAAACTAACATTGTGATGTCATAATTAATTGTGATTTCAAAAATATCCATTGTGATATCATAAGCAATGCGAAGTCATGAAATGTTATATCATAAACCTAATATTGTTATATCATATATCCACCCTTGTTTTGTCATATTCAATTTTGATGCCATTAACAAAATTGTGATATTATAAACTACCATTGTGATATCAAAACTTAATTTTTAGCTCCAAAATCCATTGTGATGTCAGAAACAGTTGGTTTGTGATATGTCACCGTTGTGACAACAAAAACCTGTCTCCGTCATGTCATAACCAACTCTGAGGTCATTGGTCATTTGTGACTTCATGATCAATAATAATCACAAAACAGCATCGTGATGTTATAATCATGTGTCACATCATGAAACATTTCTATGACATAAATCTATCATTTGATGTCATAAATCAATCATTTTGTCATCAATTGTCTTTTCATAACCAATATTATGATATCAGAAACCACTATTGTGTTATAGTAAATCATGATGTCCTAAAACCACTGTGATATTTTCATGCATTGTCATGTAAAATAAAAATTCTGTTCTCATAAACATCAGTTATGTGGTCACAAAAACAATTTTGATGCCAGTATCAATTGTAACACCATGATAAACCAGTGTGATATAAAGCTAACATTGTGGTGTCAAAATCTATTTTAATTTCATAAAAATGTTCGATGTCATCATCAGTTTGGATGTGATAAACAACCATTGTGATATTATAAACTTACCATGTGATATACTCACTAATGATGTCATAAAGCATTATTGTGATGTCATCATCAACTGTGATAACATTCTAATAATTATCCAATTGCAATGTAATGAAATGGAATTATAAACCAATTTTTATGCTATAAACCTTACATCATGATGTGATGATCAATTATGAACACAAAATTCACTCTGATGTCAAAATCAATTATGATGTCATGAAAGCACTGTGATATGATAATCAAATGAGAAAAATAATGTCATACACCAACCATTGTATTGTCACAAAAACAGTGATATCATAAACTTTTCCCATATTGTAAATATAACTTTATTATGTCAGTATCCCTCTGAGGTCATGAATAAAACAATTTGCCATGAGAATCAATTTTGATGTTATATCATCATTTTATTTTTATAAAATCATTGTGTTATAGTATTGACTTTTGATACTATTTGTGATAGTATTGATTTGTGATAAACCATCATCATCATACATTTGTGATAAATATATCATACTAAGAAGGGGCCATCAATGAAGGAGGTACCTTTCTCTGAAGTGAGTAGAGAATTTCCACTTTGATTATGGCCCTGTCTAAATAATGTCAATTTGTGGAATCTAAAGTCTTCCATAGCTTTGGCAGATCATGACAAAAGCCTTGGTTGATCACTGACATCATAAATAAGAGTGTTAATTGTTAAATCAACAACAGGAATCATTGTGCACTGGCTCCCCATATAAGACCTTTGTCTTTAATGAGTAGTACTTTGAAAATTAATGGTAAAACTAGTTTTCAAACAGTACTTTATACTTTGTGTGTCTGGGTGGGTGCAAACTGTTGAAATCTTTACTTAGAGCTGATCTTCTGTATATAAAGGTAATTAAAGGGGCCAGCACATTGGCATAGTGGGTAAAGCTGCGGCCTGCAATGCCAGCATCCCACATGGGCACTAGTTCGAGTCCTGGTGCTCCACTTCCAATCTAGCTCCCTATTGTGGCCTGGGAAGGCAGTTAAAGATGCCACAAGTCCTTGGGCCCCTGCACCCATGTGGGAGACCCAGAAATGGCTCCTGGATCCTGGCTCTAGATCGGTGAAGTTCTGGCCATTGTGGCCAATTTGGGAGTGAACCAATGGATGGAAGACCTCTATCTCTCCCCCCACTGTCTGCCTTTCCTTCTCTCTGTGTAACTATGACTTCCAAGTAAATAAATCTTTAAAAAATCAAAGATAATTAAAAATGAATCATAATGGAGAATGGGATGAGAGAGGGAGTAGGAGGTGGGAGGGAAGGTGTGGGGAGAAGAACTGCTATAATCCTGAGAAGAGGCCAAGATGGTGGATAGTGAGGACATGCAGCAATAGTCTGGGAAAATATAGTTTCATAAAAGTGGAATTACTGTAGCCTCAGGAAAAGACTCAAGAAAAAAGCTGCAGAGGAAACGCTTCTGGATCCAGTGGATGTGACACAGAGGACCTACAGGGGGGAGCCCAGCGCGTGGAAGCCCAGCCATGGGAGCCAAGCCACAGAATCTCACCGGCGCGGGAACGGGAGGTAAGACAAAAACCTCAGAAACCCGAGACATTGGTGGGGGAAGGCAGAGGCCTGAGGCCCCACTGGGCAAAGATCACGAATAAATCAAAGGAACCAGCACAGACACTAGCCTCTCTCTCCACTCAACCAACAAAGCCGAGCAAAACAAAGAGCAGGCGCCATTTTACATATGTAAAGCACCGCCAACAAGTACACAAACTCAGTAACTTTGGGACTATGGCGAAACTTGAGAACACATTGAGGGCTGCATAAACTCTTTGTGTGGTCCCAGGGGTAGATCAAATGAATACTCACAGAGGCCAGATAACAACTACCCTCAATTCCACTCAGCTGTGCGGAATAACTTCCCAACTGAGTCAAAAAAGAAAGAGAGAGAGAAAGACAGAGAGAGAGAGAGATCCAGCAAGGAGCAAGGGAGAGAACAATCTGGGTGAGTCACTTTTCACACAGCCTTAAACCTGAAGAATCAAGCAGAGCTCTCTGGCCACACCCATCACAGCCTCTAAGGATCCATCAAAGCAGACAGCCCACTTAGAGGCAGAGTACAATGAGAAAAAAACACCACAACAAAAATAAAACATAAATTATCTCCAACATGCCAAACAACAAACTCAAAAACCGAGGTTACAAGAGCAAGGAATACACTATGATGTCTCCTAATGAACAAGACACCCCAATGCAAGATTATGAAGATGAAGAGATAGAGAAAATGCAAGAAGCAGATCTCAAAAAGTTGATAAGAACATTAAGAAGTTCTCAAAAACAAATTCTTGAACTACAGAAATCCTTAATGGACAAGATAGAAAATCTCTCTCATGAAAATGAAATAGTAAGGAGGAATCAAAATGAAATGAAACAACTAGTAGAACATGAAACTGTGATAGTGACAAAAAACCACAATGAAATGAAGAACTCAATAGATCAAATGACAAACACATTAGAGAGCCTTAAAAACAGAATGGGTGAAGCAGAAGAGAGAATATCGGAATTAGAAGACAGAGAACAGGAAAGGAAACAGGCAAACCAAAGAAAAGAAGAAGAAATCAGAAATCTAAAAAATACTGTCAGGGATCTACAGGATACTATTAAAAAACCCAACATTCGGGTCCTAGGAGTTCATGAGCACATGGAGAGGGAGAAAGGATTAGAAGGCATTTTTAGTGAGATACTAGCAGAAAATTTCCAAGGATTGGAGAAGGACAGAGACATCCTAGTACAGGAAGCTCATAGAACCCCTAATAAACATGACCAAAAGATATCCTCACCACGACACATTGTAATCACACTCACCACAGTGAAACATAAAGAAAAGATCCTAAAATGTGCAAGAGAGAAACGCCAGATTACTCTCAGAGGATCTCCAATTAGACTTACAGCTGACTTCTCATCAGAAACCCTACAAGCTAGGAGAGAATGGTGAGATATAGCCCAGGTACTAAGAGAGAAAAACTGCCAGCCCAGAATATTATATCCTGCAAAGCTCTCATTTGTGAATGAAGGTGAAAGAAAGACCTTTCACGGCAAACAGACATTGAAAGAATTTGTCACCAGTCGTCAGCCCTGCAAAAGATGCTTAAAGATGTGTTACATACAGAAACACAGAAACACGGTCACCAATATGAAAGAAGATAAAGGAAGGAAACCTCACAGCAAAAGATCACAGGAATCTCAAACCATATATTAGAAAATATCTTTGGCAAATAACAGGGCAAAGTTACTCCTTCTCAATAGTCACATTGAATGTTAATGGCCTCAACTGTCCAGTTAAAAGACACTGACTGGCTGATTGGGTTAGGGAACAAAACCCATCTTTTTGCTGCTTACAAGAAACTCATCTTTCCAACAATGATGCATACAGACTGAAAATGAAAGGCTGGAAAAAGATATACCATGCCAACAGAAATGAAAAAAGAGCAGGCATAGCCATCTTAATGTCGGATAACATAAACTTTACCACAAAAACTGTTAGGAGAGACAAAGAGGGGCACTATATAATGATTAAGGGATCCATTCAACAGGAAGATATAATGATTATCAATGTATATGCACCTAATTACAGGGTACCAGTTTATTTAAAAGATTTGTTAAGGGACTTAAAGGGACACTTAGACCCCAATACAATAGTACTGGGGGACTTCAATACTCCACTCTCAGAGATAGACAGATCAACAGGACAGAAGATCAACAAGGAGACAGTAGATTTAAATGACACTATAGCCCAAATGGATCTAACAGATATCTACAGAACATTTCATCCTACATCTAAAGACTTTACATTCTTCTCAGCAGTACATGGAACCTTCTCTAGGATTGACCACATACTAGGCCATAAAGCAAGTCTCAGCAAATTCAAAAGAATTAGAATCATACCATGCAGCTTCTCAGACCACAAAGGAATGAAATTGGAAATTAGCAACTCGGGAATCCCTAGAGCACGTGCAAACACATGGAGATTGAACAACATGCTCCTGAATGAACAATGGGTCATAGAAGAAATTAAAAGAGAAATCAAAAATTTTCTGGAAGTAAATGAGGATAACAGCACAACATACCAAAACCTATGGGATACAACAAAAGCAGTGTTAAGAGGAAAGTTTATATCAATAGGTGCCTACATCAAGAAATTGGAAAGGCACCAAATAGATGAGCTTCCAAGTCATCTCAAGGATCTAGAAAATCTGCAGCAAACCAAACCCAAACCGCGTAGGAGAAGAGAAATAATTAAAATCAAAGAAGAAATCAACAGGATTGAATCCAAAAAAAAAAAAACATTACAAAAAATCAGCCAAACGAGGAGCTGGTTTTTTGAAAAAATAAACAAAATGGACACCCCATTGGCCCAACTAACTACAAAAAGAAGAGAAAAGACCCAAATCAATAGGATCAGAGATGAAAAGGGAAACGTAACAATAGACAACACAGAAATAAAAAGAATCATCAGAAATTACTACAAGGACTTGTATGCCAGCAAACAAGGAAATCTATCAGAAATGGACAGATTCTTGAACACATAGAACCTACCTAAATTGAGCCAGGAAGACATAGAAAACCTAAACAGACCCATAACTGACACAGAAATTAAAGCAGTAATAAAGGCCCTCCCAACAAAGAAAAGCCCAGGACCAGATGGATTCACTGCTGAGTTCTACCAGACATTTAGAGAAGAACTAACTCCAATTCTTCTCAAACTATTCAAAACAAACGAAAAAGAGGGAGTCCTCCCAAATTCTTTCTATGAAGCCACCATCACCTTAATTCCTAAGCCAGAAAAAGATGCAGCAGTGAAAGAGAATTACAGACCAATATCCCTGATGAACATAGATGCAAAAATCCTCAATAAAATTCTAGACAATAGAATGCAACAACACATCAGAAAGATCATCCACCCAGACCAAGTGGGATTTATCCTTGGTATGCAGGGATGGTTCAATGTTCGCAAAACAATCAACGTAATACACTACATTAACAGACTGCAGAAGAAAAACCATATGATTTTCTCAATAGACGCAGAGAAAGCATTTGATAAAATACAACACCCTTTCATGATGAAAACTCTAAGCAAACTGGGTATGGAAGGAACATTCCTCAATACAATCAAAGCAATATATGAAAAACCCACGGCAGGCATCCTATTGAATGGGGAAAAGTTGGAAGCATTTCCGCTGAGATCTGGTACCAGACAGGGATGCCCACTCTCACCACTGCTCTTCAATATAGTACTGGAAGTCTTAGCCAGAGCTATTAGGCAAGAAAAAGAAATTAAAGGGATACAAATCGGGAAGGACGAACTCAAACTATCCCTCTTTGCAGATGATATGATTCTTTATTTAGGGGACCCAAAGAACTCTACTAAGAGACTGCTGGAACTCATCGAAGAGTTTGGCAAAGTAGCAGGATATAAAATCAATGCACAAAAATCAACAGCCTTTGTATACACAGGCAATGCCACGACTGAGGAAGAACTTCTAAAATCAATCCCATTCACAATAGCTACAAAAACAATCAAATACCTTGGAATAAACTTAACCAAAGACGTTAAAGATCTCTACGATGAAAACTACAAAACCTTACAGAAAGAAATAGAAGAGGATACCAAAAAATGGAGAAATCTTCCATGCTCATGGATTGGAAGAATCAATATCATCAAAATGTCTATTCTCCCAAAAGCAATTTATACATTCAATGCAATACCCATCAAGATCCCCAAGACCTTCTTCTCAGATCTGGAAAAAATGATGCTGAAATTCATATGGAGACACAGAAGACCTCGAATAGCCAAAGCAATTCTGTACAACAAAAACAAAGCCGGAGGCATCACAATACCAGATTTCAGGACATACTACAGGGCAGTTGTTATCAAAACAGCATGGTACTGGTACAGAAACAGATGGATAGACCAATGGAACAGAATAGAAACACCAGAAATCAATCCAAACATCTACAGCCAACTTATATTTGATCAAAGATCCAAAACTAATCCCTGGAATAAGGACAGTCTATTCAATAAATGGTGCTGGGAAAATTGGATTTCCACATGCAGAAGCTTGAAGCAAGACCCCTACCTTTCACCTTACAGAAAAATTCACTCAACATGGATTAAAGACTTAAATCTAAGACCCGAAACCATCAAATTATTAGAGAGCATTGGAGAAACCCTGCAAGATATAGATACTGGCAAAGACTTCTTGGAAAAGAACCCAGGAGCACAGGCAGTCAAAGCCAAAATTAACATTTGGGATTGCATCAAATTGAGAAGTTTCTGTACTTCAAAAGAAATAGTCAGGAAAGTGAAGAGGCAACTGAAAGAATGGGAAAAAATATTTGCAAACTATACTACAGATAAAGGGTTGATAACCAGAATCTACAAAGAAATCAAGAAACTCCACAACAACAAAACAAACAACTCACTTAAGAGATGGGCCAGGGACCTCAAGAGACATTTTTCAAAAGAGGAAATCCAAAGGGCCAACAGACACATGAAAAAATGTTCAGGATCACTAGCAATCAGGGAAATGCAAATCAAAACCACAATGAGGTTCCATCTCACCCCGGTGAGAATCGCTCACATTCAGAAATCTACCAACAACAGATGCTGGAGAGGACGTGGGGAAAAAGGGACACTAACCCACTGTTGGTGGGAATGCAAACTGGTTAAGCCACTATGGAAGTCAGTCTGGAGATTCCTCAGAAACCTGAACATAACACTACCATACAACCCAGCCATCCCACTCCTTGGAATTTACCCAAAGGAAATTAATTTGGCTAATAAAAAAGCCATCTGCACATTAATGTTTATTGCAGCTCCATTCACAATAGCTAAGACCTGGAACCAACCCAAATGCCCATCAACAGTAGACTGCATAAAGAAATTATGGGACATGTACTCCATAGAATACTATACAGCAGTAAGAAACAATGAAACCCAGTCATTTGCAACAAGATAGAGGAATCTGGAAACATCATGCTGAGTGAATTAAGCCAGTCCCAAAGAGACAAATATCATTTGTTTTCCCTGATTGGTGACAACTGAGCACCAAAGGGGAAACCTGTGGAAGTGAAATGGACACTACAAGAAACAGTGACTTGATCAGCTCTTGTCCTGACTCTTGATGTACAATGTAATACTTTATCCTTTTTAGTATTTGTTGTTGTTGTTGTTGTTCTAGTACTAGTGGTTGAACTCTGTAATTAACACACAATTATTCTTAGGTGTTTAAATTTTAACTGAAAGTGATCCCTGTTAAATTTAAGAGTGGAAAAAGAGAGGGAGGAGATGTAAAATTGGGGACATGCTCAATCGGACTTGCCCCAAATGGTGGAATTAGAAACGTGCCAGGGGATTCCAACACAATCCCATCAAGGTGGCATGTACCAATGCCATCTCACTAGTCCAAGTGATCAACTTCAGTTCACAATTGATCACACTGATGGGTCTAAGAGTCAAAGGGATCACACAAACAAGACAAGTGTCTGCTAATACTGATAGAA
Source organism: Lepus europaeus (assembly GCF_033115175.1). Lineage (NCBI taxonomy): Eukaryota > Metazoa > Chordata > Mammalia > Lagomorpha > Leporidae > Lepus > Lepus europaeus. The sequence continues at coordinate 84,707,975 of NC_084843.1, read as the reverse complement.
TCAAAAAGGGAGAGAACGATCCAACATGGGAAGCAGGATACACAGCAGACTCATAGAATGGCAGATGTCCTAAACAACACTCTGGCCTCAGAATCAACCCTTAAGGCATTCGGATCTGGCTGAACAGCCCATGAGAGTATTGTAGGCATGGAAAGCCAAGATACCATGGAAAAGATAAAAAAAGAAGAAGACCTAAATGAAAGATCTCTGTGAGTGAGATCCCAGTGGAAAGAACGGGGCCATCAAAGAAGGAGGTACCTTTCTCTGAAGGGAGGAGAGAACTTCCACTTTGACTATGACCCTATCGGAATAAGATCAAAGTCAGCGAACCCCAAAGGCTTCCATAGCCCTGGCAACTCATGACTAGAGTCTAGGGAGATTACCTACTCCATGAACAGGAGTGTCAAATTGTTAAGTCAGCAACAGAAGTCACTGTGTACTTACACCCCATGTGGGATCTGTCCTTAATGTGTTGTCTAATGTGCAGTGATGCTATAACTAGTACTGAAACAGTATTTTTACACTTTGTGTTTCTGCGTGGGTACAAACTGATGAGATCTTTACTAATTATATACTGAATTGATCTTCTGTATATAAAGATAATTGGAAATGAAAAAAAAACCTGGTGTTAAATTGGAAATGGCATAGAAAACTAAATAATTTTTTTAAAAAAATATTATGTAGGATCTCTGTCTTTAATATGCTGTACACTCTTATTTAATGCTATAACTAGTACTCCAACAGTATTTTTTTTACTTTGTGTTGCTATATGTGGCAAACTGTTGAAATATTTACCTAATATATACTAAACTGATCTTCTGTATATAAAGAGAATTGAAAATGAATCTTGATGTGATTGGAAGGGGAGGGGGAGCGGGAAAGGGGAGGGTTGTGGGTGGGAGGGAAGTTTTGGGAGGAGGGAGCCATTGTAACCCATAAGCTGTACTTTGGAAATTTATATTCATTAAATAAAAGTTTAATAATAAAAAAAATAGAAACTGATATGAAATATATATAGCAACTTTATTCACAATGGCTAAAACTCATATAGAATCAATTGTTCTTCAGTAGTTAACCAGAAAACCAAATATTCAAAGTGGGTAGAGACCCTGGGAGAAAAACAGGAGATACAGACACATGGGATGCCTAAGTTATGGGTATTGGGCATGGAGACATATAGAAAAAACTGGCTGCAGTCAGAGGCATTCCAGAAGCCTAAGTATGACAGGGGTTCAAGCAAAGAGCAGAGAGGTACATAAAGGTTACAATTCTGGAAGCACAGGCAATGAAGTTACTCCAGGGTAGTAGAAGATTGCTCTGGAGAAGGAAACCAGACAGTTGAGGGAAGATCTTGGCTTCATGTAAGAGGGGCTGGAGGGCATGATGATTTGCATGGTACAGGGAGACACTCAAGGAAAGATGTGCTGGAGATGCAGGCAATGGACTCATGCAGCTGGAATATGCTGCAGGCACAAGGAATAGGGAATGTTGAAACCTGACATGATAGTCAGAGATTTTATAAATGGCAACATACCAAGGGTGAATAGGGGTCACAGTTAAATAAGAGATAGACACTGGAGAAAATACATGGGTTTCAAACATAGGAATGGAGACACATGGAGCCCAATATGGCTGTAGGCACAATGGGGATGGAGATAGTGGGGCAGATAGGACCTGCACATACAGGGTTTGGAAATGTGAGAAAATTAAGGGATTGCAGAAAAATCAGTGCTGAGAGAAAATCTGCATCCTTAAGTGAATGTATTAGGACACACAAATCATCCCAGCTTCCTTCTTAAGAATTAAAAAAGAAAAATATTTGAAGAATATTTAAATAAAGTCTGGAAAATGTAATAGCAAACATCAACAAAATGCTGGTTTCACAAAAGTACTACAGAAACATATAAGCAAGGAAAAACATTTTTAAAAATATTAAGAAAATTGGTTGTGTGAGTGCAGTCTGTTGAAATCTTTGCTTAGTATATACTAAGTTGATCTTCTGTATATAAAGATAATTGAAAATGAAACTCGATGAAGGATCAGATGGGAGAGGGAGTGGGAGAGGGGAGGGCCATGGGAGGGAGGGAGGTTGGGTGGGGGAAGCCACAATAGTACAAAAATTGCACTTTGTAAATTCACATTTATTAAATAGAAAAGAAAAAAATTAAGAAAATTTATAAGCCAACCACCAATTTTAAGAGATTAAAACATCAGGCCAGTGCCATGGCTCACTGGGTTAATCCTCCACCTGAGGCAATGGCATCCCATATGGGCACTGGGTTCTAGTCCCAGTTGCTGCTCTTCCAGTCCAGCTCTCTGCTGTGGCCTGGGAAGGCAGTGGAGTATGGCACAAGTGCTTGGGCCCTGCACCACATGGGAGACCAGGAGGAAGCACCTGGCTCCTGGCTTCGGATCAGCACAGCACTGACAAGAGCAATCATTTGGGGAGTGAACCATTGGATGGAAGACCTTTCTCTCTCTCTTTCTCTCTCTCTTTCTCTCTCTCACTGTCTGTAACTCTACCTGTAAAAAAAGAGAGAGAGAGAGAGATTAAAACATGGAGGCCAGTGCTGTGGTGCAGTGAGTTAAAGGTGAGCCTGCAGCACTGGCATCCCATATGGGTGCTGGTTCGAGTCCCAGTTGCTCCACTTCTGATCCAGCACTCTGCTATGTCCTGGGAAAGGGGCCAAGTGCTTGGGCCCCTTCTCCCACATGGGAGGCCCAGAAAACACTCCTTGCGCCTTGCTTTGGATCAACTCAGCTCTGGCCATTGCAGTCATTTGGGGAGTGAATCAGTGGATGGAAGACCTCTCTCATTCTCTAGCTCTACCTCTTTCTGTAACTCTGTCTTTCAAATAAATAAAATAAATCTTTAAAAACAAAGAAAAAGAAATTAAAACAGTGCTGTTCTTTACAGAGCTCTCTATAGAACTCACCAAGATATTAAGATTTTGTTAAATTCTTATGAGTAAAAATTTGACTCCAAAGAGACAACTAACAGAATGGGAGAAAATATTTCCAAACTATGTAACCGATAAAGAAACTCAACAACAACAGAAAAGCAAACAATCCAGTTAAGAAATGGTTCAAAGGACTTGAACAGATATTTTTTTCAAATAGCCAACAGGCACATGAAAAAATGATTATGATCACTAGCCATCAGGGAACTGAAAATAAAAACCACAATGAGGTTTTACCTCACCACAGTTTAAACAGCTTCATATAGCAACCAAAGAAACAATAAATGCTAGTAGGGATGTGGGGGGAAAATACACTCTTCTTGGAATGTAAACTAGGACAGCTGTTGTGGAAAACAGTATGGAGATTCTTCAGAAATATGAACATAGATCTACTATATGACCCAGCCATCCTACTCCTGGGAATTTACCCAAATGAAATAAAATCAGCTTGTGAAAGTTATCTGTACCTCCATGTTTACTGCAGCTCAATTCACAATAACTAAGATATGGAATCAACCTAGTTGTACATCAACTATTGACTGGATAAAGAAAATGTGTTATATATACACTATGAACTACTACTCAGCTATAAAAAATAATGAAATTCTGTCCTTTGCAGTAAAATGCTACAACTGGAAGTCATTATACTTAATGAAATAAGCCAGTTCCTAAAATACAAATATGTTTTCCCTGATCTGTAATAATAAAGAGAACAAAAAATGTAATATATATGAATGAAACTAATGTTTTGATATCTGATTATTGTCTACAACCCTTATCTCTACTGTTGAGAAATTGGCTTTTTTTTCTTACTATCTGTTAAATTCTTTACTTAGTGTTAGAGTAAGTTTATAAATATAAAATAAACTGTTTCCCATCTCTAATCTTCGGTGGCCTGAACTACAAGTCTATAGTCACAGGCATGTTCTGTAGTAGTTTTTCTAAGGTAGACAATACCCATGAGGAAAATTATATTCTCACTTTAAAACTTTCTTTCCCTTTGGTCTGAAAGGGAGGTTTTTTCTACTTACTGTATACTTCGCTGATGGCGAAGTGAATCTAGCTATGAGATTATTATTTGAGTTCTTATTTTGGCTATGCTATTGCAGAAAAATGTTAGCCATCTCTTTTATAAGGTCTAAAGATTAAATTGTGCATCCTACAGATTCCTTCATAATAGAATTAGTTTCCTACCTTGAAGAGAATAGAGAAATGAAAGAACAAGTTGGGCTTAGAATAGAGAAATGAGGGAGCAAGTCCTAGATCGCTTGCTGACAATAGCAATATCACATGAATACTTAGCACACAGTTTCAACCATTAGATAACAACTTAAGAAAACATTTACCAGGAGGTCCAATGCCTTCTATAAATTTTAAGAATCATGTATTTGAAAACACCTCTTAAATATCTAACATGGTGTAGTTTGTTTAGCCAGTAAACTTAAGCACAACCATCTAAAATGTTTTTAGTTTCTTTCTACCAACAAGTCTAAAACATATGATACACAGATTCAGGTCCCACAAATTAAAATGTATCTTTGATTGATTTTAGCAGCTTAAATTTATGGACAATCTTATCTATAAGCCATTTAAAATAAAACTCTTAATAAAATTTCCCCATGTGGACATACAATATGTACACACATATAATATAGCATAATAGACCAATATAGCAATTTTAATAATAGCTTTTAAAATCTTTAACTCTTTGATTAGAGATGGGAAACGGGCACTCCCTTGACTTGCATCCTCTGGTCTGCTTTAACAAAAACCAGGAGGAAAACAAAGCTCGGCATCAGAAGCAATGGGTGGCAGGCCTATTAATGGCTGATCTGTACAGTGATCTGCCCTCAAGGAGACCCAACAGGCCAGTCCACTGCAGTGGCTTTCAATGTGGTAAGCCTGGGCTTCAGCAGAAGTCAGCTTGTGAAGAGCCCTGGCAGCTCTGCCAAGAGTTGGATCACTAGAAATGGACCTGCCCTGGAGTCGAAGGATGCCCAGGTCAGAGCCAAAGATCTTATTGGCTCTAAGCTGAAAAGCCCTTCACTCAGCCCAACTTCCAAAGTGACCACTGCAGCTGAGGGGATGGTCAAGTAGGGTCAGCAACATTGCAGGCAGAACTGTAAATTTCTTGTTAGAGATGCCCCCTGCCTTTACCTGGCCAGCTCTCCTCCCAGGCCAGCCAAGTAATGAAAGTCAACAGAGTGCCTTCCCCTAGGAGGTTCACACCTCCCTTAGGATATACCCCATGTGAAGAGATAGATAGGTCTGGGCCTCTGAATTTACAAGGCCTAAAGCCCACCAGATTATTATCAAGCCCCTTCTATCAGGTTCTATTTGCCTCTCAATCAGAAAACTTAATTGTAGCTTAGACAGCACCTTTCTTAGCTCCTCTAATAATGACTCTGTCCTTTGTTCTAGGCCCTGTCTAGTGCACTTGGGCCTCATTCCTTTGTAATCATAACCTCTACTCTACCTCCAATGGCTCTACTCCCAACCTGTGTGTACTGATGATCCTCTTCCCCACTTAATGCTGTATAATTGTTCAAACCTGGTAAATGCCACTCTTAGGATCCTTGGTTACTATCCTCACTCTGTCTTTTATGACCTTGTCTAAATATGATCAGAGTCGGCAAACTTGGAAGGCTTCCATAGCCTTGGCAACTCATGACGACAGCCTAGGATGGTTACTGGCACCATAAACTAGAGTGTCAATTTGTTGGGTCAACAACAGGAGCCACTGTGCACTTGCTCCTCAGGTGGGATCTCTGTCCTTAATGTGCTGTACATTGTGATTTAATGCTATAACTAGTACTCAAACAGTATGTTTCACTTTGTGTTTCTGTGTGGGTGCAAACTGTTGAAATCTTTATACTAAATTGATCTTCTGTATATAAAGAGAATTGAAAATGAATCTTGATGCAAATGGAAGGGGAGAGGGAGCGGGAGAGGGGAGGGTTGCGGGTGGGAGGGAAGTTATGGGGGGGGGAAGCCATTGTAATCCATAAGCTGTACACTGGAAATTTATATTCATTAAATAAAAGTTAAAAAAAAATAAAAATAAAAATAAATAAATATAAAATAAACTGAAAATGTGTCACTGTAAAAATTAAATGAAAGAATATGACAGGAAGCAGGAGGGAGGATGGCAGCATGAATGGGAGAGAGGGTAGGGTGGGAATTAGCACTATGCTCCTAAATCTGTACATATAAAATATATGAAATGTATTCACCTTATATAACTAGAAAATTATTTAAAAATAGACTTCAGAGTTCAAAATCTGCTACATTTTGAAATCCAATTTCCAAAAGCACAAATATAAGATGAAATAGGAAAATGCCTATATAATTTAATAAGTTGAATCAATATTTGGAAATCCAAACCAACCAATCAAAAAAAAAAAATGTTCCACAAGCAAAAATCTGGGTCCAGACTTATGGAACATTATACACTTCTAAGAGAAAAAACACTGAATTTCCCTGACTTGTTCCAAGTGGACATACACAGAATGTCTTTGAATCTGTTTTGGGAAGCCAATGTGCAAATGAGACCAGGATATGCAATGAAAATGAAATCAAAAAGCATGTCTTTCCTAAACTGAGGTACATATATTCTAAGCAAAATATGATTATATGAATTCAATCACATAGGAAAGCATACCAGATCAATAACAAGTGAGCTACACTAAAAAGTAAAGATTTTTAGCATTCTCAAACAAACCCTATAAATCACCCAGATAGGTGAAAAATATGATGAAATTACACGATCATTTAGATTAAATATTAAAAAACATTTAATAAAATTCAATATCCAACCAGAAAATAAATCAACTTATAGCAGAATAGGAAAACACAGTGACTTCCTTCATGTGATCAAGATAGTATAAAATGGACCACAGCGCGCTGCTTAATACAGGGCAGTGAAAGCCTTCTTCCTGGGAACAGACCAGGACATGACTGGCTTCCTCCCCATCGCTCTTCAACACTATACTGGAGGAGTGGTCAGGGAAATCAACAACAAAGAAACGAAGTTTAAATATCACCTTTTAAGCAATAAAACTCAATATATGAGGGTGACACCATTACATGGAGAGATAATCCCATCTAACCCCAAGCCAAATACAACCGGTAAGTGAATTTAGCAAGACTACCAGGTAGACAATCATTATAAGTCATAGCAAGAAACAGACAGGCAATATTAAAGGACAAAAGGCAAACTAGCGAACACATATCTACAAGAGAAATTTAAATTATGTAATATGTTTAAACATTGTTCAAATGCATATTAAACACACAGGCACACACACAAATGACACAACAGAGAAATAACTCCAGAACATGGAGAGAAGCAAAGACCCAGAAGTCAATAAAATACCAGTAGGTCAGGAAATTGTATCTTACCTGAATGCGGTTTTATATCACAAGAGCTGTGCCAGGGACACTGAAGTGATGGCGTCCACCTCTGGGGAGTCCAGTAGTAGAGGAGGCGGCTTCAGACCCCAGCCGCAGCTCTCCTCACCTGGCAACAGTCCCCCACTATGCCAGGGAGCATACTGATTGGCTATGGCTTTATGACGTCATCCATGCCCACCCCCACCCCCCTTTGCAAACTGTCCAACCAGGCACACCTCGAGGGAGGGGAAACCATGTAATCTCGCGAGATCATCACGTCACTGTCCCTTCCAGGCTGCACTGGTCAAAGTGTCCGTGTGGTGGCGCATCTTTCTCCCCCTGCAAAGAAGAAGCCGGACACTTGAGAAGCAGGAAAGGTGGAGTGCTTAGAGCCAAGTGTCTGAGAAGGGAGAGGTGGAACTGCTGGATCCTGACGGAACTGATTGTCCAGTGACTCAGACTTCCCCATGGTGAGTTCTTGAATCTGCAGACTCCGGAGGTGAGGGCTGGGCTGGCCCTGGAATATGGATGACATGCCTTGTCCATGCACACAGCAACTGTTAAATCGGATTGGAAAAGCCTTTGGCACTGCTGTTTCTCCAACATCATTCTAGTGTGTTGGCCAGTCTGCAGAAGGGGCATCAGACCAGCCAGGGGTTAGAGCAGAAGGAAAGGCAACTTCCCCAGCAGGAGCCAAGGCTGCCTCACCCTCACAGACGCACAGAGCCACACCTTTTCACAGGGAGGGGGCCATCCAGGGAAACAGTCCCTGGTTCCATCCCCAGGATGCTGGTAAAGACCACGGCCCTGTGCTCTGGCAGCAGGTCTGTGTTTGCAAAACAGCTCTCCTCCCCTCCTCCTTCCTGCAACAGTCTCTTAGGGGCAGCCCAGCTTTCCAGCATTGCTTCTATTTTAAAGCACCCTGACAGCTGGGCCAACACTAGCACAGCCTTCTGTGAGACTCAGGAGAATGCAGCTGACTGGGGGCAGTCCATCTGCCTACCAGCCCACCTGCCCACCCACCCATGGAGGGGAGAAAGCCCAGCCTGTGGCCAACACCCCATGGTCTGGGTCCTGCCTGACCCTGGCACCTCACATTCATATAGCCATACTGTCTGGCTTGACTCAGCCTCAGGGTTGGAATGGAGCCAAATTTTTATCCTACATCACTTTCTAGGTGTGTAACCTTGGGCAAGTCAGAGCCTCTCCACCTGTCATTTCTCTGAAGCTCAAATATGGGAAAGGCATACCCTGCCTGGCATCATGATGAGGACTGAGGATGTTGGCACCACAGTCCATGACTTTACTAGCTATGCCATAGCATTGGCCCCCTAAATAAAATTTTAAGATATAAACAACACACATATATCTAAGATTTCATAGTATTTAGACAGTCCCTTGAATTTAAACATAATAAAAAATGACCACATATAATAAACCAAGGATGAGATTTTGAGTCTCATTCCTTTTTGAAATAATTTTAATCCTATGTGGTTATGTATGGTTATCATTTCAGCTAGTCTTCCTTTCTCTCACCGTTTTTCCCCAGCTGAGATATCCTGGGGATGGAACCAGGGACTGTTTCCCTGGATGGCCCCCTCCCTGTGAGAAGGTGTGGCTCTGTGCGTCTGTGAGGGTGAGCCAGCCTTGGCTCCTGCTGGGGAAGTTGTGGATCTGAGTTCCCGAGACAGTGGAAGTTCAATCACTGATGACAGCCAACCTTCAGAGGCAGTGCTGCTCCTAATCCCAAATTTGCAAGCAAACACCTGGCTGGCTCCCCGCCTCTTCCACTTCCTCTGCTACTGCCTTTGTAGCTTCTGCCAGCTCCAGGCACCAGAGACATTTCATAACCTACCTTGCTCCCAGCCTGTCCTGAAGAGAGCAGCCAGCTCCCCAGGTATTTCCACGACAAATAAGAATACCAGGAAAGAATGCAGATTGCAGGTGATTGGGAGACAAGACGTGTGGGTGCAAGGGAGAGAGGTGCATCTTGTGTGCTAAGACACTCAAACTTTCCTTCATGTGTTTTATTTGTGGAGGCTCAAGGTGAAGTAGGTTGAACTCTGTAATTAATACACAATTATTCTTAAGTGTTGAAACTTAACTGAAAAGTGATCCCTATTAAATGTAAGACTGGGAAAAAGAGAGGGAAGAGATGTACAATTTGGGAAATGCTCAATCAGACTTTCCCCAAATGGTAGTTAGAAACCTGCCAGGGGATTCCAATTCAACCCCATCAAGGTGGTATGTACCAATGCCATCTCGATAGTCCAAGTGATCAATTTCTGTTCACAATTGATCATAATCATAGGATTAAGAGTCAAAGGGATCACATAAACAAGACTAGTGTCTGAAAATACTAACTGATAGAATAAAAAAGGGAGAGAACGATCCAACTTGGGAAGTGGGATACACAGCAGACTCATAGAATGGCAGATGTCCTAAATAGCACTCTGGCCTCAGAATCAGCCCTTAAGGCATTCAGATCTGGCTGAAGAGCCCATGAGAGTATTTCAGGCATGGAAAGCCAAGGCACTCTGGCCAAAAAAAAAAAAAGAACCTAAATGAAAGATCTCTGCAAGTGAGATCCCTGTGGAAAGAATGGGCCATCAAAGAAGGAGGTACCTTTCTCTGAAGGTAGGAGAGAACTTCCACTTTGACTGTGACCTTGTCTAAATAAGATCAGAGTCAGTGAACTCAAAAGGCCTCCATAGCCTTAGCAACTCATGACTAGAGCCTAGGGATATTATGACGCCATAAACAAGAGTGTCAATTTGTTAAGTCAACAACAGGAGTCACTGTGTACTTACTTCTCATGTAGGACCTCTGTCCTTAATGTGCTGTACATTGTGATTTAATGCTATAACTAATACTCAAACAGTATTTTACACTTTGTGTTTCTGTGTGGGTGTAAACTGTTGAAAGCTTTACTTAATATATGCTAATTGATCTTCTGTATATAAAGATAATTGAAAATGAATCTTGATGTGAATGGAAGGGGAGAAGGAGCAGGAGAGGGGAGGGTTGCGGGTGGGAGGGAAGTTATGAGGGGGGAAAAGCCATTGTAATCCATAAACTGTACTTTGGAAATTTATTTTCATTAAATAAAAGTGTTTTTTTTTTAAAGGTGAAGTAGGCAGGCATACAGGTTAAAATTGATTAGGTTTGTGAGCTGGAAGGCCACTCCTTCACCACTGCCCCTGTGTGACCTCACGCCCTACCTGATACCTTCACCACACCCTTGTGTGACCTCATCCCCTACCAGCCACACCTGGGTGCCCACCAGCCAATCAGGTTAATTAACCACTCCCCTTTGGAAATGGGTTAAAAGCCTGGGACACAGTATGTCCTGGGCTTTCTCTTTTCCCTGGCCTCTTTCCAGGAGGAGGCTTGCTGCAGCCCTGTGCCTCCATGTTCTCATAGAGGGCACATGTTCTTCCCCAAAGGCCACACACCCTAGGCTTCCTGGCCCAGATCCTCCATGTGGCTGGTTCCTGGTACTCGATATGAACCCATATTTACCTCTCTCTCTTAAATAAAGCACTCTGCCTCTGCTTTGCTGCCAGTGATAAGAAGTGGATAGCAGTTCAAGGTGCTTGCTGCACGTGGCTTTTGGCCTGCTCTCTGGTACGGATGCTACCTTATTTCCCAGACTTTCCTCTCTCCAACCTGAACTAATACCCTCACTTTCCTAGATACCTCTCACACTAAATAAAAGCTTAAAATGTACCATGCTGCCTCGTTTATCTGTGCCAGTATTTAGAATTCTTCTCTAAATATTAGGCAAGAACCCTCTTGGGATAATTAATATTGGAGATTTAGTAATAATCCCACGGTGAAATCATATGGCACCCCAAATTCTGGTAACACGTGTGACACCCCAGATAGCACTTCTGGGGAACTTTAAAGGGCCACATGTCAGTGCAGGTTTTAGTAGGTCATGTCTGATTTCAAAGGGAGAGGGACCTGACAGGGGAACTTGACAAGAGGGCAGGCCAGAAGATGGAGAAGGCAGGCGATGGGACACATGTTCTCCATATTTTTATTAACTCCATTGCCATTGTGGATCTGTAGCAAGAATGCTCTCTGGCCCAACTTCCAGGTGTATTCCATGGTGTTTCTTGCAGGTCTTGGAGGCCCTCAGCAGGGAGCCCAAGGTGGTCAGCAGGATGGGGAAGGAAGAGATGAGGATGTGAGGAAGTGATTAGCTGAGAACTCCAAGGACTTTCTCAATGGGAGTTAAGGGCAGGGTGTGCTGTGGCTTTGTGGATTGATGCCTCCTCCTTGCTGGTTGTTGTTGTTGTTGTTATTTTTCTTTTTTTTTTACATTTTTTTTTTACTTTTATTTAATGAATATAAATTTCCGAAGTATAGCTTATGGGTTACAATGGCTTCCCCCCTCCCATAACTTCCCTCCCGCCCGCAACCCTCCCCTTTCCCGCTCCATTTCCCCTTCCATTCATGTAAAGATTCATTTTCAATTCTCTTTGTATACAGAAGATCAGTTTAGTATATATTAGGTAAAGATTTCAACATTTTGCCCATATAGCAACATAAAGTGAAAAAACTACCATTGGATTACTAATTATAGCATTAAATAGCAATGTACAGCACATTAAAGACAGAGATCCTACATAATTTTTTTTTCAAATTAATTAATTTTCTATGCCATTTCCATTTTAACACCATGTTGTTGTTTTTTTTTCATTTCCAATTCTCTGTATATACAGAAGATCACTTCAGTATATAATTAGTAAAGACCTCCTCAGTTTGTGCCCACACAGAAACGCAAAGTATAAAAATACTGTTTCAGTACTAGTTATAGCATCACTTGGCTTTAGACGACACATTAGGGGCAGATCCCACATGGGGTGTAAGTACACAGTGACTCCTGTTGCTGATTTAACAATTTGACACTCCTGTTCATGGCGTCAGTAATCTCCCTAGGCTCTAGTCATGAGTTGCCAGGGCTATGGAAGCCTTTAGAGTTCGCTGACTTTGATCTTATTCCGATAGGGTCATAGTCAAAGTGGAAGTTCTCTCCTCCCTTCGGAGAAGGGTACCTCCTTCTTTGATGGCCCCGTTCTTTCCACTGGGATCTCACTCACAGAGATCATTCATTTAGGTCTTTTTTTTTTTCCATGATATCTTGGCTTTCCATGCCTGCTATACTCTCATGGGCTCTTCAGCCAGATCTGAATGCCTTGAGGGCTGATTCTGAGGCCAGAGTGTTGTTTAGGACATCTGCCATCCTATGAGTCTGCTGTGTATCTCACTTCCCATGTTGGATCTTTCTCTCCCTTTTTGATTCTATCAGTTAGTATTAGCAGATTCTTGTCTTGTTTGTGTGATCTCTTTGACTCTTAGACCTATCAGAGCTATCAATTGTGAGCTGAAGTTGATCACTTGGACTAGTGCGATGGCATTGGTACATGCCATCTTGATGGGATTGTGTTGGAATCCCCTGGCACATTTCTAACTCTACCATTTGCGGCCAGTCTGATTGAGCATTTCCCAAATTGTACATCTCCTCCCTCTCTTTTTCCACTCTTAGATTTAACAGGGATCACTTTTCAGTTAAAATTTAAACACCTAAGAATAATTGTGTGTTAATTACTGAGTTCAACCACTAGTACTAGAACAACAACAACAACAACAAATACTAAAAAGGATAAAGTATTACATTGTACATCTAAAGTCAGGACAGTTCATGATCAGTTCATTGTTGCTTATAGTGTCCATTTCACTTAACAGGTTTCCCCTTTGGTGCTCAGTTGTCACCAATCAGGGAAAACAAATGATATTTGTCTCTTTGGGACTGGCTTAATTCACTCAGCATGATGTTTTCCAGATCCCTCCATCTTGTTGCAAATGACTGGGTTTCGTTGTTTCTTACTGCTGTATAGTATTCTATGGAGTACATGTCCCATAATTTCTTTATCCAGTCTACTGTTGATGGGCATTTGGGTTGGTTCCAGGTCTTAGCTATTGTGAATGGAGCTGCAATAAACATTAATGTGCAGATGGCTTTTTTATTTGCCAAATTAATTTCCTTTGGGTAAATGCCAAGGAGTGGGATGGCTGGGTTGTATGGTAGGGTTATGTTCAGGTTTCTGAGGAATCTCCAGACAGACTTCCATAGTGGCTTAACCAGTTTGCATTCCCACCAACAGTGGGTTAGTGTCCCTTTTTCCCCACATCCTCTCCAGCATCTGTTGTTGGTAGATTTCTGAATGTGAGCCATTCTCACCGGGGTGAGATGGAACCTCATTGTGGTTTTGATTTGCATTTCTCTGATTGCTAGTGATCTTGAACATTTTTTCATGTGTCTGTTGGCCATTTGGATTTCCTCTTTTGAAAAATGTCTATTGAGGTCCTTGGCCCATCTCTTAAGTGGGTTGTTTGTTCTGTTGTTGTGGATTTTCTTGATTTATTTGTAGATTCTGGTTATCAATCCTTTATCTGTAGTATAGTTTGCGAATATTTTTTCCCATATGTCGGTTGCCTCTTCACTTTCCTGACTGTTTCTTTTGAAGTACAGAAAATTCTCAATTTGATGCAATCCCAAATGTTAATTTTGGCTTTGACTGCCTGTGCTGTTGGAGTATTTTCCAGGAAGTCTTTGCCTGTGCCTATATCTTGCAGGGTTTCTCCAATGCTCTCTAATAATTTGATGGTTTCACGTCGTAGATTTAAGTCTTTAATCCATGTTGAGTGAATTTTTGTGTAAGGTGATAGGTATGGGTCTTACTTCAAGCTTCTGCATGTGGAAATCCAATTTTCCCAGCACCATTTATTGAATAGACTGTCCTTATTCCAGGGATTAGATTTGGATCTTTGGTCAAATATAAGTTGGCTGTAGATGTTTGGATTAATTTCTGGTGTTTCTATTCTGTTCCATTGGTCTATCCATCTGTTTCTGTACCAGTACCATGCTGTTTTGATAACAACTGCCCTGTAGTATGTCCTAAAATCAGGTATTGTGATGCCTCCGGCTTTGTTTTTGTTGTACAGAATTGCTTTGGCTATTCGAGGTCTTCTGTGTCTCCATATGAATTTCAGCATCATTTTTTCCAGATCTGAGAAGAAGGTCTTGGGGATCTTGATGGGTATTGCATTGAATGTATAAATTGCTTTTGGGAGAATAGACATTTTGATGATATTGATTCTTCCAATCCATGAGCATGGAAGATTTCTCCATTTTTTGGTATCCTCTTCTATTTCTTTCTGTAAGGTTTTGTAGTTTTCATCGTAGAGATCTTTAACGTCTTTGGTTAAGTTTATTCCAAGGTATTTGATTGTTTTTGTAGCTATTGTGAATGGGATTGATTTTAGAAGTTCTTCCTCAGTCATGGCATTGCCTGTGTATACAAAGGCTGTTGATTTTTGTGCATTGATTTTATATCCTGCTACTTTGCCAAACTCTTCGATGAGTTCCAGCAGTCTCTTAGTAGAGTTCTTTGGGTCCCCTAAAGAATCATATCATCTGCAAAGAGGGATAGTTTGAGTTCGTCCTTCCTGATTTGTATCCCTTTAATTTCTTTTTCTTGCCTAATAGCTCTGGCTAAGACTTCCAGAACTATATTGAATAGCAGTGGTGAGAGAGGGCATCCCTGTCTGGTACCAGATTTCAGTGGAAATGCTTCCAACTTTTCCCCATTCAATAGGATGTTGGCCGTGGGCTGTGGAAAAGTAGCTGATGATCTGTTTGGCTGCTTTCCAATTTCTGTTTTCATCCTTTCTTTCTTCTTTTCTCAGGGATGTCAACTGTGTTGTTGTTGTTGTTGTTGTTTTGACAGACAGATTTAGACAGAGAGAGAGAGAAGGACAGAGACAGAGTGAAAGATCTTCCTTCCATTGGTTCACCCCCCAAATAGCCATTACAGCTGGCATGCTGTGCCGATCCGAAGCCAGGAGCCAGGTGCTTCCTCTTGGTCTCCCATGCCTATGCAGGGCCCAAGCACTTGTACCATCCTCCACTGCCTTCCCACTGCCACAGCAGAGAGCTGGACAGAGGAGCAACCAGGACAGAATTTGGCACCCCAACCAGGACTAGAACCCAGGGTGTTGGCACCACAGGTGGAGGATTAGCCTAGTGAGTTGCGGCCTTGTCAACTGTTTTTACTTCTACTGATCCCTTTGTAAAGTGAGATTAACTGAAGTTAATGCACTCGACTAGTTGGCTCAATAAGTGGAGCTGTTTTCATCTGGATTTGCATGAAGTGCTAAGCTACAAAAACACCCAGGCAGAAAAATCACACTTTCCCTTTGCCCAAAACTCCACCCAGCAGGTTATCATACAATCTATCATTTTTAACTAAGAAGGTCAGTTTTATTTTGTATTCCATGTTTAAGCCTATGAGTTTTTGACATCAGTAACCTATGAAGGTTGATAGAACAAGGACAAAAAGCCTTAGGTCCTTGTTGATCTCACCTAGGTTACAACAAGCAGGCCTCCACTTCTCTGCCCTGCTAATACAGCCCCACTGTGCCTTGTCCAGCTCCACTCTGCCTAGACTGCTGGAAATAACACTATCAGAAGAGTCCAGCTGTCAGCCTGAGCTCTTCCCACTCCTCCCAAGCTTTCTGTCCCCAACTCACCAGCTCAGCCTCAGCACAAACCCCTCCCAGCTCACACTGTAACATGACAGGACCTTTAGAATTAGTCCAAGTTCTCCCTCTATGTTGGCCACCCAGCTTTAGTTCACACACCCAAGCATTCTCCTGCCACTTTGAACAATATAACCCACAAGTCTGTAAGGTAAGGGACTCTCTGACACGTGTTCACTAGCAAGTCTCGCCAATGTGTTCACCAAAATTAAATGTTCCCTGATAAAAACATTCAAAACAATAAAGTCCATCGATAATATCCAGAAAACACAAACACAGAGGCTTTCACAATATTTTGCATTGAGTTAGCCAAAACACAACCGGATATTTCTGGTTTCATCCAGTCATATGAGGACAAAGTGGTGTGTAATTCGTATGCAATGGACCGAGAAAATCACAGTAAAAATGGTTTTGGAGAAAAGCAAAGTCTTTTCTTTAGGCAAGTGCATAAAATGTCATGTACACAAACAGAAATATGATGTTTGTTTGCCACAGTTCCTCTAGCATTCTCCCTAGAAAATACAAATGTGTAGAGCTGGTGTCTCCATGTTGAACCAATTCGTGTTACTATACTACAAATTAAATGTTCCCTGATAAAAACATTCAAAACAATAAAGTCCATCAATAATATCCAGAAAACACAAACACAGAGGCTGTAGCAATGTCTGGGATTGAGTTAGACAAAACACATCCGGATATTTCTGGTTTCATCCAGTCATATCTGGACAAAGTGGTGTGGAATTCGGATGCAATGGACCAAGAAAATCAGAGTGAAAATGGTTTTGGAGAAAAGGAAAATCTTTTCATTAGGCAAGTGCATAAAATGTCATCTATACAAACAGAAATGTCATGTTTGTTTTCCGCAGATTCTCTAGCTTTCTCCCTAGAAAATACGAATGTGTAGAGCTGGTGTCTCCATGTGGAATCAACTAGTGTATCCCAGCACGAAATTAAATTATCCCTGATAAAAAACATTCAAAATAATGAAGTCCGTTGATAATATCCAGAAAACACAAACACAGAGCTGTAGCAATATCTGAGACTGAGTTAGCCAAAACACAACTGGATATTTCTGTTTTCATCCAGTCATATCCGGACAAAGTGGTGTGGAATTCGTATGCAATGGACCAAGAAAATCACAGTAAAAATGGTTTTGGAGAAAAGCAAAGTCTTTTCATTAGGCAAGTGCATAAATGTCATCTATACTAACAGAAATATCATGTTTGTTGGCTGCAGTTTCTCTAGCTTTCTCCCTAGAAAATACGAATGTGTAGAGCTGGTGTCTCCATGTGGAACCAATTAGTGTTGCTATGGTACAAAATTAAATGTTCCCTTATAAAAACATTCAAAACAATAAAGTCCATCGAAAATATCCAGAAAACTCAAAAACAGAGGCTGTAGCAATATCTGGGATTGAGATAGCCAAAACACAACCGGATATTTCTGGTTTCATCCAGTCATATCTGGACAAACTGGTGTGGATTCATATGCAATGGACCGAGAAAATAACTGTAAAAATGGTTTTGGAGAAAAGCAAAGGCTTTTCGTTGGGCAAGTGCATAAAATGTCTTCTATACCAACAGAAATGTCATGTTTGTTTGCCGCAGTTCCTCTAGCTTTCTCCCTAGAAAATACGAATGTGTAGAGCTGGTGTCTCCATGTGGAATCAAATAGTGTTTCCTAACACAAAATTAAATGTTCCCTAAAAAAAACATTGAAAAAATAAACTTCATAGATAGTATCCAGAAAACACAAACACAGAGGCTTTCACAATATTTCGGAATTGAGTTAGCCAAAACACAACTGGATATTTCTGGTTTCATCCAGTCATATCCGGACAAAGTGGTGTGGAATTCGGATGCAATGGACAGAGAAAATCAGAGTGAAAATGGTTTTGGAGAAAAGACAGTCTTTTCGTTAGGCAACTGCATAAAATGTCATCTATACAAACAGAAATGTCATGTTTGTTTGCCACAGTTCCTCTAGCTTACTCCCTAGAAAATACGAATGTGTAGAGCTGGTGTCACCATGTGGAATCAACTAGTGTTTCCCAGCACAAAATTAAACTATCCCTCATAAAAAAAATTCAAAATAATTACGTCCATTGATAATATCCGGAAAACACAAACACAGAGGCTGTAGCAATATCTGGGATATAGTTAGCCAAAACACAACTGGATATTTCTGCTTTCATCCAGTCATATCCGGAAAAAGTGGTGTGGAATTCGTATGCAATGTACCGAGAAAATCACAGTAAAAATGGTTTTGGAGAAAAGCAAAGTCTTTTCTTTAGGCTAGTGTATAAAATGTCATGTACACAAACAGAAATATCATGTTTGTTTGCTGCAGTTCCTCTAGCTTTCACCCTGGAAAATACGAATGTGTAGAGCTGGTGTCTCCATGTGGAACCAATTAGTGTTTCTACGGTACAAAATTAAATGTTCCCTGATAAAAACATTCAAAACAATAAAGTCCATCGATAATATCCAGAGAACACAAAACAGAGGCTTTCACAATATTTCGGATTCAGTTAGCTAAAACACAACCAGATATTTCTGGTTTCATCCAGTCATATCTGGACAAACTGGTGTGGATTTCATATGCAATGGACTGAGAAAATCAGAGTAAAAATGGTTTTGAACAAAATCAAAGGCTTTTCGTTAGGCAAGTGCATAAAATGTCATCTATACAAACACAAATATCATGTTTGTTTGCCACAGTTCCTCTAGCATTCTCCCTAGAAGATACGAATGTGTAGAGCTGGTGTCTTCACGTGGAACCAATTAGTGTTTCTACGGTACAAAATTAAATGTTCCCTGATAAAAACATTCAAAACTATGAAGTCCATCGCTAATATCCAGAAAACACAAACACAGAGTCTTTCACAATATAATGGGTTCTGTTAGCCAAAACACAGCGGGATATTTCTGGTTTCATCCAGTGATATCCGGACAAAGTGGTGTGGAATTCGGATGCAATGGACCGAGAAAATCACTGTAAAAATGTTTTTCGAGAAAAGCAAAGTCTTTTCGTTAGGCAAATGCATAAAATGTCATCTATACAAACAGAAATATCATGTTTGTTGGCCCCAGTTCCTCTAGCTTCCTCCCTAGAAAATACGAATGTGTAGAGCTGGTGTCTGCATGTGGAACCAATTAGAGTTTCAATGGTACAAAATTAAATGTTCCCTGATAAAAACATTCAAAACAATAAAGTCCACCGAAAATATCCAGAAAACACAAACACAGAGGCTTTCACAATATTTTGGATTTAGTTAGCCAAAACAGAGCAGGATATTTCTGTTCTCATCCATTCATATACGGACAAAGTAGTGTGGAATTTGTATGCAATGGAACGAGAAAATCACAGTAAAAATGGTTTTGGAGAAAAGCAAAGTTTTTTCTTTAGGGAAGTGCATAAAATGTCATCGATACAAACAGAAATATCATGTTTGTTTGCCACAGTTCCACTAGAATTCTCCCTAAAAAATACGAATGTGTAGAGCTGGTGTCTTCACCTGGAACCAGTTAGTGTTTCTATGGTACAAAATTAAATGTTCCCTGATAAAAACATTCAAAACAATAAATTCCATCGATAGTATCCAGAAAACACAAACACAGAGGCTTTAACAATATTTCGGATTGAGTTAGCCAAAACACAACTGGATATTTCTGTTTTAATGCCGTTATCCGGACAAAGTGGTGTGGAATTCATATGCAATGGACCAAGAAAATCACAGTAAAAATGGTTTTGAAGAAAAACAAAGTCTTTTCCTTCGGCCAGTGCATAAAATGTCATCTATACAAACAGAAATATCATGTGTGTTTGCCACAGTTCCTCTAGCATTCTCCCTAGAAAATACGAATGTGTAGAGCTGGTGTCTTCACCTGGAACCAGTTAGTGTTTCTACGGTACAAAATTAAATGTTCCCTGATAAAAACATTCAAAACAAGAAAGTCCGTTGATAATATCCAGAAAACACAAACACAGAGGCTTTCACAATATTTCGGATTGAGTTTGCCAAAACACAACCGGATATTTCTGTTTTCATCCAGTCATATCCGGAAAAAGTGGTGTGGAATTCGGATGCAATGGACAGAGAAAATCAGAGTGAAAATGGTTTTGGAGAAAAGGAAACTCTTTTCGTTAGGCAAGTGCATAAAATGTCATCTATACAAACAGAAATATCATGTTTGTTTTCCGCAGTTTCTCTAGCTTTCTCCCTAGAAAATACGAATGTGTAGAGCTGGTGTCACCATGTGGAATCAACTAGAGTTTCCCAGCACGAAATTAAATTATCCCTGATAAAAACATTCAAAATAATGAAGTCCATTGATAATATCCGGAAAACACAAACACAGAGGCTGTAGCAATATCTGGGATATAGTTATCCAAAACACAACCGGATATTTCTGTTTTCATCCAGTCATATCGTGACAAACTGGTGTGGAATTCGTATGCAATGGACCAAGAAAATCACAGTAAAAATGGTTTTGGAGAAAAGCAAAGTCTTTTCCATCGGCAAGTGCATAAATGTCATCTATACTAACAGAAATATCATGTTTGTTGGCTGCAGTTTCTCTAGCTTTCTCCCTAGAAAATACGAATGTGTAGAGCTGGTGTCTCCATGTGGAACCAATTAGCGTTGCTACGGTACAAAATTAAATGTTCCCTGATAAAAACATTCAAAACAATAAAGTCCATCGAAAATTACAGAAAACTCAAAAACAGAGGCTGTAGCAATATCTGGGATTGAGATAGCCAAAACACAACCGGATATTTCTGGTTTCATCCAGTCATATCTGGACAAACTGGTGTGGATTCATATGCAATGGACTGAGAAAATCACTGTGAAAATGGTTTTGGAAAAAAGCAAAGGCTTTGCGTTAGGCAAGTGCATAAAATGTCTTCTATACCAACAGAAATGTCATGTTTTTTTGCCGCAGTTCCTCTAGCTTTCTCCCTAGAAAATACGAATGTGTAGAGCTGGTGTCTCAATGTGGAATCAATTAGTGTTTCCCAACACAAAATTAAATGTTCCCTAAAAAAAACATTCAAAACCATAAAGTCCACCGAAAATATCCAGAAAACACAAACACAGAGGCTTTCACAATATTTCGGAATTGAGTTAGCCAAAACACAACTGGATATTTCTGGTTTCATCCAGTCATATCCGGACAAAGTGGTGTGGAATTCGGATGCAATGGACAGAGAAAATCAGAGTGAAAATGGTTTTGGAGAAAAGACAGTCTTTTCGTTAGGCAACTGCATAAAATGTCATCTATACAAACAGAAATGTCATGTTTGTTTGCCACAGTTCCTCTAGCTTTCTCCCTAGAAAATATGAATGTGTAGAGCTGGTGTCACCATGTGGAATCAACTAGTGTTTCCCAGCACAAAATTAAACTATCCCTCATAAAAAAAATTCAAAATAATTACGTCCATTGATAATATCCGGAAAACACAAACACAGAGGCTGTAGCAATATCTGGGATATAGTAAGCCAAAACACAACCGGATATTTCTGCTTTAATCCAGTCATATCTGGAAAAAGTGGTGTGGAATTCGTATGCAATGTACCGAGAAAATCACAGTAAAAATGGTTTTGGAGAAAAGCAAAGTCTTTTCTTTAGGCAAGTGCATAAAATGTCATGTACACAAACAGAAATATCATGTTTGTTTGCTGCAGTTCCTCTAGCTTTCACCCTGGAAAATACTAATGTGTAGACTGGTGTCTCCATGTGGAACCAATTAGTGTTTCTACGGTACAAAATTAAATGTTCCCTGATAAAAACATTCAAAACAATAAAGTCCATCGATAATATCCACAGAACAGAAACAAAGAGGCTTTCACAATATTTCGGATTCAGTTAGCTAAAACACAGCCAGATATTTCTGGTTTCATCCAGTCATATTCAGACAAACTGGTGTGGATTTCATATGCAATGGACTGAGAAAATCAGAGTAAAAATGGTTTTGTACAAAAGCAAAGGCTTTTCGTTAGGCAAGTGCATAAAATGTCATCTATACAAACACAAATATCATGTTTGTTTGCCACAGTTCCTCTAGCATTCTCCCTAGAAAATACGAATGTGTAGAGCTGGTGTCTTCACGTGGAACCAATTAGTGTTTCTACGGTACAAAATTAAATGTTCCCTGATAAAAATATTCAAAACAATAAAGTCCATCGCTAATATCCAGAAAACACAAATCAGAGTCTTTCACAATATTTTGGATTCTGTTAGCCAAACACAGCGGGATATTTCTGGTTTCATCCAGTCATATCCGGACAAAGTGGTGTGGAATTCGGATGCATGGACCGAGAAAATCACTGTAAAAATGTTTTTCGAGAAAAGCAAAGTCTTTTCGTTAGGGAAATGCATAAAATGTCATCTATACAAACAGAAATGTCATGTTTGTTGGCCTCAGTTCCTCTAGCTTCCACCCTAGAAAAAAAGAATGTGTAGCGCTGGTGTCGGCATGTGGAACCAATTAGAGTTTCAATGGTACAAAATTAAAAGTTCCCTGATAAAAACATTCAAAACAATAAAGTCCACCGAAATATCCAGAAAACACAAACACAGAGGCTTTCACAATATTTTGGATTGAGTTAGCCAAAACAGAGCAGGATATTTCTGGTTTCATCCAGTCATATCCAGAAAAAGTGGTGTGGAATTTTTATGCAATGGACCGAGAAAATCACAGTAAAAATGGTTTTGGAGAAAAGCAAAGCCTTTTCTTTATGCAAGTGCATAAAATGTCATCGATACAAACAGAAATATCATGTTTGTTTGCCACAGTTCCTCTAGCATTCTCCCTAGAAAATACGAATGTGTAGAGCCGGTGTCTTCACGTGGAACCAGTTAGTGTTTCTATGGTACAAAATTAAATGTTCCCTGATAAAAACATTCAAAACAATCAAGTCCATCGATAATATCCAGAAAACACAAACACAGAGGCTGTAGGAATATCTGGGATATAGTTAGCCAAACACAACCGGATATTTCTGTTTTCCTCCAGTCATATCTGGACAAACTGGTGTGGAATTTGTATGCAATGGACTGAGAAAATCACAGTAAAAATGGTTTTGGAGAAAAGCAATGTCTTTTCATTAGGCAAGTGCATAAAATGTCATCTATACAAACAGAAATATGTCTGTTTCCCGCAGTTCCTTAGTTTTCTCCCTAGAAAATATGAAGGTGTAGAGCTGGTGTCTTGACGTTGAACCAATTAGTGTTTCTACGGTACAAAAATAATGTTCCCTGATAAAACCATTCAAAACAATAAAGTCCATCGCTAATATCCAGAAAACACAAACACAGAGGCTTTCACAGTATTTCGGATTGTGTTAGCCAAAACACAATGGGATATTTGTGTTTTCATCCAGACATATCTGGACAAAGTGGTGTGGAATTCATATGCCATGGACCGAGAAAATCACATTAAAAATGGGTTAGGAGAAAAGCAAAGTCTTTTCGTTAGGCAAGTGCATAAAATGTCATCGATACAAACAGAAATATCATGTTTGTTTACCGCAGTTCCTCTAGCTTTCTCCCTAGAAAATACGAATGTGTAGAGATGGTGTCTCCATGTGGAACCAATTAGTGTATCCAACAAAAAATTAAATGTTCACTGAAAAAAACATTCAAAACAAAGAAGTCCGTCGATAACAACCAGGAAACAGAAACACAGAGGCTGTAGCAATATCTGGGATTGACTTAGCCAACAACCGGATATTTCTGGTTTCATCCAGGCATATCCGGACAAAGTGGGGTGGAATTCGTATGCAATGGACCGAGAAAATCAGAGTAAAAATGGTTTTCGAAAAAAGCAAAGTCTTCCATCGGCAAGTGCATGAAATGATATCTATACCAGCAGAAATATCATGTTTGTTTGCCACAGATCCTCTAGCTTTCTCCCTAGAAAATACGAATGTGTAGAGCTGGTGTCTCCATGTGGAACCAATTAGTGTTGCTACGGTACAAAATTAAATATTTCCTAATAAAAACATTCAAAACAATAAAGTCCATCCATAATATCCACAAAACACAAACACAGAGCTGTAGCAATATCTGAGATTGAGTTAGCCAAAACACAACCGGATATTTCTGGTTTCATTCAGTCATATCCGGACAAAGTGGTGTGGAATTCGTATGCAATGAACCGAGAAAATCACAGTAAAAATGGTTTTCGAGAAAACAAAGTCTTTTCCGTCAGCAAGTGCATGAAATGATATCTATACAAGCAGAAATATCATGTTTGTTTGCCGCAGACCCTCTAGCTTTCTCCCAAAAAAATACGAATGTGTAGAGCTGGTGTCTCCATGTGGAACCAATTAGTGTTTCTACAGTGCAAAATTAAATCTTCCCTGATAAAAACTTTCAAAACAATAAAGTCCATCGATAATATCCACAAAACAAAAACACTGAGGCTGTAGCAATATCTGGGATTGAGTAAGCCAAAACACAACCGGATATTTCTGGCTTCATCCAGTCATATCCGGACAAAGTGGTGTGGAATTTGTATGCAATGGACCGAGAAAATCACTGTAAAAATGGGTTAGGAGAAAAGAAAAGTCTTTTCGTTAGGCAAGTGCATAAAATGTCATCTATACAAACAGAAATATCATGTTTGTTTGCCGCAGTTCCTCTAGCTTTCTCCCTAGAAAATACGAATGTGTAGAGCTGGTGTCTCCATGTGGAACCAATTAGTGTTTCTACGGTGCACAGTTAAATGTTCCCTGATAAAAACTTTCAAAACAATAAAGTCCATCGATAATACCCGGAAAACACAAACACAGAGGCTTTCACAATATTTCGGATTGAGTTAGCCAAAACACAACCGGATATTTCTGGTTTCATTCAGTCATACCCGGACAATTGGTGTGGAATTCGTATGCATGGACCGAGAAAATCACAATAAAAATGGTTTTGGAATAAAGCAAAGTCTTTTCGTTAGGCAACTGCATAAAATGTCATCTATACAAACAGAAATATCATGTTTGTTTGCCGCAGTTCCTCTAGCTTTCTCCCTAGAAAATATGAATGTGTAGAGCTGGTATCTCCATGTGGAATCAACTAGTGTTTCCCCGCACAAAATTAAATGTTCCCTGATAAAAAAAATTCAAAACAGTAAAGTCCGTTGCTAATATCCAGAAAACACAAACACAGAGGCTGTAGCAATGTCTGGGATTGAGTTAGCCAAAACACAACCGGATATTTCTGGTTTCATCCAGTCATATGAGGACAAAGTGGTGTGTAATTCGTATGCAATGGACCGAGAAAATCACAGTAAAAATGGTTTTGGAGAAAAGCAAAGTCTTTTCGTTAGGCAAGTGCATAAAATGTCATCGATACAAACAGAAATATCATGTTTCCTTGCTGCTGTTCCTCTAGCTTTCTCCCTAGAAAATACGAATGTGTAGAGATGGTGTCTCCATATGGAACCAATTAGTGTTGCCATGGTACAAAATTAAATATTTCCTAATAAAAACATTCAAAACAATTAAGTCCATCCATAATATCCACAAAACACAAACACAGAGGCTGTAGCAATATTTGAGATTGAGTTAGCTAAAACACAACCGGATATTTCTGGTTTCATCCAGTCATATGAGGACAAAGTGGTGTGTAATTCGTATGCAATAAACCGAGAAAATCACAGTAAAAATTGTTTTCGAGAAAGCAAAGACTTTTCCGTCAGCAAGTGCATGAAATGATATCTATACAAGCAGAAATATCATGTTTGTTTGCCGCAGATCCTCTAGCTTTCTCCCTAAAAATACGAATGTGTAGAGCTGGTGTCTCCATGTGGAACCAATTAGTGTTTCTACAGTGCAAAATTAAATCTTCCTTGATAAAAACTTTCAAAACAAAAAAGTGCATCGATAATATCCACAAAACAAAAACACTGAGGCTGTAGTAATATCTGGATTGAGTAAGCCAAAACACAACCGGATATTTCTGGTTTCATCCAGTCATATCCGGACAAAGTGGTGTGGAATTCAGATGCAATGGACCGAGAAAATCACTGTAAAAATGTGTTAGGAGAAAAGCAAAGTCTTTTCGTTAGGCAAGTGCATAAAATGTCATCTACACAAACACAAATATCATGTTTGTTTGCCGCAGTTCCTCTAGCTTTCTCCCTAGAAAATACGAATGTGTAGAGCTGGTGTCTCCATGTGGAACCAATTAGTGTTTCTACGGTGCACAGTTAAATGTTCCCTGATAAAAACTTTCAAAACAATAAAGTCCATCGATAATACCCGGAAAACACAAACACAGATGCTTTCACAATATTTCGTATTGAGTTAGCCAAAACCAACCGGATATTTCTGGTTTCATTCAGTCATACCCGGACAATTGGTGTGGAATTCGTATGCATGGACCGAGAAAATCACAATAAAAATGGTTTTGGAATAAAGCAAAGTCTTTTCGTTAGGCAAGTGCATAAAATGTCATCTATACAAACAGAAATATCATGTTTGTTTGCCGCAGTTCCTCTAGCTTTCTCCCTAGAAAATATGAATGTGTAGAGCTGGTATCTCCATGTGGAATCAACTAGTGTTTCCCCGCACAAAATTAAATGTTCCCTCATAAAAAAAATTCAAAACAGTAAAGTCCGTTGATAATATCCGGAAAACACAAACACAGAGGCTGTAGCAATGTCTGGGATTGAGTTAGCCAAAACACAACCGGATATTTCTGGTTTCATCCAGTCATATGAGGACAAAGTGGTGTGTAATTCGTATGCAATGGACCGAGAAAATCACAATAAAAATGGTTTTGGAATAAAGCAAAGTCTTTTCGTTAGGCAACTGCATAAAACCTCATCTATACAAACAGAAATATCATGTTTGTTTGCCGCAGTTCCTCTAGCTTTCTCCCTAGAAAATACGAATCGTAGAGCTGGTGTCTCCATGTGGAATCAACTAGTGTTTCCAAGCACAAAATTCAATGTTCCCTGATAAAAAACATTCAAAACAATAATGTCCGTTGATAATATCCGGAAAACACAAACACAGAGGCTGTAGCAATATCTGGGATTGAGTCAGAAAAACACAACTGGATAGTTCTGGTTTCATCCAGGCATATCCGGACAAAGAGCTGAATAATTCGTATGCAATGAACCGAGAAAATCACAGTAAAAATGGTTTTGGAGAAAAGAAAAGTCTTTTCCTTCAGCAAGTGCATGAAATGATATCTATACAAGCAGAAATATCATGTTTGTTTGCCGTACTTCCTCTAGCTTTCTCCCTAGAAAATACGAATGTGTAGAGCTGGTGTCTCCATGTGGAACCAATTAGTGTTGCTAGGGTACAAAATTAAATGTCCTCATAAAAACATTCAAAACAATAATATCCAGATAACAGAAACATAGAGGCTGTAGCAATGTGGAATTCGAATGAAATGGACCAAGAAAATCACAGTAAAATTGGTTTTGGAGAAAATCAAAGTCTTTTCGTTAGGCAAGTGCATAAAATGGCATCTATACAAACAGAAATATCATGTTTGTTTGCTGCAGTTCCTCTAGCTTTCTCCCTAGAAAATACGAATGTGTAGAGCTGGTGTCTCCATGTGGAACCAATTAGTGTTTCTACGGTGCAAAATTAAATGTTCCTTGATAAAAACATTCAAAACAATAAAATCCATCGATAATACCCGAAAAACACAAACAAAGAGGCTTTCACAATATTTCGGATTGAGTTAGCTAAAACACAACCAGATATTTCTGGTTTCATCCAGTCATATCTGGACAAAGTGCTGTGGAATTTGTATGCAATGGACTGAGAGAATCACAGTAAAAATTGTTTTAGAGAAAAGCAAAGTCTTTTCGTTAGGCAAGTGCATAAAATGTCATCTACACAAACACAAATATCATGTTTGTTTTCCACAATTCCTCTATTTCGACCAAGAAATTACGAATGTGTAGAGCTGGTGTCTCCATGTGGAATCAACTAGTGTTTCCCAGGTACAAAAATAAATGTTGCCTGATAAAAAACATTGAAAACAGTAAAGTCCGTCGATAACATCCGGTAAACAGAAACACAGAGCCTGTAGAAATATTTGGGATTGAGTTAGCCAAACACAACCGGATATTTCTGTTTGCATCCAGGCATAGCGGGACAAAGTGGTGTGGAATTCGTATGCAATGGACCGAGAAAATCACAGTAAAATTGGTTTCTGAGAAAAGTAAAGTCTTTTCGTTAGGCAAGTGCATAAAATGTCATCTATACAAACAGAAATATGATGTTTGTTTGCTGCAGTTCCTTTAGCTTTCTCCCTAGAAAATAGGAATGTGTAGAGCTGGTGTCTCCATGTGGAACCAATTAGTGTTTCTACGGTGCAAAATTAAATGTTCCCTGATAAAAACACTTAAAACAATAAAGTCCGTTGATAATATCTGGAAAACAAACACAGATGCTTTCACAATATTTCAGATTGAGTTAGCCAAAAGACAACCGGATATTTCTGGTTTCATCCAGTCATATCCGAACAAAGTGGTGTGGAATTCGTATGCAATGGACAGAGAAAATCAGAGTAAAAATGGTTGTCGAAAAAAGCAAAGTCTTTTCATTAGGAAAGTAAATAAAATGTCATCTATACAAACAGAAATATCATGTTTGTTTGCCACAGTTCCTCTAGCTTTCTCCCTAGAAAATACGAATGTGTAGAGATGGTGTCTCCATGTGGAGTCAAATAGTGTTTCCCAGAACAAAATTAAGTGTTCCATGATAAAAAAACATTCAAAACAATAAAGTCCATCGATAATATCCACAAAACACAAACACAGAGGCTGAAGCAATATCCGGACTTGAGTTAGCCAAAACACAACCGGATATTTCTGGTTTCATCCAGTCATATCCGGACAAAATGGTGTGGAATTCGTATGCAATGGACTGAGAATATCAAGGTAAAAATGGTTTTTGAGAAAAGCAAAGACTTTTCCTTCGGCAACCACATGAAATGTCATCTATAGAAACAGAAATATCATGTTTGTTTGCCGCAGTTCCTCTAGCTTTCTCCCTAGAAAATACGAATCTGTAGAGCTGGTGTCTCCATGTTGAACCAATTAGTGTTTCTATGGTACAAAATTAAATGTTCCCTGATAAAAAACATTCAAAACAAGAAAGTCCATCATTATATCCAGAAAACACAAACACAGAGGCTTTCACAATATTTCGGATTGTGTTAGCCAAAACACAATGGGATAATTCTGTTTTCATCCAGGCATATCTGGACAAAGTAGAGTGGAATTCGTATGCAATGGACTGAGAAAATCACAGTGAAAATGGTTTTGGAGAAAAGCAAAGTCTTTTCCTTTGGCAAGTGCATAAAATGTCACCTATACAAACAGAAATATCATGTTTGTTTGCCGCAGTTCTTCATGCTTTCTCCATAGAAAATACGAATGTGTAGAGCTGTTGTCTCCATGTCGAATCAACTAGTGTTTCCCCGCACAAAATTAAATGTTCCCTGATAAAAAAAAAACATTCAAAACAATAATGCCCTTTGATAATATCTGGAAAACCAAACACAAAGTCTGTAGCAATATCTGGGATTGATTTAGCCAAAACACAACAGGATATTTCTGGTTTCATCCATTCATTTATGGAGAAACTGGTCTGGAATTCGTATGCAATGGACCAAGAAAATCACGGTAAAAATGATTTGGAGAAAAGCAAAGCCTTTTCCTTCGGCCATTGCATAAAATGTCATCTATACAAACAGAAATATCATGTTTGTTCGCCGCAGTTCTTCTTGCTTTCTCCCTAGAAAATACGAATGTGGAGAGCTGGTGTCTCCATGTGTAACAAATTAGTGTTTCCCAGCACAAAATTAAATGTTCCCTGATAAAAACATTCAAAACAATAAAGTCCATCATAATATCCAGAAAACACAAACACAGAGGCTTTCACAATATTTCGGATTGAGTTAGCCAAAACACAGCGGGATATTTCTGATTTCATCCAGTCATATCCGGACAATGTGATGTGGAATTCGTATGCAATGGACCGAGAAAATCACAGTAAAAATGGTTTTCGAAAAAAGCAATGTCTTTTTGTTAGGCAAGTGCATAAAATGTCATCTATACAGACAGAAATATCATGTTTGTTTGCCGCAGTTCCTCTAGATTTCTACCTAGAAAATAAGATTGTGTAGAGCTGGTGTCTCCATGTGGAACCAATTAATTTTTGTACGGCACAAAATTAAATGTTACCTGATAAAAACATTCAAAACAAAAAAGTCCATCAACAATATGCAGAAAACACAAACACAGGGGCTTTCACAATATTTCTGATTGAGTTAGCCAAAAAACAACCCGATATTTCTGGATTCATCCAGGCATATCCGGACAAAGTAGTTTGGAGTTCATATGCAATGGACCGAGAAATTGCAGTAAAAATGGTTTTGGAGAAAAGCAAAGGCTTTTCCTTAGGCCATTGCATAAAATGTCATCTATACAAACAGAAATATCATATTTGTTTGCCGCAGTTCCTCTAGCTTTCTCCCAAGAAAGTACGAATGTCTAGAGCTGGTGTCTCTATGTGGAACCAATTAGTGTATCCAAGCACAAAATTAAATATTCCCTGATAAAAAAAACATTCAAAACAATAAAGTCCTTTAATAATATTGTAAAACACAAACACAGTGGCTTTCAGAATATTTCGGACTGAATTAGCCATAACACAACAGGATATTTCTGGTTTCTACCAGTCATATCCGAACAAAGTGGTGTGGAATTCCTATGCAATGGACAGAGAAAATCACATTAAAAAGGGTTTTGGAGAAAAGCAAAGTCTTTTTGTTAGGCAAGTGCATAAAACGTCATCGATACAAACAGAAATATCATGTTTGTTTGCCGCAGTCACTCTAGCTATCTCCCTAGAAAATACGAATGTATAGAACTGGTGTCTCCATGTCGTACCATATTAGTGTTTCCAAGCACAAAATTAAATGTTCCCTGATAAAAAACCTTCAAAACAATGAAGTCCGTTGATAATATCCAGAAAACAAATACCCAAAGGCAGTAGCAATATCTGGGATTGAGTTAGCCAGGACACAACCGGTTATTTCTGGTTTGATCCAGTCATATCCAGACAAAGTGGTGTGGAATTCCTATTCAATGGACAGAGAAAATCAGAGTAAAAATGGTTTTGAATAAAAGAAGTCTTTTCATTAGACAAGTGCATAAAATGTCATCTATACAAACAGAAATGTCATGTTTGTTTGCCACAGTTCCTCTAGATTTCTGCCTAGAAAATACAAATATGTAGAGCTGGTGTCTCCATGCCGATTCACCTAGTGTTTCCCACCACAAAATTAAATGTTCCCTGATAAAAAACATTCAAAACAATAAAGTCCTTTGATAATATCCAGAAAACACAAACACAGAGGCTTTCACAATATTTCAGATTGAGTTAGCCAAAATACAATCGAATAATTCTGTTTTCATCCAGTCATATCCAGAGAAAGTGCAGTGGAATTCGTATGCAACGGACTGAGAAAATCACAGTAAAAATGATTTTGGAGAAAAGCAAAGTCTTTTCCTTTTGCAAGTGCATAAAATGTCACCTACACAAACAGAAATATCATGTTTGTTTGCCGCAGTTCCTCTAGCTTTCTCCCTAGAAAATACGAATGTGTAGAGCTGGTGTCTCCATGTGGAATCAACTAGTGTTTCCCAGCACAAAATTAAATGTTCCCTGATAAAAACAATTAAAACAATAAAGTCCATCATAATATCCAGAAAACACAAACACAGAGGCTTTCACAATATATCGGATTGAGTTAGCCAAAACACAACCGGATATTTCTGGTTTCATCCAGGCATATCAGGACAATGTGATGAGAAATTCGTATGCAATGCACAGAGAAAATCACAGTAAAAATGGTTCTGGAGAAAAGCAAAGTCATTTCCTTCGGCCAGTGAATAAAATGTCATCTATACAGACAGAAATATCATGTTTGCCGCAGTTCCTCTAGCTTTCTACCTAGAATATAAGATTGTGTAGAGCTGGTGTCTCCATGTGGAACCAATTAGTGTTGCTACGGTACAATTTTAAACGTTCCCTGATAAAAAAACATTGAAAACAATAAACCGTTGATAATATCCGGAAAACACAAACACAGAGGCTGTAGCAATATCTGGGATTGAGTTAGCCAAAAGACAACCAGATATTTCTGGTTACATCCAGTCATATGCAGACAAAGTAGTGTGGAATTCGTATGCAATGGACAGAGAAAATCACAGTAAAAATGGTTTTGGAGAAAAGCAAAGTCTTTTCGTTAGGCAAGTGCATAAAATGTCATCTATACAAACAGAAATATCATGTTTATTTGCCGCAATACCTCTCGCTATCTCCTTAGAAAATACGAATATGAAGAGCTGGTGTTCCCATGTTGAACCAATTAGTTTTTCTACGGAACAAAATTAAATGTTCCCTGATAAAAAACATTCAAAACAATAAAGTCCATCGACAATATCCAGATAACACAAACACAGCGGCTTTCACAATATTTCGGATTGAGTTAGCCAAAACACAACCGGATATTTCTGGATGCATCCAGGCATATCCGGACAAAGTGGGGTGGAATTCATATGCAAAGGACCGAGAAAATCACAGTAAAACTGGTTTTGGAGAAAAGCAAAGGCTTTTCCTTCAGCCATTGCATAAAATGTCACCTATACAAACAGAAATATCATGTTTGTTTGCCGCAGATTCTCTAGCTTTCTCCCTAGAAAATATGAATGTGTAGAGCTTCTGTCTCCATGTGGAGTCACCTTGTGTTTCCCAGCACAAAATTCAATGTTCCCTGATAAAAAAACATTCAAAACAATAAAGTCCGATGATAATATCCGGAAAACACAAACACAGAGGCTGTAGCAATATCTGGAATTGAGTTAGCCAAAGCACAACCGGATATTTCTGGTTTCATCCAGTCACATCCGGACAAAGTGGTGTGGAATTCGTATGCAATGGACCGAGAAAATCACATTAAAAATGGGTTAGGAGAAAAGCAAAGTCTTTTCGTTAGGCAAGTGCATAAAATGTCATCTATACAAACAGAAATATCATGTTTGTTTGCCGTAGTTCCTCTAGCTTTCTCCCTAGAAAATATGAATGTGTAGAGCTGGTGTCTCAATGCTGAACAAATTAGTATTTCCCAACAGAAAATTACATGTTCCCTGATAAAAATATTCAAAACAATAAAGACGATTTATAATATCTGGAAAACACAAACACAGAGGCTGTAGCAATATCTGGGATTGAGTTAGCCAAAACACCACCGTATATTTCTGGTTTCATCCAGTCATATGGGGACAAAGTAGTATGGAATTCGTATGCAATGGACCCAAAAAATCACAGTGAAAATGGTTTTGGAGAAAAGCAAAGTCTTTGTTTTGGAAAGTTCATAAAATGTCATCTATAGGAACGGAAATGTCATGTTTGTTTGCCGCAGTTCCTCTAGCTTTCTCCCTAGAAAATACGAATGTATAGAGCTGGTGTCTCCATGTGGAACCAATTAGTGTTTCCTGGCACAAAATTAAATGTTCCTTGATAAAAAAAACATTCAAAACAATAAAGTCCGTTGATAATATCCAGAAAACACAAACACAGAGGCTTTCCCATTATTTCAGATTGAGTTAGCCAAAACACAACCGGATATTTCTGGTTTCATCCAGTCATATCCGGACAAAGTGGTGTGGAATTCGTATGCAATGGACTGAGAAAATCACAATAAAAATGGTTTTGGAGAAAAGCAAAGTCTTTTCGTTTGACAAGTGCATAAAATGTCATCTATACAAACAGAAATATCATGTTTGTTTGCCACAGTTCCTCTAGCTTTCTCCCTAGAAAATACGAATGTGTAGAGCTGGTGTCTCCATATTGAAACAATTAGTGTTTCTACGGTACAAAATTAAATGTTCCCTGATAAAAAACATTCAAATCAATAAAGTCCATCGATAATATCCGGAAAACACAAATACAGTGGTTGTAGCAATATCTGGGATTGAGTTAGCCAAAACACAACCGGATATTTCTGCTTTCATCCAGTCAAATTGGCACAAAGTGGTGTGGAATTCGTATGCAATGGACCAAGAAAATCAGAGTAAAAATGGTTTTGTAGAAAAGTAAAGTCTTTTCCTTAGGCAACTGCATGAAATGTCATCTATACAAACAGAAATATCATGTTTGTTTGCCGCAGTTCCTCTAGATTTCTCCCTAGAAAATACAAATGTGTAGAGCTGGTGTCTCCATGTAGAACCAATTAGTGTTTCTTCGGTACAAAATTAAATGTTCCCTGACAAAAACATTCAAAACAATGAAGTCCATCGATAATATCCAGAAAACACAAACACAGAGGCTTTTTAAATATTTCAGATTGAGTTAGCCAAAACACAACCGGATATTTCTGGTTTCATCCAGCCATATCCGGACAAAATGGTGTGGAATTCGTATGCAATGGACCGAGAAAATCACAGTAAAAATGGTTTTGGAGTAAAGCAAAGTCTTTTCCTTGGGCCAGTGCATAAAATGTCATCTATACAAACAGAAATATCATGTTTGTTTGTCGCAGTTCCTCTAGCTTTCTCCCTAGAAAATACGAATGTGTAGAGCTGGTGTCTCCATGTGGAACCAATTAGTGTTTCTACGGTACAATATTAAACGTTCCCTATTAAAAAACATTCAAAAAACGAAGTCCATTGATAATATCCTAAAACACAAACAAAGAGGCTGTAGCAATATCTGGGATTGAGTTTGCCAAAACACAACCAGATATTTCTGGTTTCATCCAGTCATATGAGGACAAAGTGGGGTGGAATTCGTATGCAATGGACCGAGAAAATCAGAGTAAAAATGGTATTGGAGAAAAGCAAAGTCTTTTCGTTAGACAAGTGCATAAATCGTGATCGATACAAAGAGAAATATCATGTTTGTTTGCCGCAGTTCCTCAAGCTTACTCCCTAGAAAATACGAATGCGTAGAGCTGGTGTCTCAATGCTGAACAAATTAGTGTTTGTACAGGACAAAATTAAATGTTCCCTGACAAAAACATTCAAAACAATAAAGGCCATCGATAATATCCAGAAAACACAAACACAGAGACTGTAGCAATATCTGGGATTGAGTTAGCCAAAACACAACCGGATATTTCTGGTTTCATCCAGTCATATGGGGACAAAGTGGTATGGAATTCGTATGCAATGGACCCAGAAAATCACAGTGAAAATGGTTTTGGAGAAAAGCAAAGTCTTTATTTTGCAAAGTTCATAAAATGTCATCTATACAAACAGAAATGTCATGTTTGTTTGCCGCAGTTCCTCTAGCTTTCTCCCTAGAAAAAACAAATGTGTAGAGCTGGTGTCTCCATATTGAAACAATTAGTGTTTCTACGGTACAAAATTAAATGTTCCCTGACAAAAAACATTCAAAACCATAAAGTCCATCGATAATATCCAGAAAACACAAACACAGAGGCTTTCACAATATTTCACATTGAGTTAGCCAAAACACAGCCGGATATTTCGCTTTCATCCAGTCATATCCAGACACAGTGGTGTGCAATTCATATGCAATGGACCGAGAAAATCACAGTAAAAATGGTTTCTGAGAAAAGCAAAGTCTTTTCGTTAGGCAAGTGCATAAAATGTCATCTATACAAACAGAAATATCATGTTTTTTTGCCGCAGTTCCTCCAGCTTTCTCCTTAGAAAATACGAATATGTAGAGCTGGTGTCTCCATGTGGAACCAATTAGTGTTTCCAAGCACAAAAATAAATATTTCCTGAAGAAAACACTCAAAGCAATAAAGTCCATCGATAATATCCAGAAAACACAAACACAGAGCTTTTCGCAATATTTTGGATTGAGATAGCCAAACCACAACCGATATTTCTGGTTTCATCCAGTCATATCCGGACAAAGTGGTGTGGAATTCGTATGCAATCTACCCATAAAATCACAGTGAAAATGATTTTGGAGAAAAGCAAAGTCTTTTCCTTTGGCCAGTGCATAAAATGTCATCTATAGAAACAGAAATATCATGTTTGTTTGCCACAGTTCCTCTAGCTTTCTCCCTAGAAAATACGAATGTGTAGAACTTGTGTCTCCATGTGGAACAAATTAGTGTTTCCAAGCATAAAATTAAATGTTCCCTGATAAAAAACATTGAAAACAATAAAGTCCATGGATAATATGCAGAAAACACAAACACAGAGGCTTTCACAATATTTCACATTGAGTTAGCCAAAACACAATTGATATTTCTGCTTTCATCCAGTCATATCCGGACACAGTGGTGTGGAATTCGTGTGCAATGGACCGAGAAAATCAGAGTAAAAATGGTTTTGGAGAAAAGCAAAGTGTTTTCCTTGGGCCAGTGCATAAAATGTCATCTATACAAACAGAAATATCATATTTGTTTGCCGCAGTTCCTCCAGCTTTCTCATTAGAAAATACGAATGTGTAGAGCTGGTGTCTCCATGTGGAACCAATTAGTGTTTCCTAGCACAAAAATAAATATTCCCTGATAAAAACACTCAAAACAATAAAGTCCATCGATAATATCCAGAAAACACAAACACAGAGACTGTAGCAATATCTGGGATTGAGTTAGCCAAAACACAACCGGATATTTCTGGTTTCATCCAGTCATCTGGACAAAGTGCTGTGGAATTCGTATGCAATGGACCGAGAAAATCAGAGTGAAAATGGTTTTGGAGAAAAGCAAAGTGTTTTCGTTAGGTAAGTGCATATGAAGGACCCCAAATCTGGGAATCCAACGCGCTCGGGTGGTCGCCCAAAGACCCAAAACTCCAGCCCAGTAGATGCAAAAGCAAGAGGATATTTATTAATACGTTTGGGCAAACGGGCTCCCCAGTACCTCAGGCAGTCGAGAGAGCGAGAGAGCCCTGAGCAGGGGTTACAGCAGTTTTTAAAGACAATAGCCACCTGATTAACATATGTATGCGGGGCGTTTGGTGGTTGGCTATTTTGAAGGGCAAACTCTTGTTGCAATTTTAGTGAGGGAAGGGGTAAGTTTATACAATGGTCACAGAACCTTATTGCAACTCTTTTCCGGACTCCTGCAAGTGTTATCGCGTGAGACAGTTACACAGAGCAGTTTCACAAGGCAGTTTCCCAAGGTTATTCTGTAGGCAGGTGGAGACACAGTTATCTTAAGGAATGGCTACTGTCAGCAGCCAAACTTTTTAACCCTTGCTAAAATTATTTTAATATTTACTTTTAGCAGGGGTCTTACATTCCCTCCTCTTCTTTTTGTACTGATTTTATTCTTAAAATTTCACGGGGCTTTTCTTAGTTTAGCCATAGAATCCCTGATGACCCCTGAATGATCAGTGTAGAAGTAGCACTTTTTTAGGGCAGCACATAAACCCTCTTTTTTTAAAAACAATAAGTCCTTTCTTCTTCTGTTCTGCAACACTACTTTTGAAAGTGATGTTAAAGACTGTTCTAGTTTACCGATGGTCTGCTCTAGGTCCAGTATATCGTCTTCTACTGCCCTATGGAGGGCCTGATATTTCTGGCGTTGATTTTTTTTTTTTTGCAAGAGCGGTGGTGCTGTTTCCACACCTGCCGCAACCCCCTTTTTATTTAATTGAGAATGGCCTCTGTCTTAGGTTGCCCTCAGTCATTCCTGTCCTTACCTGTCATCGGTAACTCTGGCAGCTTGGCCTAGAGCCCTGTCTTAGGTTGGTACAGGATGCTGAGTGTCTTACCCGTGTTTGAGTACCATTCCAGCCTGACATTAGGTGAGAGATGAAACATACAGCCAAATATCAATTATTTTTGATTACAAAGGAGGTTTGGTAGCAAATTTGAACCAATTCTTCGGCTATATTGGACAGTCCAGTAGCAGTAAGATTGTTTTGGTCACTAAACATGCAAGCCTTCGCAGTCCACAGTTATTTCCAAAGGCCAGTCCAGGAACACTTATTACTGATACAGCCACGGCAAGGGCAGTGTCCTCTCCTATTAGGATGATGTTGCCATTACAGTCTTCAGGTGAAGCATGCCGCCGACGCGCTCTATCCGCCGCTGTAAATACAGATGTCAGCATCGGGGCCACACGGCCCAGGGAGCAATTGCGGAAGTTATCAGAGGCTAGCGATGTGAAGGCATATTGGCTGCATAGAAAAACCCATCCCTTAGGAGCCCGCGTCCCATTCCAGTACCGGGTCAGGTCCATTCCATTGATTGCTGATAGGATCCCTCCATTTTACCATTGCTCTTTTCACAGCTATTTTTAAACAGTTAGAATTTAACAGAGACATCAAGACTTGAACATAATAGATTACTTTAACTCATTGCTTTAACAGAGGATCAGATTTTGATTTTATGTCAAAGAAAATAGACTAATAGTTTTATAACTGAAAATGTCTTCTTTCCATAACATTTTGTAACTTTCTCACACCTTCTGTAACTTACTCGAACCTTTTGTAACTTACTCAAACCTTCTGTAATCCACAGTCATTTTCCAGGTTTTACCTGATTTCTTAACATGCCAAATTAGATAATTTTTTTATTACCACCTAGCGGTTTGACTCCAAAGGGCAGCATTTTTTAATTTATATTTATTTTGTACCCCTTTTTTTAAATTGCTTACACATGCATCAGTATGCAGATAACAAAATCCATCCTCACCTCCCCAAAGCCTATAGTTTATTTCCCTTTTTCACTGGCACCGATTGCAAACCTCAATAACTTGTGGAGGCTGTGCACTCCGTAACTTGTCATTTTAATTTTTACTCAATCCTGAGCAGAGAGCCCTTTTTTTTTTTTTTTTTTTTTGCCAAAGAGGCCAACTGAGGGTCTTTCCAGCCAGGAACATCACAGGCTACATATGCAACTTCAGTTTTCTTTTTAAAGAAAGGTATTGCTTTGTATACTTGTAGATCCTGCCAACTTTGCCAATTTGTGACAGCAAATTATTTTTCTGCTGTCTGCTGTGCACAGACTTAGTTACTTTTAGTTTAATCTGTAAGAAATATGCTGCAAGCCTTGTAGTGCACACTAAAATTATTTAGAGGAAAGACAGTAAAGGAGCATAGATTAACAGAATGTTGCAATAAACATGGCTCCATTGCTATAACGATATTATAGCAAGAGAGTCCACTGATCCCTGTAGGGAGGGCCTGAGGCTGGCCCCGCTTCCAGTTTTCCCGAACTCTGTTTTTTAGTGAATTACCTTTTTTATCAGTTTTGGGGTGACATTAATTGGCCCAATGCCTTTCCCTTTAGCACTGGGGGAAAATCCCAGGAGGAGCCTTATTTTGATTTTTGACTTTTGGACAATTTTTGTACATGTCCCTGCAGAGCGGCAGGTCCTGAATGTCCTGTTTTTAAGTGAATCCATTTTGTTAATCCCTTATCAAAGGGACTGTTACAGAACACCTCAGCCATAGTAGCCAATCGATCCATGTTTACATTGTACTTATGTTTAGCAGAATTTATAGTACTGTGGGCATCACTAGGCAATCTTCACAAAGCACCGGAAAAGGATCCATACTGAGAATCAGACATTATCAGTAATCATTACAGGCATGTTTAACATTCAGCTTGACTATGTATTCCCCTGGGATGAAACAGCAGCAGCAGAGGCTTGCTCCAGCTCCCTCTTAAAGCCCCCAAGGACAAGGGTGGCTCATTGCTAAGATTTTAGGCAAGCAGTGCGTCCCATCTCGGATCTTGGCCAGAGAGCCAAGACACGAAGCATGCCCACCTGTTTATCAGAAACATTCCTTTATCCTCCTCCCCGGGAACTGGCCAGGCTCCCAAGGAGCAGGAGAAGGTCATCCGGCAGCAAAGTTACTTGTCTACCAGAGCTGAACCTAGATGCAAGCCTCTCCATCCCAAAAATCTGTCCTTACATTTGGCCCTAAGGTTGCATTGAGAGGTGGACATAATTAACACATTATAAGAATGCAATACAAATTTTTTATACAAGTATACATTTAGCAAACACAATAATATTTAAGGCATTTTAAGGATAAATTGAAACATATCTGAGGGGGAATTAGCTTCTTGGGCACCCATGTCAGGGACATAAAAAAACAGTACCATTTCAATACAACAACTCAAGCTGCTGCAGATAGCCTAAGAACTGGCTAGACAATCTCATGGCATGGAGATCTGAGGCATTGTTACTTGTTAAACAGACATGTTGAGGCACACACAGTCCAATTAACAAATGCACTAACATTTTGCATTACTCTGAAATTAGTGATTCGGGTTTCATTAAATATTTGTAACATCTCTTTTTGATAAGACAACAAATTTTTTAGCGGATGGAACACGGTGGGTAACCATTTAGCCATAATGATAGTAGCCTCTTACTATCTGTAATTGTTACATTCTTGTAGGTTTGTGCAATCTTAACTATTTGCAGCATATTTTGATTTACAATTTTTTGTAAAGCAAACCAAGCATAATCTGTTCAAGCATTCCTATTAATAATAGGGTAGAGTTAACACATAATACAAAAATAGAATGGGTAGTCCAGACACTTTGTTACCACAATTTCTCATTTTACATAGTAATATTAATTTTACAACAGGTAACATTTACTTTAAGTAAAATATTTAAATACAGGGTGAGGGCTGTCCAGTGTACACTGATTTATATTTTTTTTACTCCCAGTGTTTCTTATTTACAACACCCTCTTCAGCAAACCAAGGACAAATTTTTTTAACAGCACTGATAAATTGCTCTACGGTTTGTTTCTTTAACCCTATCCTCTACATCTGCAATAAAGTTTTTCCAGCCTTTGTCACGGCTTGTTTTGTTTCTTTAAATGCACATTTAAATCTTTTTTTGAGTACATTTTAATGTTGCTCATCCACAACTCCTTCTGCGAACCAAGGACTGACTATTCCTATGGCATCAATGAACTGTTCTATGGCTCACCTTTTTTAACCCTATTTCCTGCATCTGTAATGGAGTCTTTATAGCCTTTATTAGGGGAGGGTCTTGGGTCAGGTCTTCCCACACGGTAATATAGGGAACCTGGTCAGGGTGTCCGTGGGGTCCTGGTTGAAAGACTCATGCCTTGACCTGTGGGATAATATCAGCATTAAAGGTCCTGTCCCTCAGCCAGACCAGCCGACCTCAAAGGTCGACCATTCTGAGGAACAGAAAGTCACCCACTTTTTACTTTTGACGTCGATCGACTAATTGTGTGCGCAGTTTTGAACTTCTTTTCAGTGGCCTAAAGTAAGGCTTAAAGGGGTGGTTAGTTGTTGCCCCATGGGGACGGAGAGAGTAAAACGAACGAGGAGGGGAACAAGAAAACAGACAGACGCATACAACACACAGGACGAGCCGCGGCACCAAATCAGTAGCAAACCGAAAGTACAAGTTCAAATGGGAGCGGCCAGACGGCCAGGCTCTCCCTGGGAAGGAGAGAGGCACTTTCTCTCTCATTTCCCCCAAACCACCGCTGGAGCATCCCCCAGGGTGGGACCAGGGGTCTCAGGGCACGTCTGCCTCCCCCACTGGTCCGATACAAATTCAAGTCCCGTATGGGCACCAAGTGCAGACTTAAACACTGACCAGACGACGAGAAGGACGCAACCAATAAAACAAGTAGCTTACCTCCAACTGGTCACAGAATTGGGTCTGGGGGCATCCAAATCCCGGATGGGCCCCCAATGAAGGACCACAAATCTGGGAATCCAACGCGCTCGGGTGGTCGCCCAAAGACCCAAAACTCCAGCCCAGTAGATGCAAAAGCAAGAGGATATTTATTAATACGTTTGCGCAAACGGGCTCCCCAGTACCTCAGGCAGTCGAGAGAGCGAGAGAGCCCTGAGCAGGGGTTACAGCAGTTTTTAAAGACAATAGCCACCTGATTAACATATGTATGCGGGGCGTTTGGTGGTTGGCTATTTTGAAGGGCAAACTCTTGTTGCAATTTTAGTGAGGGAAGGGGTAAGTTTATACAATGGTCACAGAACCTTATTGCAACTCTTTTCCGGACTCCTGCAAGTGTTATCGCGTGAGACAGTTACACAGAGCAGTTTCACAAGGCAGTTTCCCAAGGTTATTCTGTAGGCAGGTGGAGACACAGTTATCTTAAGGAATGGCTACTGTCAGCAGCCAAACTTTTTAACCCTTGCTAAAATTATTTTAATATTTACTTTTAGCAGGGGTCTTATACATAAAATGTCATCTGTAGAAACGGAAATGTCATGTTTGTTTGCCGCAGTTCCTCTTGCTTTCTCCCTAGAAAATACAAATGTGTAGAGCTGGTGTCTCCATATTGAACCAATTAGTGTTTCTACGTTACAAAATTAAATGTTCCCTGATAAAAAACATTGAAAACAATAAAGTTTGTTGATAATATCTAGGAAACACAAACACAGAAGCTTTCACAATATCAGGGATTGAGTTAAGCAAAACACAACCGGATATTTCTGGTTTCATCCAGTCATTTCCGGACAAAGTGGTGTGGAATTCGTATGCAATGGACCGAGAAAATCACAGTAAAAATGGGTTTCGAGTAAAGCAAAGTCTTTTCGTTAGGCAAGTGCATAAAATGTCATCTATACAAACAGAAATATCATGTTTCTTTGCCACAGTTCCTCTAGCTTTCTCCCTAAAAATACGAATGTGTAGAGCTGGTGTCTCCATGTGGAACCAATTATTGTTTCTACGGATGCAAAATTAAATGTTCCCTATTAAAACATTCAAAACAATAAATTTCGCTGATAATATCCAAAAACACAAACACAGAGGCTTAGCAATATCTGGGATTGAGTTAAGCAAAACACAACCAGATATTTCTGGTTTCATCCAGTCATATTCAGACAAAGTCGTGTGGAATTCATATGCAATGGACCGAGAAAATCACAGTAAAAATGGTTGTGGAGAAAAGCAAAGTCTTTTCGTTAGGCAAGTGCATAAAATGTCATCTATACAAACAGAAATATCATGTTTGATTGCTGCAGTTCCTCTAGCTTTCTCCCTAGAAAATACGAATGTGTAGAGCTGGTGATTCCATATGGAACCAATTAGTGTTTCACAGCACAAAATTAAATGTTCCATGAAAAAAAAACATTCAAAACAATAAAGTCTGTTGATAATATCTGGAAAACACAAACACAGAGGCTGTAGCAATATCTGGGAATGAGTTAGCCAAAACACAACAGGATATTTCTGGTTTCATCCAGTCATATCCGGACAAAGTGGGGTGGAATTCGTATGCAATGGACCGAGAAAGTCAGAGTAAAAATGGTTTTGGAGAAAAGCAAAGTCTTTTCGTTAGGCAAGTGCATAAAATGTCATCTGTACAAACAGAAATATCATGTTTGTTTGCCACAGTTCCTCCAGCTTTCTCCCTAGAAAATACGAATGTGTAGAACTTGTGTCTCCATGTGGAACAAATTAGTGTTTCCAAGCACAAAATTAAATGTTCACTGACAAAAACATTCAAAACAATAAAGTCCATCGATAATATCCAGAAAACACAAGCACAGAGGCTTTCACAATTTTTCAGATTGAGTTAGCCAAAACACAACCGGAGAGTTCTGGTTTCATCCAGTCATATCCGGACAAAGTGGTTTGGAATTCGTATGCAATGGACCCAGAAAATCACAGTAAAAATTGTTTTGGAGAAAAGCAAAGTTTTTTCGTTATACAAGTGGATTAAATGTCATCTATACAAA
This sequence comes from Lepus europaeus, assembly GCF_033115175.1. Lineage (NCBI taxonomy): Eukaryota > Metazoa > Chordata > Mammalia > Lagomorpha > Leporidae > Lepus > Lepus europaeus. The sequence goes on along the minus strand of NC_084843.1, from coordinate 84,664,320 downwards.
CAGAAATATCACGTTTGTTTGCCGCAGTTCCTCCAGCTTTCTCCCTAGAAAATAGGAATCTTTAGAGCTGGTGTCTCCATGTGGAACCAATAGTGTTTCCAAGCACAAAATTAAATGTTCCCTGATAAAAAACATTCAAAACAATAAAGTCCATCGATAATATCCAGAAAACACAAACACAGGTTTCGCCGACTTTTATCTTATTCCGATAGGGTCATAGTCAAAGTGGAAGTTCTCTCCTCCCTTCGGAGAATGGTACCTCCTTCTTTGATGGCCCTGTTCTTCCCACTGGGATCACACTCAAAGAGATTTTTCAGTTAGGTCTTCTTTCTTTTTTCTTTTCCATGGTGTCTTGGCTTTCCATGCCTACAATACTCTCATGGGCTCTTCAGTCAGATCCGAATGCATTAAGGGCTGATTCTGAAGCTAGAGTACTGTTTAGGACATCTACCATTCTATGAGTCTGCTGTGTATCCCGCTTCCCATGTTGGATCTTTCTCTCCCTTTTTGATTCTATCAGTTAGTATTAGCAGACACTAGTCTTGTTTGTGTGATCCCTTTGACTCTTAGACCTATAAGAGCCATCAACTGTGAACTGAAATTGATCACTTGGACTAGTGAGATGGCATTGGTACATGCCATCTTGAAGGGATTGTGTTGGAATCCCCTGGCACATTTCTAACTCCACCATTTGCAGCAAGTCCGATTGAGCATGTCCCAAATTGTACATCTCCTCCATTTTTCCACTCTTAAATTTAAGAGGGATCACTTTTCAGTTAAAATTTAAACACCTAAGAATAATTGTGTGTTATTTACAGAGTTCAACCACTAGTACTAGAACAACAACAACAACAACAAATACTAAAAAGGATAAAGTATTACATTGTACATCTAGAGTCAGGACAAGAGCTGATCAGGTCATTGTTTCTTATAGTGTCCATTTCACTTCAACAGGTTTCCCCTTTGGTGCTCAGTTGTCACCGATCAGGGAAAACAAATGATATTTGTCTCTTTGGGACTGGCTTAATTCACTCAGCATGATGTTTTCCAGATCCCTCCATCTTGTTGCAAATGACTGGGTTTCGTTGTTTCTTACTGCTGTATAGTATTCTATGGAGTACATGTCCCATAATTTCTTTATCCAGTCTACTGTTGATGGGCATTTGGGTTGGTTCCAGGTCTTAGCTATTGTGAATTGAGCTGCAATAAACATTAATGTGCAGACAGCTTTTTTGTTTGCCAAATTAATTTCCTTTGGGTAAATTCCAAGGAGTGGGATGGCTGGGTTGTATGGTAGGGTTATGTTCAGGTTTCTGAGGAATCTCCAGACTGACTTCCATAGTGGCTTAACTAGTTTGCATTCCCACCAACAGTGGGTTAGTGTCCCTTTTTCCCCACATCCTCTCCAGCATCTATTGTTGGTAGATTTCTGTATGTGAGCCATTCTCACCGGGGTGAGGTGAAACCTCATTGTGGTTTTGATTTGCATTTCTCTGATTGCTAGTGATCTTGAACATTTTTTCATGTGTCTGTTGGCCATTTGGATTTCCTCTTTCGAAAAATGTCTATTGAGGTCCTTGGCCCATCTCTTAAGTGGGTTGTTTGTTCTGTTGTGGATCTTCTTGATTTTTTGTAGATTCTGGTTATCAACCCTTTATCTGTAGTATAGTTTGCAAATAATTTTTCCCATTCTGTCGGGTGCCTCTTCACTTTCCTGACTGTTTCTTTTGAAGTACAGAAACTTCTCAATTTGATGCAATCCCAAATGTTAATTTTGGTTTTGACTGCCTGTGCTCCTGGGGTCTTTTCCAAGAAGTCTTTGCCTGTACCTATATCTTGCAGGGTTTCTCCAATGCTCTCTAATAATTTGATGGTTTTGGGTCTTAGATTTAAGTCTTTAATCCACGTTGAGTGAATTTTTGTGTAAGGTGAAAGATATGGGTCTTGCTTCAAGCTTCTGCACATGGAAATCCAATTTTCCCAGCACCATTTATTGAATAGGCTGTCCTTATTCCAGGGATTAGTTTTGGATCTTTGATCAAATATAAGTTGGCTGTAGATGTTTGGACTGATTTCTGGTGTTTCTATTTTGTTCCATTGGTCTATCCATCTGTTTCTGTACCAGTACCATGCTGTTTTGATAACAACTGCCCTGTATTATGTCCTGAAATCTGGTATTGTGATGCCTCCTGCTTTGTTTTTGTTGTACAAGATTGCTTTGGCTATTCGAGGTCTTCTGTGTCTCCATATGAATTTCAGCATTATTTTTTCCAGATCTGAGAAGAATGTCTTCGGTATCTTGATTGGTATTGCATTGAATGTATAAATTGCTTTTGGGAGAATAGACATTTTGATGATATTGATTCTTCCAGTCCATGAGCATGGAATATTTCTCCATTTCTTGCTATCCTCTTCTATTTCTTTCTGTAAGGTTTTGTAGTTTTCATCGTAGAGATCTTTAACGTCTTTGGTTAAGTTTATTCCAAGGTATTTGATTGTTTTTGTAGCTATTGTGAATGGGATTGATCTTAGAAGTTCTTCCTCAGCCGTGGCATTGCCTGTGTATACAAAGGCTCTTGATTTTTGTGGATTGATTTTATATCCTGCTACTTTGCCAAACTCTTCAATGAGTTCCAGTAGTCTCTTAGTAGTGATCTTTGGGTTCCCTAAATAAAGAATCATATCATCTGCAAAGAGGGATAGTTTGAGTTCTTCCTTCCCGATTTGTATCCCTTTAATTTCTTTTTCTTGCCTAATAGCTCTGGCTAAAACTTCCAGAACTATATTGAAGAGCAGTGGTGAGAGTGGGCATCCCTGTCTGGTACCAGATCTCAGCGGAAATGCTTCCAACTTTTCCACATTCAAAGGATGCTGGCCGTGGGTTTTTCATATATTGCTTTGATTGTTTTGAGGAATGTTCCTTCCATACCCAGTTTGCTTAGAGTTTTCATCATGAAAGGGTGTTGTATTTTATCAAATGCTTTCTCTGCGTCTATTGAGAGAATCATATGGTTTTTCTTCTGCAGTCTGTTAATGTAGTGTATTACGTTGATTGTTTTGTGAATGTTCAACCATCCCTGCATACCAGGGATAAATCCCACTTGGTCTGGGTGGATGATCTTTCTGATGTGTTGTTGCATTCTATTGGCCAGAATTTTATTGAGGATTTTTGCATCTATGTTCATCAGGGTTATTGGTCTGTAATTCTCTTTCAATGCTGCATCTTTTTCCAGCTTAGGAATTAAGGTGATGCTGGCTTCAAAGAAAGAATTTGGGAGGATTCCCTCTTTTTCGATTGTTCTGAATAGTTTGAGAAGAATTGGAGTTAGTTCTTCTCTAAATGTCTGGTAGAACTCAGCAGTGAATCCATCTGGTCCTGGGCTTTTCTTTGTTGGGAGGGCCTTTATTACTGTTTCAATTTCTGTCTCACTTATGGGTCTGTTTAGGTTTTCTATGTCTTCCTGGCTCAATTTAGGTAGGTTCTATGTGTCCAAGAATCTGTCCATTTCTGATAGAATTCCCTGTTTGCTGGCATACAAGTCCTTGTAGTAATTTCTGATGATTCTTTTTATTTCTGTGGTGTCTGTTATGTTTCCTTTTTCATCTCTGATCCTATTGATTTGGGTCTTTTCTCTTCTTTTTGTAGTTAGTTGGGCCAATGGGGTGTCCATTTTGTTTATTTTTTCAAAAAACCAGCTCCTCGTTTGGCTGATTTTTTGTAATTTTTTTTATTCAATCCTGTTGATTTCTTCTTTGATTTTAATTATTTCTCTTCTCCTACTGGGTTTGGGTTTGGTTTGCTGCAGATTTTCTAGATCCTTGAGATGACTTGAAAGCTCATCTATTTGGTGCCTCTCCAATTTCTTGATGTAGGCACCTATTGATATAAACTTTCCTCTTAACACTGCTTTTGTTGTATCCCATAGGTTTTGGTATGTTCTGCTGTTATCCTCATTTACTTCCAGAAAATTTTTGATTTCTCTTTTAATTTCTTCTATGACCCATTGTTCATTCAGGAGCATGTTGTTCAATCTCCATGTGTTTGCACGTGCTCTGGGGATTTCCGAGTTGCTAATTTCCAATTTCATTCCTTTGTGGTCTGAGAAGCTGCATGGTATGATTCTAATTCTTTTGAATTTGCTGAGACTTGCTTTATGGCCTAGTATGTGGTCAATCCTAGAGAAGGTTCCATGGACTGCTGAGAAGAATGTAAAGTCCTTAGATGTACGATGAAATGTTCTGTAGATATCTGTTAGATGCATTTGGGCTATAGTGTCATTTAAATCTACTGTCTCCTTGTTGATCTTCTGTCCTGTTGATCTGTCTATCTCTGAGAGTGGAGTATTGAAGTCCCCCAGTACTATTGTATTGGGGTCTAAGTCTCCCTTTAAGTCCCTTAACAAGTCTTTTAAATAAGCTGGTGCCCTGTGATTAGGTGCATATACATTGATAATTGTTATATCTTCCTGTTGAATGGATCCCTTAATCATTAAATAGTGCCCCTCTTTGTCTCTCCTGACAGTTTTTGTGGTAAAGTTTATGTAGTCCGATATTAAGATGGCTACGCCCGCTCTTTTTTCATTTCTGTTGGCATGGTATATCTTTTTCCAGCCTTTCACTTTCAGTCTACAACCGGATATTTCTGGTTTCATCCAGTCATATCCGGACAAAGTGGTGTGGAATTCATAAGCAATGGACCGAGAAACTCACAATAAAAATGGTTTTGGAGAAAAGCAAAGTCTTTTCATTAGGCAAGTGCATAAAATGTCATCTATACAAACAGAAATATCATGTTTGTTTGCCGCAGTTCCTCTAGCTTTCTCCCTAGAAAATACGAATGTGTACAGCTGGTGTCCCCATGTGGAACCAATTAGTGTTTCTACAGTACAAAATTAAATGTTCCCTGATAAAAACATTCAAAACAATAAAGTCCATCGCTAATATCCAGAAAACACAAACAAAGAGGCTGTAGCAATCTCTGGGATATAGTTATCCAAAACACAACCGGAAATTTATGTTTTCATCCAGTCATATTCGGACAAAGTGGGGTGGAATTCGTATGCAATGGACCAAGAAAATCACAGTAAAAATGGTTTGGGAGAAAAGCAAAGTCTTTTCGTTAGGCAAGTGCATAAAATATCATCTATACAAACAGAAATATCATGTTTGTTTTCCACAGATTCTCTAGCTTTCTCCCTAGAAAATACGAATGCGTAGAGCTGGTGTTTCCATGGGGAACCAATTAGTGTTTCGAAGAAGAAAATTAAATGTTCCCTGATAAAAAACACTCAAAACAATAAAGTCCGTTGACAATATATACAAAACGCAAACACAGAGGCTGTAGCAATATCTGGAATAGAGTTAGCCAAACACAACCGCATATTTCTGGTTTCATCCAGTCATATCCAGACACAGTGGTGTGGAATTCGTATGCAATGGACAGAGAAAATCACAAAGAAAATGGTTTTTGGAAGAAAACAAAGTCTTTTCTTTTCGCAAGTGTATAAAATGTCATCTATACAAACAGAAATATCATGTTTGTTTGCCACAGTTCCTCCAGCATACTCCGTAGAAAATACGAATGCGTAGAGCTGGTGTCTCCAGGTGGAACTGATTAGTGTTTCTATGGTGCAAATTTAAATGTTCCCTGATAAAAACATTCAAATCAATAAAGTCCATCGATAATATCCAGAAAACACAAACACAGAGGCTTTCACAATATTTCGGATTGAGTTAGCCAAAACACAACCGGATATTTTGGTTACATCCAGTCATATTCGGCCAAAGTGGGGTGGAATTCGTATGCAATGGACGGAGAAAATCACAGTAAAAATGGGTTTGGAGAAAAGCAAAGTCTTTTCTTTAGGCAAGTGCATAAAATGCCATCTATACAAACAGATATATCATGTTTGTTTGCCGCAGTTCCTCCAGCTTTCTCCCTAGAAAATACGAATGTGTAGAGCTGGTGTCTCCATGTCCAACCATATTAGTGTTTCCAAGCACAAAATTAAATGTTCCCTGATAAAAAACATTCAAAACAATAAAGTCCGTTGATAATATCCGGAAAACACAAACACAGAGGCTGTAGTAATATCAGGGATTGAGTTAGCCAAAACAAAACCGGATATTTCTGGTTACATGCAGTCATATCTGGAAAAAGTGGGGTGGAATTCGTATGCATTGGACGGAGAAAATCACAATGAAAATGGTTTTTGGAACACAGCAAAGTCTTTTCTATAGGCAAGTGTATAAAATGTCATCGATACAAACAGAAATATCATGTTTGTTTGCCACAGTTCCTCTAGCTTTCTCCCTAGAATATACAAATGTGTAGAGCTGGTGTCTACATGTCAAACCATATTAGTGTTTCCCAGCACAAAATTACATGTTCCCTGATAAAAAACATTCAAAACAAGAAAGTCCATTGATAATATCCGGAAAACACAAACACAGAGCTGAAGCAATATCTGGGATGGAGTTAGCCAAAACACAACCGGATATTTCTGCTTTCATCCAGCCATATCCGGAAAAAGTGGTGTGGAATTCATATGCAATGGACTGAGAAAATCACAGTAAAAATGGGTTTGGAGAAAAGCAAAGTCTTTTCGTTAGGCAAGTGCTTAAAATGTCATCTGTACAGGAATATCATGTTTGTTTGCTGCAGTTCTTCTAGCTTTCTCCCTAGAAAATATGAATGTGTAGAGCTGGTGTCTCCATGTCCAACCATATTAGTGTTTCCAAGCACAAAATTAAATGTTCCCTGATAAAAAACATTCAAAACAATAAAGTCCGTTGATAATGTCCGGAGAACACAAACACACAGCTGAAGCAATATCAGGGATTGAGTTAGCCAAAACACAACCGGATATTTCTGGTTTCATCCAGTCATATCCGGACAAAGTGGGGTGGAATTCGTATGCAATGGACCGAGAAAATCACAGTGAAAATAGTTTTGGAGGAAAGCAAAGTCTTTTCTTTAGGCAAGTGTATAAAATGTCATCCATACAAACAGAAATATCATGTTTGTTTGCCACAGTTCCTCTAGCTTTCTCCCTAGAAAATACGAATGTGTAGAGCTGATGTCTCCCTGTGCAACCATATTAGTGTTTCTAAGGACGAAATTAAATGTTCCCTGATAAAAAATATTCAAAACAATAAAGTCCGTTGATAATATCCAGAGAACACAAACACAGAGGCTGTAGCAATATCTGGGATTCAGTCAGCCAAAACACACCCAGATATTTCTGGTTTCATCCAGTCATATCCGGACAAAGTGGTGTGGAATTCATATGCAATGGACCGAGAAAATCACAGTAAAAATGGTTTCTGAGTAAAGCAAAATCTTTTCATTAGGCAAGTGCATAAAATGTCATGTACACAAACAGAAATATCATGTTTGTTTGCCACAGTTCCTCTAGCTTTCTCCCTAGAAAATACGAGTGTGTAGAGCTGGTGTCTCAATGTCAAACGCTATTAATGTTTCCAAGCAAAAAATTAAATGTTCCCTGATAAAAACACTCAAAACAATAATGTCCGTTGATAATATCCACAAAACACAAACACAGAGGCTGTAGCAATATCTGGGATTGAGTTAGCCAAAACACAACCGGATATTTCTGGTTTCATCGAGTCATATGCAGACAAAGTCGGGTGGAATTCGTATGCAATGGACAGAGAAAATCACAGTAAAAATGGTTTTACAAGAAAAGCAAAGTCTTTTCGTTAGGCAAGTGCATAAAATGTCATCTATACAAACAGAAATATCATGTTTGTTTGCCGCAGTTCCTCTAGATTTCTCCCTAGAATATACGAATGTGTAGAGCTGGTGTCTCCAGGTGGAACCAAATAGTGTTGCTACGGTACAAAATTAAATGTTCCCTGATAAAAATATTCAAAACAATAAAGTCCATCGATAATATCCAGAAAACACAAACACAGAGGTTTTCACAATATTTCGGATTGAGTTAGCCAAAACACAACCGGATATTTCTGGTTACATCCAGTCATATCCGGACAAAGTGGGGTGGAATTCATATGCAAAGGATGGAGAAAATCACAGTAAAAATGGGTTTGGAGAAAAGCAAAGTCTTTTCGTTAGGCAAGTGCTTAAAATGTCATCGATACAAGCAGAAATATCATGTTTGTTTGCCGCAGTTCCTCTAGCTTTCTCCCTAGAAAATACGAATGTGTAGAGCTGGTGTATCCATGTGGAACCAATTAGAGTTTTCAGCTAAAATTAAATGTTCACTGATAAAAAACATTCAAAACAAGAAAGTCCGTTGATAATAACCGGAAAAACCAAAGACAGAGCTGAAGCAATATCTGGGATTGAGTTAGCTAAAACACAACCAGATATTTCTGCTTGCATCCAGCCATACCCGGACAAAGTGGTGTGGAATTCATATGCAATGGACTGAGAAAATCACAGTAAAAATGGTTTCTGAGAAAAGCAAAGTCTTTTCGTTAGGCAAGTGCATAAAATGTCATCGGTAGAAAGAGAAATATCATGTTTGTTTGCCGCAGTTCCTCCAGCTTTCTCCCTAGAAAATACGAATGTGTAGAGCTGATGTCTCCATGTCCAACCATATTAGTGTTTCCAAGCACAAAATTAAAGGTTCCCTGATAAAAAACATTCAAAACAAGAAAGTCCGTTGATAATATCCGGAAAACAGAAACACAGAGCTGAAGCAATATCAGGATTTGAGTTAGCCAAAACACAACCAGATATTTCTGCTTTCATCCAGCCATATCCGGACAAAGTGGTGTGGAATTCGTATGCAATGGACCGAGAAAATCACAGTAAAAATGGTTTCTGAGAAAAGCAAAGTCTTTTCGTTAGGCAAGTGCATAAAATGTCATCTGTAGAAACAGAAATATCATGTTTGTTTGCCACAGTTCCTCTAGCTTTCTACCTAGAAAATACGAATGTGTAGAGCTGGTGTCTCCATGGGGAACCAATTAGTGTTTCGAAGCAGAAAATTACATGTTCCCTGATAAAAAACATTCAAAAAATAAAGTCCGTAGATAATATCCAGAAAACACAAACACACAGCCTGTAGCAATATCTGGGATTGAGTTAGCCAAAACACAACCGGATATTTCTGGTTTCATCCAGTCATAAGCAGACAAAGTGGTGTGGAATTCATATGCAATAAGCAGAGAAAATCACAGTAAAAAAATGGTTTTGGAGAAAAGCAATCTTTTCGTTAGGCAAGTGCATAAAATGTCATCTATACAAACACAAATATCATGTTTCGTTCCGGAGTTCTTCTGGATTTTTCCCTAGAAAATACGAATGTGTAGAGCTGGTATCTCCATTTTGAACCAATTAGTGTTTCTACGGTACAAAATTAAATGTTCCCTGATAAAAACATTCAAATCAATAAAGTCCATCGATAATATCCAGAAAACACAAACACAGAGGCTTTCACAATATTACAGATTGAGTTAGCCAAAACACAACCGGATATTTCTGGTTTCATCCATTTATATCCGGACAAAGTGGGGTGGAATTCATATGCAATGGACAGAGAAAATCACAGTACAAATGGTTTTGGAGAAAAGCAAAGTCTTTTCTTTAGGCAAGTGCATAAAATGTCATCTATACCAACAGAAATATCATGTTTGTTTGCCGCAGTTCCTCTAGCTTTCTCCCTAGAATATACGAATGTGTAGAGCTGGTGTCTCCATGTGCAACCATATTAGTGTTTCTAAGCACAAAATTACATATTCCCTGATAAAAAACATTCAAAACAAGAAAGTCCGTTGATAATATCAGGAAAAAACAAACAGAGCTGAGGCAATATCTGGGATTGAGTTAGCCAAAGCACAACCGGATATTTCTGCTTTCATCCAGCCATATCCAGACAAAGTGGTGTGGAATTCGTATGCAATGGACGGAGAAAATCACAGTAAAAATGGTTTTGGAGAAAAGCAAAGTCTTTTCGTTAGGCAAGTGCATAAAATGTCATCTATACAAACAGAAATATCATGTTTGTTTGCCGCAGTTCCTCTAGCTTTCTCCCTAGAAAATACGAATGTGTAGAGCTGGTGTCTCCAATTCCAACCATATTAGTGTTTCCAAGCACATATTTCTGGTTTCATCCAGTCATATCCAGACAAAGTGGGGGGGAATTCGTATGCAATGGACTGAGAAAATCACAGTACAAATGGTTTTGGAGAAAAGCAAAGTCTTTTCGTTAGGCAAGTGCATAAAATGTCATCTATACAAACAGAAATATCATGTTTCTTTGCCGCAGTTCCTCTAGCTTTCTCCCTAGAAAATACGAATGTGTAGAGCTGGTGTCTCCATGGGGAACCAATTAGTGTTTCGAAGCAGAAAATTACATGTTCCCTGATAAAAAACATTCAAAAAATAAAGTCCGTAGATAATATCCAGAAAACACAAACACACAGCCTGTAGCAATATCTGGGATTGAGTTAGCCAAAACACAACCGGATATTTCTGGTTTCATCCAGTCATATGCAGACAAAGTGGTGTGGAATTCATATGCAATAAGCAGAGAAAATCACAGTAAAAATGGTTTTGGAGAAAAGCAATCTTTTCGTTAGGCAAGTGCATAAAATGTCATCTATACAAACACAAATATCATGTTTCGTTCCGGAGTTCTTCTGGATTCTTCCCTAGAAAATACGAATGTGTAGAGCTGGTATCTCCATTTTGAACCAATTAGTGTTTCTACGGTACAAAATTAAATGTTCCCTGATAAAAACATTCAAATCAATAAAGTCCATCGATAATATCCAGAAAACACAAACACAGAGGCTTTCACAATATTACAGGTTGAGTTAGCCAAAACACAACCGGATATTTCTGGTTTCATCCATTTATATCCGGACAAAGTGGTGTGGAATTCGTATGCAATGGACGGAGAAAATCACAGTAAAAATGGGTTTCGAGAAAAGCAAAGTCTTTTCATTAGGCAAGTGCTTAAAATGTCATCTGTAGAAACAGAAATATCATGTTTGTTTGCCGCAGTTCCTCTAGCTTTCTCCCTAGAAAATACGAATGTGTAGAGCTGGTGTCTCCATGGGGAACCAATTAGTGTTTCGAAGCAGAAAATTACATGTTCCCTGATAAAAAACATTCAAAAAATAAAGTCCGTAGATAATATCCAGAAAACACAAACACACAGCCTGTAGCAATATCTGGGATTGAGTTAGCCAAAACACAACCGGATATTTTTGGTTTTATGCAGTCATACCCGTACAAAGTGGTGAGGAATTCACATGCAATAAGCAGAGAAAATCACAGTAAAAATGGTTTTGGAAAAAGCAAAGTATTTTTGTTAGGCAAGTGCATAAAACGTCATCTATACAAACACAAATATCATGTTTCGTTCCGGAGTTCTTCTGGATTTTTCCCTAGAAAATACGAATGTGTAGAGCTGGTATCTCCATGTTGAACCAATTAGTATTTCTACGGTACAAAATTAAATGTTCCCTGATAAAAAACATTCAAAACAATAAAGTCCATAGATAATATCCAGAAAACACAAACACAGAGGTTTTCACAATATTTCAGATTGAGTTAGCCAAAACACAACCGGATATTTCTGGTTACATCCAGTCATATCCGGACAAAGTGGGGTGGAATTCATATGCAAAGGATGGAGAAAATCACAGTAAAAATGAGTTTGGAGAAAAGCAAAGTCTTTTCGTTAGGCAAGTGCATAAAATGTCATCTATACAAACAGAAATATCATGTTTGTTTGCCGCAGTTCCTCTAGCTTTCTCCCTAGAAAATACGAATGTGTAGAGCTGGTGTCTCCATGGGGAACCAATTAGTGTTTCGAAGCAGAAAATTACATGTTCCCTGATAAAAAACATTCAAAAAATAAAGTCCGTTGATAATATCCAGAAAACACAAACACACAGCCTGTAGCAATATCTGGGATTGAGTTAGCCAAAACACAACCGGATATTTCTGGTTTCATCCAGTCATATGCAGACAAAGTGGTGTGGAATTCATATGCAATAAGCAGAGAAAATCACAGTAAAAATGGTTTTGGAGAAAAGCAATCTTTTCGTTAGGCAAGTGCATAAAATGTCATCTATACAAACACAAATATCATTTTTCGTTCCAGAGTTCTTCCTGATTTTTCCCTAGAAAATACGAATGTGTAGAGCTGGTATCTCCATTTTGAACCAATTAGTGTTTCTACGGTACAAAATTAAATGTTCCCTGATAAAAACATTCAAATCAATAAAGTCCATCGATAATATCCAGAAAACACAAACACAGAGGCTTTCACAATATTACAGGTTGAGTTAGCCAAAACACAACCGGATATTTCTGGTTTCATCCAGCCATATCCGGACAAAGTGGTGTGGAATTCGTATGCAATGGACGGAGAAAATCACAGTAAAAATGGGTTTCGAGAAAAGCAAAGTCTTTTCATTAGGCAAGTGCTTAAAATGTCATCTGTAGAAACAGAAATATCATGTTTGTTTGCCGCAGTTCCTCTAGCTTTCTCCCTAGAAAATACGAATGTGTAGAGCTGGTGTCTCCATGGGGAACCAATTAGTGTTTCGAAGCAGAAAATTACATGTTCCCTGATAAAAAACATTCAAAAAATAAAGTCCGTAGATAATATCCAGAAAACACAAACACACAGCCTGTAGCAATATCTGGGATTGAGTTAGCCAAAACACAACCGGATATTTTTGGTTTTATGCAGTCATACCCGTACAAAGTGGTGAGGAATTCACATGCAATAAGCAGAGAAAATCACAGTAAAAATGGTTTTGGAAAAAGCAAAGTATTTTTGTTAGGCAAGTGCATAAAACGTCATCTATACAAACACAAATATCATGTTTCGTTCCGGAGTTCTTCTGGATTTTTCCCTAGAAAATACGAATGTGTAGAGCTGGTGTCTCCATGTTGAACCAATTACTGTTTCTACGGTACAAAATTAAATGTTCCCTGATAAAAATATTCAAATCAATAAAGTCCATCGATAATATCCAGAAAACACAAACACAGAGGCTTTCACAATATTTCGGATTGAGTTAGCCAAAACACAACCGGATATTTCTGCTTTCATCCAGCCATATCCGGACAAAGTGGTGTGGAATTCATATGCAATGGACTGAGAAAATCATAGTAAAAATGGTTTTGGAGAAAAGCAAAGTCTTTTCATTACGCAAGTGCTTAAAATGTCATCTGTACAAACAGAAATATCATGTTTGTTTGCCGCAGTTCCTCTAGCTTTCTCCCTAGAAAATACGAATGTGTAGAGCTGATGTCTCCATGTCCAACCATATTAGTGTTTCCAAGCACAAAATTAAATGTTCCCTGATAAAAAACAATCAAAACAAGAAAGTCCGTTGATAATATCCGGAAAATACAAAGACAGAGCTGAGGCAATATCTGGGATTGAGTTAGCCAAAACACAACCGGATATTTCTGCTTTCATCCAGCCATATACCGGACAAAGTGGGGGGGAATTCATATGCAATGGACTGAGAAAATCACAGTAAAAATGGGTTTGGAGAAAAGCAAAGTCCTTTCGTTAGGCAAGTGCATAAAATGTCATCGATACAAACAGAAATATCATGTTTGTTTGCCACAGTTCCTCTAGCTTTCTCCCTAGAATAAACGAATGTGTAGAGCTGGTGTCTCCAGGTGGAACCAAATAGTGTTGCTATGGTACAAAATTAAATGTTCCCTGATAAAAATATTCAAAACAATAAAGTCCATCGATAATATCCAGAAAACACAAGCACAGAGGTTTTCACAATATTTTGGATTGAGTTAGCCAAAACACAACCGGATATTTCTGGTTACATCCAGTCATATTCGGCCAAAGTGGGGTGGAATTTGTATGCAACGGACGGAGAAAATCAAGTAAAACTGGGTTTGGAGAAAAGCAAAGTCTTTTCATTAGGCAAGTGCATAAAATGTCATCGATACAAACAGAAATATCATGTTTGTTTGCCGCAGTTCCTCCAGCTTTCTCCCTAGAAAATACGAATGTGTAGAGCTGGTGTCTCCATGTGGAACCAATTAGAGTTTCACAGCACAAAATTAAATGTTCCCTGATAAAAAACATTCAAAACAATAAAGTCCGTTGATAATATCCAGAAAACACAAAAACAGAGCTGAAGCAATATCAGGGATTGAGTTAGCCAAAACACAACTGGATATTTCTGGTTACATCCAGTCATATCCAGACAAAGTGGTGTGGAATTCGTATGCATTGGACTGAGAAAATCACAATGAAAATGGTTTTTGGAAGAAAGCAAAGTCTTTTCTATAGGCAAGTGTATAAAATGTCATCTATACAACCAGAAATATCATGTTTGTTTGCCGCAGTTCCTCTAGCTTTATCCCTAGAAAATACGAATGTATAGAGCTGGTGTCTCCATGTGCAACCATATTAGTGTTTCTAAGCACAAAATTACATGTTCCCTGATAAAAAACATTCAAAACAAGAAAGTCCGTTGATAATATCCGGAAAAAACAAAGACAGAGCTGAGGCAATATCTGGGATTGAGTTAGCCAAAACACAACCAGATATTTCTGCTTTCATCCAGCCACATCCGGACAAAGTGGTGTGGAATTCATATGCAATGGACTGAGAAAATCACAGTAAAAATGGTTTCTGAGAAAAGCAAATTCTTTTCGTTAGGCAAGTGCTTAAAATGTCATCTGTACAAACAGAAATATCATGTTTGTTTGCCGCAGTTCCTCTAGCTTTCTCCCTAGAAAATACGAATGTGTAGAGCTGGTGTCTCCATTTCCAATCATATTAGTGTTTCCCAGCACAAAATTAAATGTTCCCTGATAAAAAACATTCAAAACAAGAAAGTCCGTTGATAATATCCGGAAAACACAAACACAGAGCTGAAGCAATATCAAGGATTGAGTTAGCCAAAACAAAACCGGATATTTCTGGTTTCATACAGCCATATCCGGACAAAGTGGTGTGGAATTCATATGCAATCGACTGAGAAAATCACAGTAAAAATGGTTTTGGAGAAAAGCAAAGTCTTTTCGTTAGGCAAGTGCATAAAATGTCATCTATACAAACAGAAATATCATGTTTGTTTTCCGCAGTTCCTCTAGCTTTCTCCCTAGAAAATACGAATGTGTAGAGCTGATGTCTCCATGTCCAACCATATTAGTGTTTCGAAGCAGAAAATTACATGTTCCCTGATAAAAAACATTCAAAATAATAAAGTCCGTTTATACTATCTGGAAAACACAAACACAGAGGCTGTAGCAATATCTGGGATTCAGTCAGCCAAAACACAACCAGATATTTCTGGTTTCATCCAGTCATATTCGGACAAAGTGGGGTGGAATTCGTATGCAATGGACCGAGAAAATCACAGTAAAAATGGTTTCTGAGAAAAGCAAAATCTTTTCATTAGGCAAGTGCATAAAATGTCATCTATATAAACAGAAATATCATGTTTGTTTGCCGCAGTTCCTCTAGCTTTCTCCCTAGAAAATACAAATGTGTAGAGCTGGTGTCTCCATGTGGAACCAATTAGAGTTTCCCAGCACAAAATTAAATGTTCCCTAAAAAAACATTCAAAATAATAATGTCCGTTGATAATATCCGGAAAACACAAACACAGAGGCTGTAGCAATATCTGGGATTGAGTTCGCCAAAACACAACCGGATATTTCTGCTTTCATCCAGCCATATCCAGACAAAGTGGTGTGGAATTCATATGCAATGGACTGAGAAAATCACAGTAAAAATGGTTTTGGAGAAAAGCAAAGTCTTTTCGTTAGGCAAGTGCATAAAATGTCATCTATACAAACACAAATATCATGTTTGTTTTCCGCAGTTCCTCTAGATTTCTCCCTACAAAATACAAATGTGTAGAGCTGGTGTCTCCGTGTGGAGTCAACTAGTGTTTCCCAGTACAAAATTAAATGTTCCCTGATAAAAAATATTCAAAACAATAAAGTCCATTGATAATATCCAGAATACACAAACACAGAGCCTGTAGCAATATCTGGGTTTGAGTTAGCCAAAGCACAACCGGAGAGTTCTGGTTTCAACCAGTCCTATCCAGACAAAGTGGTGTAGAATTCGTTTGCAATGGACTGAGAAAATCACAGTAAAAATGGTTTTGGAGAAAAGCAAAGTCTTTTCGTTAGGCACTTGCATAAACTTTCATCTATACAAACAGAAATATCATGTTTGTTGCCGCAGTTCCTCTAGCTACCTCCCTAGAAAATACGAATGTGTAGAGCTGGTGTCTCCATGTGGAACCAATTAGAGTTTCCCAGCACAAAATTAAATGTTCCCTAAAAAAACATTCAAAATAATAATGTCCATTGATAATATCCGGAAAACACAAACACAGAGGCTGTAGCAATATCTGGGATTGAGTTAGCCAAAACAAAACCGGATATTTCTGGTTTCATCCAGCCATATCCAGACAAAGTGGTGTGGAATTCATATGCAATGGTCTGAGAAAATCACAGTAAAAATGGTTTTGGAGAAAAGCAAAGTCTTTTCGTTAGGCAAGTGCATAAAATGTCATCTATACAAACAGAAATATCATGTTTGTTTTCTGCAGTTCCTCTAGCTTTCTCCCTAGAAAATACAAATGTGTAGAGCTGGTGTCTCCATGTGGAGTCAACTAGTGTTTCTCAGTACAAAATTAAATGTTCCCTGATAAAAAACATTCAAAACAATAAAGTCCATTGATAATATCCAGAATACACAAACACAGAGCCTGTAGCGATATCTGGGTTTGAGTTAGCCAAAGCACAACCGGAGAGTTCTGGTTTCATCCAGTCATATCCGGACAAAGTGGGGGTGGAATTCATATGCAATGAACAGAGAAAATCACAGTACAAATGGTTTTGGAGAAAAGCAAAGTCTTTTCATTAGACAAGTGCATAATATGTCATCTATACAAACAGAAATATCATGTTTGTTTGCCGCAGTTCCTCCAGCTTTCTCCCTAGAAAATACGAATGTGTAGAGCTGGTGTCTCCATGTGGAACCAATTAGTGTTTCCAAGCACAAAATTAAATGTTCCCTGATAAAAAACATTCAAAACAGTAAAGTCCATTGATAATATCCAGAAAACACAAACACAGGGGTTGTAGCAATATCTGGGATTGAGTTAGCCAAAACACAAGCGGATAGTTGTGGTTTCATCCAGTCAGAAAAGAGAGAGGGATCTTCCATCCACTGGTTCATTCTTCAAATGGCCATAATGGCCAGAGCTGCACTGATTCGAGGCTAGGAGCCATAAGCTTCTTCTAGTTGTCCCACATAGGTGCAGGGGTGCAAGAGGTTGGGCCATCTTTTACTGCTTTTCCAGGCCATAGTAGAGAGCTATGTCAGAAGTGGTGCAGCAGGCACCTATATGGAATGCTGTCACTGCAGTTGGCAACTGGCCCGAAGATTTAATAATGTTTAACACTTTGCAACATGCAGTTCATATGTAGATTTAATACATTCATGTTGCATCACACTTTTTTTAATGATTTATTTTATTTATTTGAAGGAGTTACAGAGAGAGGTAGATACAGAGAGAGAGGTCTTCCATCCACTGGTTCACTCTCCAGATAGCCACGATGGTCAGAGTTGCACCAATCAGAAGCCAGGAGCCAGAAGCCCCTTCTGGGTCTCCCATGCAGGTGCAGGGTCCCAAGGACTTTGTTACAAGCACGTACTGTCATGCAGCTCGACAGTAGCAAGTGCAACGTACAACTTGTCAGTCATGGGGAAGAAAGGAACACACTGACACAAGATTGATTTTCCTATGAATGATTTTTATTGTTTACACACCAGGGACACACCAGGGGTTTATTATATTATTCCACTGCTTAGTTATTAGGATCAATATACTCATCTATATCAATATGCTTATCAATTTTGCCATTTAACATTCTTAATATAACTGCTTAACATAACTACTTTGCCTGCTAACCTAACTTAACATAACTACTTAACACACTTATCAATATCACTAATGTCACTATCAATAATATCAATAATATCACTTAGCATAACGTATAGCTGACTTAACACACTTGCTGAATTACTTAGCTTAATGTAACTACTTATCTTAATATATACCTAACTTAACAATATCACTTATTGGCCAGAAAATCAATATTCTTATATCACAAGTCACAACAAACACTATTAAAGTAATCTCAAGTACTATCACAATGATCAACACAAGCACAGCAAACGATTCAATACATAACATTGGTTTGCTACATATCTAGGCTTGCATCACTGTCATGAATGTGTTTATCCTGTGGGGAGAGTCCAGTGTCCAGAGTTCAACATCCCAGCAGGGATGGACCTCTGATCAGTCACAGGCAGCAGGCCTGGAGTCCTTGGAGGAACAGTGAGGTGTGAGGCGATGGGTAGGCGATGAGATGGTGAGGTGGTGAGGTGAGGCAATTACTCGGGTAATGTGGTGACAGCTCTGCTACTCATGCATGACAAGGAGGCAATGAGGCAATGAGGTGGTGGCTTTGCTGGTCAGGCAGGGTGGCATGGCAGCAATGCAGTAGCTCCACTGGCCTCTTGGTCCTGTCATCACTTTGTGCCATGTAGCAAGAGAGCTAGAAGGCTGGCTCTTCAGCTCCAAGTGTGAGGAGATCCAGAGGTTCACACATACTGAGCCCCCCCCCACACACACACACACAGTGGGGTATTACAGCTCAGGGACAGCTCTGCAGATTGGCTTGTGCCACTACCTGCTCCATGCAGAGTAGTGGGCTGCCTTTTCAGCTCCAAGTCCATGCTTATAAATTAGCTTTTAAATGGTCAGTGATTGAGGTAGTAATCTTAAATCTCCACACACAAGTCCTCCTTTGTAAGGAGGATTCTATGGTTGAACATGACCAAAGTCCCCTGCCTCAGTTTTCTCACCTTCAAGTACACCCATAAGGTGGGAATAGATTCATGCATCTTCCATTTACATGATTCTGTTCATTCAGCCATTCATTATCATGTGCCCTCTGATGTGGCTCTATGGAGGTCTGGTGGCATGAGAGGTTTATGCTAAGAAGACAAGACCAGAAAAAAGCCTTCCTATGAAAGAGGGAATCTCAGGGTTAAAATGATTGTGGCTTCAAATGTGGGGAGCTCCCACAGTCCCCTCAGCCAAAGCCAGAGATGATTTTCTCTTTCTTGGTTATGCCTCTCTGCAAAGACATGGGCACTAGGATAGAAGTTGGGAGATCCCAGCCTTGTCCAGGTTAATGATTGGTTTGATAGCCTCCCAGTTAAGATCCATGTTCTGATCCCAGCTTCAGTTATCAAACTTCTACCTACTATTTTTCTATTTTCATTTCATACAATGGTATCATTTCTGGGCTCTGCTACCTCTGAGATCTGACCCTTTTTTAAAATTAATTTATTTATTTGAAAATCAGAGTTACAGAGAGATAGAAGGAGAGGCAGAGAGAGAAAGAGGTCTTCCATATGCTGGTTCACTCCCCAATTGGCTGCAATGGCTGGAGCTGCACTGCTCAGAACCCAGGAGCCTGGAGATTCTCCAGGTCTTCCCATGGGAGTGCAGGAGCCCAAGGACTTGTGCCATCTCCTTTCCCAGGCCATAGCAAAGAGATGAATCAGAAGTGGAGCTGCTGGGAATTGAACCGGTGTCCATATGGGATGCTGGCACTGCAGAGGGTGGCTTTACCCTTTACACCACAATGCCAGCCTGAGATCTGACCTTAACCTGGTGGTTCCTGCCTGATGGGCATGGCATCCACAAATGATGTAGGTGATTGTATTGTGCATCTACAACTTTTATCACATTGTTTTTAATTATCTATATCCTTGTCATTCGTCCACCAGGACTGAAATTGCCTTTAGGGTAATCATGGTATTCACATTATTCATGTTGCATCAATTATACCCAGGAGAGTACCAGGCATAATGCAGATAAGTCATTCCTGTCTCCTTTCATCCTCTGCTCCTCATTCCCACAGTGCTAGGGGCTCTTGCTCTTCTTCTCCTCCTCCACCCCTCCCTCTGCACAGCTACCACCACCATGAGACTCACACATCATGCTCCTCTACTCCCTCTGACCCCATATGCTCTCCAGTTCCAGTGAATCCTAACAGAATGACACATCAAGTGGAGGTTTAGTTGTGCTCATGAAGCGAAGCTACAGTGCTCCACTATCACTAAGTGAATTGCAGATGTTGGACTTGAAAGTTCTGATTGTTGTGCTCAGTTCTTATGGTCCTATGCCAATTGAGGACATGGCAGAAATTAAAGAGATGCCTGCCTGCATATTACATTCAGTTAGGAGCCACAGAGTTTTGCAGCATTGTTGTTAGAGACCTTTCCATTTATTCACTGCTCAAATCTATTGCTTTCTTTTCTGCTTTGTGTCCATCCACTTGTATCAGAGTAGCCAAGACAAAGTGAGTTTTTAATGACTCATGATGGTGAGCCAGTGGCTAGACATCTTACTTGGACTTTATAATGTGTATTTTGGTTATTCCAAAAAAATTGTATTTTTAAAGATTTGTTCATTTATTTGAAATAGTTACACAGAGAGAGAAGGAGAGGGAAAGGTCCTCCATTCATTGGTTCATTCCCAATTGGCTGCAATGGTCGGAGCTGTGTCAATCTGAAGTCAGGAGCCTGGAGCTCCCATGTGGGTGCAGGGGCCCAAGGCTTTGGACCATCTTCTGCTTTCCCAGGCCATAGCAGAGAGCTGTAGCAGAAGTGGAGCAGCCGGAACATGAACTGATGCCCATATGTGATGCTGGCACTGCAGGTGGCACCTTTACCCAGTACGCCATAGTGTCACCTCCCCCCCACCCAGGAAAATTTTTTCACTTCTTTCCTGCTTAAGTGTGCTTTAGTTACCTAAGGTTGGTGAATATATAAATTGTGAATTAGTGAGGTATTCCAAATTTAGCTTTGAATTATATGATTTTGTGAGTTTTTTAATTTAACTTTTTTATAAATATTGACCATTACTACACTTTTTAAAAAATATCTATTTATTTACTTATTTGAAAATCAGAGTTACACAGAGAGAGGAGAGGCAGAGAGAGAGAGGTCTTCCATCTGAGGTTCACTCCCCAATTGGCCACAATGGCTGGAGCTGTGCTGATCTGAAGCCAGGAGCCAGGAGCCTCCCATGGGTCTCCCATGTGGGTGCAGGGGCCCAAGGACTTGGGCCATCTTCTACTGCTTTCCCAGGCCATAGCAGAGAGATGGATCAGAAGAGGAGCAGCCGGGACTAGAACTGGCACCCAAATGGGATGCCGGCGCTTCAGGCCAGGGCATTAACCTGCTGCACCACAGTGCCGGCCCTGAAGGTATCCTTTTATTACTGATGAGCGTTAATGTACTGAGAACACCTTGTCTATTAAATAATAAAGTCCAAATGAAGATTTACACGAGTTCCCTCCTGCCTCTTCTACTATTGAAATCCTGTTGTTTCTGCCTTTTAGATCTCCCTGTAATCTGTTGCCTCTTCTTCATGCTCACTGCCACCATACCTTGGCTCAGATCCTACTAAATTACCTTTGATATACTTTTTAATTGACCTCTCTGCTTTTTATTTTTCTTACCTTTGTGTCAAAAGCCTTTTAGTTCACCCCAGCCTTTTCCTGATTGCTCAGGATTTCTTATTCCAATATCTAGGAAAATCATATGGCTGGTTCTTTCAACATACCACACACAAGAATGCTCAGTAAATGCTTACTAAATAATGAATGGAATGCCTTACAAAGAAAGGGTGAACATTTAACCTGCTTGATCCTAGATGGTTTCTGTTTATACATTTCAACCCTGTGTCATTATTAATATGTCTCTTTTATTATCAAATTTGTCTCTGAGCAACAAATTATACATTCATCTAATTGTGGCGGTTATCAAATAGATATCTATTTCATTGTCTCTTCAACTAGGTAGTTCTCAGGGATCAGAAATTGTATTTGTTTAATTTTTATAGCCTCATTTATTCATTCAACTAAAAGAATGACTCTATCAAGATGCTGAGCTTTCATGTCAAAGCAAACATGTTTCTTGCCCTCCTGAATTTTCAATCTGGCAAGAAAAAGCAGTCTACACAAAGAATATTGCCTGATATAATAAACATTAGTGTGAAATGAATGAATACATTTAAGCATTCCTAATCCAGCAATTCTAATCCCATGAATTATAATTGACAGAAGTAATCACAAACAGAACTCCATGTCATCCTGCTTACATTTACATCTCTACTTAAAATCTTAAAAATCAAACACCACATATATACCTAAGAATGCATAATATTTATATGCTATCTTGATATTAAACATGAGACAAATAACCATGCATCAATAGCAACTTTGAATCTCCTTTCTTTTTAGATAAGTTGTAATCCTACATGTTTCTCTACATTGAAGATTAGCATTGTAGATACTCTTCCTTTCCCTCACTTTTTATTTTAGAGATGAGAAACCTGGGGTTTTAGAAACTGAGCCCCAAGATAAAAGAAATATTTCCTTCTTTAAAGAAGATTTTTTTTTTATTTGAAAGGTGGAGTTACAGAGAGGCAGAGGCAGAGAGAGAAAGAAGTCTTCCATCCACTAGTTCACTCCCAAAATGGTTGCAATGGCCACAGTTAAACTGATCCAAAGCCAGGAGCCAGGAAATTCTTCTGGGTCTCCAATGTGGATGGAGGGTCCCAGTCATTTGGGCCATCTTCTGCTTTCCCAGGCTAGAGCAGAAAGCTGGATTGAAAGTGGAGCAGCAGGGACTTGAACCAGCACTCGTATGGAATGCCAGTGCTGAAGGCAGAGGCTTAGCCCACTATGCTACAGTACTGGTCCTGAAAGATTTCTTAAATCAGTATTTCACTTTGATTGGCCTTTAACCTAGACTTTTTAACCATATTTCCATGGGCAAATTCAATTCTAAACTCTTTTCACCTCAGCTTTCTCTTTGTAAATTGATAATACTGTCTCCAGAATTAATCTAAGGTATAATTGATACAAAGTAAGGCAAGGCACTTACTCCGTTAATCTAGCCCCTAGAAGATACTTGGCAATGTTAATTCTGTATCCAGTTCTCCTGTTTTTTTGTACTTGTTGAATTAGAGGTGGGGTAAAATGATTTGAAAAGAACAATAAACATCAACAAGACACAAATAAAAATTGTATTCTCAAATCTAGATGTTAAACTATGCCGTCTACACCTGTGCTAAGTTACATTGAAATCATTGTCATTCATTACTTGAGAGAAGCTGTCCAGGAATACAGCAGCAGTAGGATTTTTCTGAGGGAAACAGCGTGTGTGAGGGAACTGGGATTTGGGACTCAGCAGCAGTGGCTGTCACTTCTTAAGATTTTGTTCAAGAAAGGAAGAACAGCAACTGACCCTTGAGATTTGGGGTGGGAAGGAAGGGAAGGAGGGATGTAAACAATAGCAAATGCCCTCTGGTTCTCAGCCTGTCTCCACCCACCCCACACTGAAGCCCTAGGAGAGGGCCAGTAAGACTATCTAGGAATGTCCTGGCCTGGACTCCATTTCCCAGAGTCACCCGGTGCTCTAACGCTTTGCGTGCTCTGAACGCCTGTGCGTGTGAATGTGGGAGAACTGCGCATGTGCGTGCCTTTCCACGTGGCCCGGGGCTGGGAACAGAGGGAGTTCATTTACTCACCAGAGTGTTCCCTGAGAGGCCGTGCTGCTCCTTCTCCCACATTCACTGGGGCGTCTTGCTCTGCAAGTGCAGTTTCAGGCGGTTCGGAAGCACACGCCCCAGACCTGCCGCCCGCTGCTTCTGTGCCTCTGCATCTGCCCCCCCGGGTCCCAAGTTCCAGCGACTTCTCCTGTCCCACACTCCGCTTTGCTCCCAGTGTGTCCTGAAGAAAGGGGACGTGCTCCCGAGATTTTCCACGGTAAGTATGGAGAACAGGAAGGGGCGACTATGCGTGTGTGGGAGAGGGGTGGGTGCGATGGCGGGTGGTGGCTCCCAGACATTGATCACTTGCTTCTCAGTGATCCTGGGAGCTTCTCCGGCAGAGTCAAGGCTAGGCCCAGGTGTGTGTCTCCCACCGCCGCTTCCCAGTCTCCCAACGCTCGGCCAGTCCTACGGGCTGCCTCGCTCAAATTCCTTAAAGTACACTGGACGAGGAACGGCACCAGCAGGGCAGTTGAGGGCACAGCAGAAAGGAGTTCCATTCTCTATATTTAAATGATCCCAGTTCTCACTTTGGGTGGGTCAGAGAATGCCTTCCGGCTGGGCCTCCAGCTATATCCCATGGTGGTTCCAGCTGGGCGGGGCTTGGTGGCCTTCTGCCGGAGCCTGAGGCAGTTAAGAGGTGGGGATGGAGGATCAGAGTAGGATCTGGCTCATGGCCCCCATGCTGGACCCCACGGACACATTTGACAGCTGGGGCGCTATGTGTTTGGATGTATTTCCCAGCGGCAACGTGAAGCTTGTGCAGTAGCTTTGTGGCTTGATTTCTCCTCCGTGTTTAATTAACAGACTCTTTCGATCTGGAGCTTGAGGCCATGGAAACATAGCTGATTTATTTTCCTGCTTTTTGATTTCTGTCTTCAACCCTTCTTTCTTCTCACTATTATTATCTGCTGCTAATCCCATTGCAAAGTGAGAAGTGAACTGAAATTAATGCAAGTCTACCCTGTGAGTTAATAATGAGCTACTTTAATATGGATTTTCATAAAGTGGAGAGCTGTGAAAACATAAATACAGAAAAGTAAATTTTTCTCTTCCCTCACTCAGCACTCTGCTAAACTGATTATCTTACAGTCCACACTGTTTTAATTAAGAGGGCCAGTTACCTTTTTTTTTTTTTAAGATTTTATTTATTTATTTGAAAGGCAGAGTTACAGAGAGGCAAAGACACAGAGAAAGAGAGGTCTCCCATCTGCTGGTTCACTCCCCAGGTGGTCACAATGGCCAGAACTGCATGGATCTGAAGTCAGGAGCCAGGAGCTTCTTCCAGGTCACCCACACAGGTACAGGGGACCGAGCACTTGGACTATCTTCCACTGCTTTCCCAGGCCATAGCAGAGAGCTGGATCAGAAGTGGAGCAGCCAGGTCTCAAACTGGCTCCCATATGGTTTTGTTCCCATATGGCCGCAGCACCAGCTTCAAGTTACTTTTCTTATTCTGGATTCTGTGTTTAACCCCATGACATTGTCAACATGGGAGGATATTAGTGATAGATTTTCCATAATTACTGTGGTCTGTGGAAGCCTTGTACAAGGTGTTAATGTGGGGAGGGGTAAGAAAGAAAGAAAATATGCCCCCCCCACAGAGATGCCCACACAGTGGGGTAAAAGATGTGGCTTTGGGCTGGCACTGTGGCATAGTAGGTTAATCCTCTGCCTGCGGAGCCAGCATCCCATATGAGCACTGGTTCAAGTCCGATCTGCTCCTCTTCTGATCCAGTTCTCTGCTATGGCCTGGGAAGGCAGTAGAAGATGACCCAAGTGCTTGAGACTCTGCACCCATGTGGGAGACCCAGAAGAAGCTCCTGGGTTCTGGCTTAAGAGCAGTGTAGCTCTTCTGGCCATTTTGGCTATCTGGGGAGTGAACCAGCAGAAGGGAGACCTTTCTCTCTGTCTATCGCTCCCACTTACTGTAGCTCTACCTCTCAAATAAATAAATAAAACATCTTTTAAAAAAAAGAGAGATGTGGCCTTGAAAACTATTGCTATAGACTAATATATGCAGTATAATGAAGTTTTCAACTGGATTAACTGAGTGATTCATAGGTTCTGTTAGAGTCCTGTTGTCAACAGATTACTAATCTGTGAAACTCATTTAGCATAGTAAAGTGACCTAGGAAGTAAAAATAGAAAGGGAATCCTGGATAGAGGTTGCTAGGGTAACAGCATTCTTCCTGTCAAACCCAGTGTGTTTTTGACCTTTTCTCCCATGTACTCTCTATCACAGTGCTTGTGAGTGGACAAGCAGTTGTGTGTTTCAGCTGAAAAGAGTTGCTTCACACCCAGAAAACAACTATAAGACCACTTTCTCAGCAACTATGTTGTGTGTACATTAATATGAACTTGAAAACAGCCAAGAACAGACTTTCTAGACTACTCATGCTGACTATCCTTGGCACTGCTCTGCTATAAGTTTCTGGCAAGTTCTTAAAAATTTTTAGGAGACACATGTTTCATATGAGACATAATCTGGTAATGTAGCAGTGATGCCTTTAAGAAAAGGTGCCATGTGAGGAAGCAGTCTGCTGGTGTCCATTCATCTTCCCATTAATAACTCTCATTGATGTCTAGCACAGGATGGCAGAAGGCAATCCTCCTGAATTGCATCAAGCCAGGAGGATTCCTCTACAGTTTATCTGAGCTTTCTTTGTATGAAAGAATAACCAAAATACTACCTTGTATAGGGTTTTTTTATTATTATTATTCATAATATTTACTTGAAAGGCAGATTTACAGAGAAATGGAGAGACAGAGAGAGGTCTTCCATCCATTGGTTCACTCCTCAAATGGCCACAAATGCTTGGGCTGGACCAGGTGAACCCAGGAGCTAGGAGCATCTTCTGGTTCTCATATTTGATTGCAGGGGCTCAAACACTTGGGCCATCATCTTCTGTTTTCTCAGGTGAATTAGCATGGAACTAGATTGGAAATGGAGCAGCCAGGTCTTGAACCAGTGCCCATGTGTGGTGATGGCCCTACAAGGGGCTGCTTAACTTACTACACCAGCCCCATGTGTATTTTCTCAAAGTGGGGGGAGGGGTTAAATTTTTTCTATTATGACTCTCAATATAAAGATAATTTGTAGTAGATGATGATTTTGGTTATATTTTGAGTTTCATTAAATTTCTGTATTTTTGAAGTTGAGTACTAGTAGTTATGTTATCTTGCTTTGATTAACAAACTCCCATCCCTCATTTAAAATGCTGTTTAAGATAGATTTATTTTGGGGACTGGCACTGTGGTGTGGCAGGTGAGGCCACCACCTGCAGTGCTGGCGTCCCATATGGGTGCTGGTTTGAGATCCAGCTTTCTGCTCAGGCCTGGGAAAGCAATGGAAAACGGTCCAGGTTCTTGGGTTCTGCACCTGCATGGGAGACCTGACAGAGGCTTCTGGCTGCTGTCTTTGGATAAATCCAGCTCTGGCCATTGCAGCCATTTGGGGAGTGAATCAGTGCATGAAAGACTTCTCTCTGTGCCTCTGCCTCTCTGTAACTCTGCCTTTTAAATAAATAAATAAATTTTTACATGCTACGCCACGACACTGGCCCCAAGACCTAACGGGTTTTCTGGGTGCTTATCCTGGGGTTCACTTTGAATATTAAGTACGGTTATTCTGTGTGACTGCATATTCCATTTTCCTTCTTATGGAAAAGCTTTTCTCATGTTTCAAGTGTCTGGTTGGGCTACATCTGCCCATAGTGGAAACTAAACCTCCATTTGGCACTTGGAGAAAGAGAGTGCTGAGTCCTGCAATCTTCTGAATGAATTTAATCAGAAAATGTGTTTTGAAACATTTGGTCTGTGGGTAGATAGGGCAGTTTTCCTGGATCTTGGTGAGAAATAATGAACTGATGGTGTGTTTCTACCCCACATTATATTCTAAGATTTATCGCATTTTATTTTCTTAAGAAAACTATATTTGAAATTTGCTCTCGCCTTCTGAAATTTTTATGCTTCTGTCCTTATAACCATGGACATGAGTAGCTGTTTTCTTTCTCTTTATGATACTAGAAGAACAATGGGACATTACAGCTCTCTCCCTTGGCAGCACATCTTCCTCAGTACTTCTCTTTGAATTAGACCCTGGGTTAACTTGGCTGCACAAAAGGCACACATCTAAACCCAGTGTACCTTTTGAATAAAAGTCATCATAAAATCAATATGCCTGGTAAACCTCTCATCTCTTGCTTTGAAATGTGTTGTGAATGTGTCTTTTATGTCAGTGTCTGTAAGCCAGAGACTTCCCACTTAAGGCAGAAGGCTGCTGAGAGACAGCACAACTCTAGCCTTGCTCTGTTACTTTACTGTGGCTACTCTCTCACTCTTTCCCTTTCTTTGTTTTAAGATTGAAAAATTTTATTTTAAAGCAGAGTTACAGAGAAAGAGGCAGAGACAGAAGGATGGGGATCTTGCGTCTGCTGGTTCACTCAAGAGACTGCAATGAATAATGCTGGCCCAGCCTGGAAGTCCAACCCAGTGTCCCATGTTGGTGCAAGGACCCAAGTACTTGTGCCATCTGTTTCTTCTTCCCCAGTTGCATTAGCAGGGAGCTAGATTAGAAGTGGAGCAAATGGGACTTGAACTACTGCCCATATGGGAAGCTGGCATTGCAGATGGTGGCTTTCCCCATTGTGACACTATGCCAGCCTCATGAGTGCCAGTTTGAGTCAAGTCCCTGACTGTGTTCTCAGTCCCTGAGAAAAGTAGCAGAGGATGACTCAAGTGTTCGGGCCATTGTAACCCATGTGGGAGACCCAGATGAAGTGCCTGTCTCTTGATTTCTATGTGGTTCCGCCCTGGTCATTGCAGCCATCTCAGATGGAAGATTTCTTTTTTAGCATTTATTTATTTATTTGCAAGGTAGATATAGATAAAGGCAGAGAATGAGAAAGAGATTTTCCATATGCTGGTGTACTTCCTAGATGGCTGCAATGGCCAGGACTGGGCCAGAACTGGGCCAGGCCCAAGTCAGGCACCAAGAGCTTCATCTAGGTCTCCCACATGGGTGGCAGGGACCCAGGTATTGGACCATCTTCTTTTCCAAGGCCACTAGCAGAGAACTGGATCAGAAGTGGAGCAGCCAGGACATGAACTGTTGCCTATATGGGATACCAGCATTACAGGCAGCAGCTTTTAGCTGATCCACAATGCCACCCCATCTGACTCTCCTCTCCATAACTCTGGTTTTTTAAAGATTTATTTTATTTATTTGACAGAGTTACTGACATAGGTAGAGACAGATAGAGAGGTCTTCAATCCACTGGTTCACTCCCCAAATGGCCACAATGGCCAGATCTGAGCTGATTTGAAGCCAGGAGCCAGTAACTTCTTCCAGGTCTCCCACATGGATATAGGGGACCAAGGACTTGGGCTATACTGTGCCACTTTCCAAAGCACATTAGCAGGCAGCTGGATTGGAAGTGGAGCAGCCAAGACCTGAACCAGTGACCATAAGGGATGCAGGCCAGGGCCTCAACCAACTGTGCCACAGCACCGTTCCCCAAAACTGACTTTCAAATAAATAAATCTTTTTTAAAGGATGGACACACATATTGGATCCCAGCATTTTATTTGGTGGTGGCTTAATCCACTGTGCCAAAGCCAGCCCCACCCTTTATCCTTCTGGTGACTTGTGTGTCAAGATCTTGGTGATACCTGGTGAACAAATGTTGATATTTTTTTTAGACTCTTCTGTTTTGGTTCTTGTTTGTTAAGTTATTTTGGCTGTCACTTTTGGGTAGCAAGCTGTAATGTCATCAGTGGCAAAAACTGCCATGTGTTAGGCTGGCACTGATTCTACCTTTCCATTTCTTCAAATAGAAGTGGAAAATTAAATCCTCTCAAAACTAACATGCTACAAAGTAACAGCTGGAAATCAAGCTTCCTTTCTTCTCACCTAACAGACCCAGTTGGTCTCTGTGTTTCTCATTTTAGCCCAAACCTATATCAGATTCCTAGAGCAGAAGGAAGCTTATTTTTTAAGGCAGAATTCATAGATGTGGTTATCCATTCACCTCTGAGAATTAAAGCCATAAATCTGCTTTTTGTCTGGTTTTCAGTGTGGTGGTGCCATCTCAACAGGAAGACAGATTTCTCACATAAGAATACACCTAGGTGGAGAAAATGGAATTCTGGCCTGGACATTTTTGAGAACGTGATCAGCTGAGTGGGGGAATTCTTAGCTATGTCCATTCATAGCCTTTCCTTTTGTGTTCAGTGTATTCCTCCCTTACATAGTGCTCTGTGCTCTCCTTCTGTTGCACACACACAAGGCATGTCTGTGATTGAGGCTGTTTGTGTACCTCTGCAGTATCTGGAGTTGCCTTTGTCTCCATCTCTAACCAGAAACTCAGATGCAGAGTGAGGAGGGGACTGCCACCCTTCCACACAGGGTTTTGGCCCCTTGCTCCTTTACTTTTCTTCAGTGCAGAGTTGTACTGGGTAGTATTATTTCTTTTGGATTTGAGTGCTTGGATAGCAAAATAAATAAATATTTTTTTCTTATAGAACATATTGAGGAGGCACTACATAAAGTCAGCAGCAACGTTCTTGGCTCTTGTTACATGTCAAGATGAGTCAGAATATTTACGGACATTTGTTAAATTTTTTAAAAAATTAAAAATATTTATTTATTTGAAAGGCAGAGTTACAAAGAGAGAGACAAATCATTTATCCACTGGTTCACACTCCTAATGGCCACAACAGCTGGGGTTGGACTGGATTAAAGTCAGGAGCCAGTACCTTCTTCCACATTTCCCATGTAGGAGCAGGAGCACAAGCCAGCATCCTTTGTAGCTTTGCTAGGCACATGAAGGAGCTGGATCAGAAGTAGAGGACATGGGACATGAACTCATGCACAATATGGAATACCAGCATCACAGGCAATGGCTTACTGTCTGTTTTATTTTTATTTTTATTTGAAAGGCAGAGTAGAGAGAGGCAGAGGCATAGAGAGAGAGAGAGGGAGAAAGGTTTTCCATCTTCTGGTTTACTCCCCAGATGGCTGGAGCTACCCCAAACTGAAGCCAAGAGCTAGGAGCCTCTTCCAGTTATCCCACATGGGTGCAGGGGCCCAAGGACTTGGGCCATCTTCTACTGCTTCCCCAGACCTTAGAAGAGAGCTGGATCAGAAATGGAGCAGCTACAAGACTGCTTCCAAAGGGAGAGAGCTGCAGAGACAGAGAAGGCAGTGATATTGAAAGGGTATGAGGAACAAGGGAAGATGGAAAGGCCAGAAGAAATCTGAAAAGTATTCCAAAGGTTAAAGTAATAGAACACAGATCATTTGTGCAGATTGCCAAAATTAACCATTTCTATTTTAGGGTTTTCTTTTTTTAAAAAAAATACTGTGGCTTTGTACTTTAATCCTCTGCTTGTGGCACTGGCAGCCCATATGGACACCGGTTCTAGTCCCAGCTGCTCCTCTTCTGATCCAGCTCTCAACTATGACTATGACCTGGGAAAACAGTAGAAGATGGCTCAAGTGCTTAGGCCCAGGTACCCAAGGGGAAACAGAAAAGAAGCTCCTGGCTTCTGGCTTCAGATCAGAGCAGCTTCATCTGTTATAGCCATTTGGGGAGTGAACCAGCAGATGAAAGAACTTCCTCTCATCTCTTCCTCCCACTGTCTATAATTCTACCTCTCAAATAAATAAATAAAATCTTAAAAAATTAGATGTAGAGAAGAACTGTAATTAAATGCAATAGTACACTCTTAAATATGCAGTTAACATTAAATTTTTGTTGAGAAAGGGATGAGCTTGGCTTTATGTGTGTCTTGCTTAGAGCAGAATTTTTATGACTGAATTTGAGATAAGTAAATATCAATTTTATAATTGAAACATTGACCATTTTTACTGCTGCAGCCTCCCCCTCACACTCTGTGTCCCTAAGCAGATAGTCCACATGAGGGTACAACAGAAAGAGAGGCCTGTATATCTGGAGTAATGCAAATATGCCTTTTGCTTAAACCAGGAGATTGATCAACTGGAGTTCTTTGTGATTCAGTTTGCATTTTTCTGTAGAGTGAAATATTGTGATTTGGGTTAAGTATCTTGTCTTCTAGTAGATGATTCCAATTGGCTTTCTTATCCATCTACTTCACATCACAGGTGATTCCCAAGACAACTATTGGGCTCTATGGGGGGGGTGGGTGGGGGGGGGAGTAGCCTCTTCAGAGTTGATGTATTTCTCCTGCAAAATTGGAGAAATGTTTTGTAAGAAGCAGTTCATGGAGGATGTATACTTCCTAGAATTGAGACTGAAGTGATTCTCTTTAATTGCCCCTCCCTGAGCTAGTTCCTGAGGCTCATTGATCAGGGAAAGAATGCTAATATTTATAGGCCAATTATGAATGATCCATGTTTGTCTTACACATGAGACGTCTACAGATCTGTTTCTCAAGGCCTTTAAGATAAAGTAAAGAAATTTTACAACAAAAGAAAAGGTTGGCTTTGTCTGTTGCCTTGATCTAGGATCTGTGCATTTATTACCCCCTTAGTACTCTGACTCCTATTGTGTGCATCTCCTGATGGTTCTTTTTTGGCCATTCCTGTGTCCAGATTCCTTAATGGGTGACAATCTTTGGCCAGACTTCCAATCTGATAACTCTGCCCAAATTGGAGTTGACTAGTTTGTGTTCCCACTTCAGGATTAAGGTGGTCCAAAACTGCCAATGACCAATGACTGGGCTGCTTTTATGCTTGCTCAAGAGATAAAACTCTGGGCACAGGTTCCAAGTGGCTTTGCTTGATCCTCTTTCCTAGATCTCCCTGGTGACCAGGCTGATTCTCAGGTAGGCAGGGAACTTGTTGGCTCACAGAAGTCTCCAGAATTCTGTTTTGAACTCATCTGCAAAATATTTGAAAGTTTTCTCTTGGATCTCAAAAGTCCTGAGTAGGGAGTTTTATTTTGTATTGAGCTGTGTCTTTATAAAGACAGGTGTCACTGAAGACTGTGTGTCCTCAGAATTAACTGAACTCACGCAGGCCTGGATGGAGTTCCGGGATCCTGGCTTCAGGCTGAACATTGCCTGCTGTTGTGAGCATTTGGGGATGGACCAGAAAATGGAAGAAATCTCTCTCCCTCTCCATCTCCCCCTGCCTTACAAATAAAATGAAAAACAGATAAAAATTGGGAAAAAAAGTGTTTTTCCTTGTGTTCTAAGCAAAAAGTAAGTACTGTTGTTATAGGTAGAGCTCATCTGTACACTTCATAAATACTCATAAATCTCAGGTTAAAGGCTTGTTGATCACGGCTGGCTGGGCTGCCTACTCAGCTCCCATTCTGTAATGCATCCCCTTCCATCATCTGCAGTTCACTTTGGGTGCTCATAAAACATCAAACTGCCCCCTGACTTTGCAGCCCTGTGTTCTTTATACATAGCTTGGCCATAATCTTATTTTCTTTAGCAGCATGCTAATTTTTATGAGTACTTCATAGGCAAAGAGACAATGGAGTCATTGATTTTCTCTGGGCTTTTGCCCTAAGTGTTTTTTTTTTTTATGAAGTGGATTCTGGGTACTGTATAGAACTTTGCTGGATTAGAATTTGGGGTGCAGAGGTTGATGTTAGAGAAATAGGGCTATCACTGTCACTTCACTGCCACTTCCACTCTGCAACCCATGCCTGCCTTTGGATTCTGTTTTTACAGAGTGTTGGAATGAGGCAGTAGTGATGCAATAAAGGAATGAACTTTCAATTTTTAAGTATTTTTATTTTTATTGATACAAAGAGAACAGATTGCAAAAGAATGTAATTCCATGAGAACATAACCATACTTCTCTATTTCCCCTCCTTTCTTCCTTTCTCTTTTTAAGGATTTAAGAAATTAGATTTTTCCTTTACCTAACTTCACCCCTTCACCTCCAGCCTTCCTGTCCATTTGTTCGTACTTTACAATGTAGTACTTTGAGCTTTTCCCCCCTTCTTTCATGCATGTTTTGCCTGCTCCCCCCTCATAGCCAAAAAAGGAAAAATGAATAAAAATCATGAGATATTGATTCAAAGACAGGAATCCTATCCAGAAATACAGAAAAAAAGTTACCTGCTTTTTCTTTTTATTAAAGATTTATTTATTGATTAACATTTCTGGAAGCAACAGCTGGTCATTCTTTGAGGTCTGTCCTTAGAATGTAAGGGGAGCAGGATGCCAGCACCACAGGTGGAAGATTAACCTACTGTGCCATGACACCAGCTCCAAGTATATAAAAAATTTAGAACAGAAAATCTACCAACATCACGGAGTTTATCTCCCTTTCAAAACTTTTAATAACTTTTGGGATGGAAAATGCTAATTTGAGGTGCTGTAATTAAATTCACACACACAAAAAAAAATGTTTTAGGATGTTTTACTTCATTATTTAAGTTAGATAATATTAGGAAATTCTAAATTATTTTGTGGATAAATTGTAATTTCTTTTCACAAGTGCATTTGAGTAGAAACACAAGCTTTTATAACCAATTATTTATGTTCAAAACATATTCTCATGTATGTTTTGTATTAAAAATAACAAAGTTTATATACATCATGTTCAATACAAGCCTATACTTTTTTTTAAGTTTTATCTAAAAAGAATCTTTTTTAAATATTTATTTTATTTATTTGAAAGACAGAGTTATAGAGAGAGGTAGAAACAGAGAGAGAGAGGTCTTCCATCTGCTGGTTCACTCCCCAGATAGCTACAATAGCCGGAGCTGCACCGAACCGAAGCCAGGAGCCCAGAGCTTCTCCCAGGTCTCCCATGTGGGTGCAGGGGCCCAAGAACTTGTGCCATCTTCTACTGCTTTCCCAGGCCATAGCATAAAACTGGATCAAAGAGGAGCAGCCGGGACTAGAACCAGTGCCAATTTGGGATGCTGGTGCTTCATGCCAGGGCTTTAACCTGGTGTGCCACAGTACCAGTCCCAAGAATCTTTGTATTTTTTTTTTAACAAAGCAAATTCAGATGACATAGTAAGTCCATAATTTCCCACAAAATTCATAAACTTAACATCTTAAATATCTTAAGTCTTACAAGTCTTCTGAATCACAGTTGTGCACTCTATGAACCTCCACAGCAGCTGAGAAGAATCTTAACATAAAAGCACCAAGTCTTCAGGCATCTCTACAGGTCTCTATTTTTCATTCTCTAAGACATGCAGTCAGGCTGCTGATGCAGCAAATACCAATTCTCCCTAAGCTTAATGGATAAGGAAAAGCATTTGGGAAACCAACACTATAAACATTATTAAGTCTGAAAGCATGTCTATCTCTTTACTGAATGACTTTTCCTTCTGTCCACTTTAAACTTTAATGAATAAAAATTGAGTTTTGAACATAATTTTTTTAGTTTAATCTAACACTTTAGGCATTTGTATTTATTTTTTAAGTCTTAATGAAAACAAAAATGTAATCTCTAATCTAAACTTCTGGAATCTTTTATTAGATTTAGAATTTTACAGCAAAGTAATATGATCTGTTTGTCCAAACATTATGGCTTTTAAGAAATTCTCTTCATGTGTGTAAATTAATAAAGCTTGTTTCCAATATATGCTTCCTGCATTTTCATTGCTGAAGCAGTGTTAAAAGGGTGTTTTTAGGATCTTGCCAACATCAGTCCTATGTACCCATAAATTATTGGAGCCATTAAATGGACAATAAAAACTGGTTGTGGGAGGCGGGGCTGTGGCTCGCTTGGTTGATCCTCTGCCTGCGGTACTGACCTCCTATAAGGGCACCAGGTTCTAGTCCCAGTTGCTCCTCTTCCAGTCCAGCTCTCTGCTGTGGCCTGGGAAGGCAGTGGAGGATGGCCCAAGTGCTGCATCCACATGGGAGACCAGGAGGAAGCACCTGGCTCCTGGCTTTGGATTGGTGCAGCATTGGCCATAGCGGCCATTTGGGGGATGAAAAAATGGAGGGAAGACCTTTCTCTCTGTCTCTCTCACTGTCTAACTCTGCCTGTCAAAAAATTTTAAAAAAAAAGATTGCCTTGGCATTTCATGCCAATTTTAACATCATTTTTTCCTAACTCTGAGAAGAATGTTGTTGTTATTTTTATTGAGATCATATTGAATCTGTAAATTGGTTTTGGAGGCTGGCACTGTGGAATAGTAGGTTGAGCCTCTGCCTGTGGCATTGGCATCTCATATGGATGCCACTTTGGGTCCCAGCTCTTCCTCTGATTCAGCTCTCTGCTCATGGCCTGGGAAGGCAGTGGAAGATGGCCCAAATGCTTGAGCCCCTGTATCCACCTGGAAGATTAGGAGGAAGCTCCAAGCTCCTAGGTGCAGATCAGCCCAGCTCCAGCCATTACAGCCATTTGGGGAATTAACCAGCAGATAGAAGACATCTCTTTCTGCCTCTCAAATAAATAAATTATTGTAAAAATAAAATTAAATTAAAAGCAATTTCTTTGGTGACATTAGTTCTTCCAATTTATGAACATGGAAAATTTTTCTTTTTGTGTGTTTTCTCCTATTGTTTTAATATTTTGTAATTTTTCTTGTAGAGCGCTTTCACATCCTTGACTAAATTTATTCCAAGGTAATAACAATGTTATGGCTATCATGAATGGCACTGATCTGATAAGTTCTTTTTCAGCTGTGACATTTTTGTATATAAAATTCTTATTGATTTTTGTGTGTTGATTTTATATCTTACAACTTTACCAAACTCTCTTATAAGTTTCAATAATCTCTTGGTGGAGTCTTTTGGTTTCCCAATATTTAGGGTCATGTCACCTGCAAGCAGGGCAGATGTTTTCCTTTGATTTCTTTTTCTTGCATTATTTCCATTGCTAAAACTTTTAGAAGTGTATTTTTATTTTATTTTATTTTACTTTTATTTATTTATTTTTTTTGACAGGCAGGGTGGACAGTGAGAGAGAGAGACAGGGAGAAAGTTCTTCCTTTACCGTTGGTTCACCCTCCAATGGCCGCTATGGCTGGCGCACTGCACTGATCCAAAGCCAGGAGCCAGGTGCTTCTCCTGGTCTCCCCTGTGGGTGCAGGGCCCAAACACTTGGGCCATCCTCCACTGCCCCCCCACCCCCAGGCCACAGCAGAGAGCTGGACTGGAAGAGGGGCAACCAGGACAGAAGAATCTGATGCCCCAACCAGGACTAGAACCCGGTGTGCCAGCGCCGCAGGTGGAGGATTAGCCTATTGAGCCACAGTGCAGGCCTAGAAGTATTGAACAGCAGTGCTGATGGTGAGCAACTTTGCTTTCAGATCTTAGTGGAAATGCTATATTTCTTTCTTTCTTTTTTTTTTTTTTTTTTACAGGCAGAGTGGACAGTGAGAGAGAGACAGAGAGAAAGGTCTTCCTTGGCCGTTGGTTCACCCTCCAATGGCCGCCGCGGTAGGCACGCTGTGGCCGGCGCACCGCGCTGATCCAATGGCAGGAGCCAGGTGCTTATCCTGGTCTCCCATGGGGTGCAGGGCCCAAGCACGTGGGCCATCCTCCACTGCACTCCCTGGCCACAGCAGAGAGCTGGCCTGGAAGAGGGGCAACCGGGACAGGATCAGTGCCCCAACTGGGACTAGAACCCAGTGTGCCGGCGCCGCAAGGCGGAGGATTAGCCTAGTGAGCCGTGGCACCGGCACTATATTTCTTTAAAATGTATTCACCAAACCAGAAGTTAATGAGGAATTGGGATATTATGTGAGTACTTCATGTGGTTAGGCAAGTTTTGATATACCCCTTCTGTATCCTAAGAGGTTGATTTTCCAGCAGATTTCTTCCTAATGGGGGTGTGCACTGTTTTATGGGGAAGGTAGCTTCATCTGCCCATGATGTCAACAGGGAAAGATGATGGAAAGTCTCCTTTGTTTTCCTTCTTAGTATATGCCATTGCAACCACTCCCACCATCTTTACAGAATTTCTGGCCATGAGGCTGTCCTCCTGTTGCTCAAGAACTGTGTGATTGGTTTCTATGTGAATGTTATTGTGGAGGTAAAAGGAACTTTGGAGAGCAAGACAGGTTCCTGTCTCTTGGTAGCTTAGGTGCAGTTGTAGATCAGAGGTGTTAGAATCTCTTATTCAGGTACACCCTATAGACCTTGGCTGGTTCAGGAAAGGATACCAGTGGTAGATCCTCAGTTCCAAAGCCATAGAAGGGATGAATAATGTTGGATTTTCAAGGAATTTTTTTTTTTTTTTTTTGTCAGAAGATGATGTGTCTGACAGAAGACCAGGTATACAGAAAGGGGTTCTAAAATTTCTGTAGACAACTGGTTTCATACAAGATGGCTGTGGGATGGAGATGGGTGTTCAGACCATTTGAGCTGAATTGTATATGAGCTGAATGTAGGTTGCACCTCTGTTACTGTTTACTCATCTTTAAGATGAGTGTAGCAGCAATACTAGTGAAATGTCCTCACTGTGAGATGTGTGCAGGCTGACTTACACTGTGTTGCAATAGTTTCTGGGAACATGGAAATTTGGGTACTGGAGGACAGTCCCATTTCCTTTGGAAGTGAGTAGTTGTTATGGTATTTGAAGAAGGGAACTCCACAAATAGGAATCATTTCTAACAGAATATAACTTAATGCTCTCTGACACAGCAACTTAAAGCTCAGAGCAGAGACAAGAGTCATTGAAATGTAAAGATCCTAGTTGCATGCTTCAAGCAGTTATGGATCATACTGACCAGAGTGAACAGTGGCCTTAAGTGTACAGCC
The DNA here is from genome assembly GCF_033115175.1 of Lepus europaeus. NCBI lineage: Eukaryota > Metazoa > Chordata > Mammalia > Lagomorpha > Leporidae > Lepus > Lepus europaeus. The sequence goes on along the minus strand of NC_084843.1, from coordinate 84,625,980 downwards.
TGGGGTAGAGGGATAACCTCTCCTATCTGAGAGTCACCATCTGCATTACTTCCTACCATGTGCCCATTACTTCATTCTACTTCCAGGATCTTTAGAAATGGAGGTCTGTGAAACCTAGTCTGTCATATACTTGGTACCTGGGCTATGCTGTTGCTCCCTGTATTCTAATAGTCCTTCCTGGTAGCTCAAGGAGGTTTTGCCAGGATCTCTTAAAAAAGATGAAACAAATTGTATTTCAGGAGAAAAGTGGCTTGAGTAGTGTCACATGATTTGTAAATGCCCAGCACCCTAACTTCTTTCTAATGTTCTCTATCTTGCCACACTTAATTAAAAAACACATTTATTTTTCAGATCCATTTCAGAAACTGTCACCAGTTCAAATAGTACTGCTTGAGAAATCTCCCCTGAGCATGTCTTCCCTTTTGCTCCTAATGCTATGTATGGATTGTGTGTCTTCAAAAAGTATATCATATGGCTGGCGCTGTGGTGCAATGGGGTTAATGCCATGATCTGAAGCGCTGGCATCCCATATAGGTGCCAGTTCAAGACTCACCTGCTCCACTTTTTTTTTTTTTTTTTTTTTTTGACAGGCAGAGTGGAAAGTGAAAGAGAGAGACAAAGAGAAAGGTCTTCCTTTTGCCATTGGTTCACCCTCCAATGGCCACCACGGCTGGTGCACTGCAGCCAGCACACTGCGCTGATCTGATGGCAGGAGCCAGGTGCTTATCCTGGTCTCCCATGGGGTGCAGGGCCCAAGCACTTGGGCCATCCTGCACTGCACTCCTGGGCCACAGCAGAGAGCTGGCCTGGAAGAGGGGCAACCGAGACAGAATCCGGTGCCCTGACCGGGACTACAACCCGGTATGCCAGCTCTGCAAGGTGGAGGATTAGCCTATTGAGCCATGGCACTGGGCTGCTCCACTTCTGATCCAGCTCTCACTATGGCCTGGGAAAGCAGTAGAAGATGGCTCAAGTCCTTGGGCCCCTGCGCCCATGTGGGTAACCCAGAAAAATCTCCTGGCTCCTGGCTTTGGATCAGCACAGCTCCAGCCATTGCAACTAACTGGGGAGTGAACCATTGGATAGAAGACTTTCTCTCTTTCTCTCTCTGCCTCTCCTCTCTCTGTGAAACTTTGACTTTCAAATAAGTAAATAAATCTTTCAAAAAAAAGCATATCAAAAATTTTCTCCCTTTCAGTAATTTCTTTTTGAACAATATACAGTATACATGCAGCTACAGGAAATTACTGTGAACTTTTACCCCATTTTCTGAAATAGTAACATTATACTAAATCAGGTTCATGTGATAACAAGTTCCTTAAAATATAAACCAAAAGAACACAATGACCATATATAAGCAGAAATGTGAAGAATAACTTATGATCTCCAGATAATTTATTTATATGAATCCCAGGACTTATTTTTTGGTGTCAGCAGCTTTCCTAAGGTCTAATTGATAGGCAAAGATTGTGTTTATAAGAGCTTTTTACTAAGATTTTTAAAAATTTATTAGAAAATGTTATATATAAGGAAAGACAGGGAGATCTTCCATCTGCTTTTCTTAGGCCATTAGCAGGAAGCTAAATCAAAAGCAGAACAGCCAAAACATGAACCATTACTCATATGGGGTGCTTGCATTGCAGGTGGCAGGTTTACTTGCTATGTGACAATGCTGGCCCTGTTTTATGGGAACTTCTAAATGAAATTTTGAAGTTGTATGCATTGTAATTTGCATGTAATTCAACTTTCTGCCATACTTAATGGTATGTATCAGCATTTGATGTAGGACAAATCAGAAAACACAGTGGCTTAACCAATAGCCATTTGATTTGCAGTTCTGACTCTGTGTTATGGGCTGCACTCAGCTGGGCAGTTCCTATGATCAGTCCAAGAGCAGAAATGAGAGTTTAGTCATTTGGGGAACTGATTGAGGCTTCACTTAAGTGTCTGGGGTTTGTGGTGAATCTTGGCTACATACTATCTCTTCAACAGGCAGGCCCCAAGATTTTTCAGAATATAACTGTCATAAAAAGAAAATCTGAGAAGGCGAATACTTTACAAATTGTCTATTTCTGGGGCTGGTGCTGTGGCATAGCAGGTAAAGCCACAGCCTGCAGTGTCGGCATCCCATATGGTGCCGGTTCAAGTCCCGGCTGCTCCACTTCTGATCTAGCTCTCTCCTATGGCCTAGAAAAGCAGTGGCAGATGGCCCAAGTCCTTGGGTCCCTGTACCCATGTGGGAGACCCAGAAGATGCAAAATCAAGGGCCAAGAGCTTCTTCTGTGTCACCCATGCAGGTGCAGGGGCCCAAGGACTTGGACCATCTTCCACTGCTTTCCCAGGCCATAGCAGAGAGCTAGATTGTACATTGAGCAGCTGGGACTCAAACCAGCTTCCATATGGAATGCTAGCACTGCAGGTGGCAGCTTTACCCAATATGCCACCATGCTGGCCCCCAGAGTTCTCTTTGAACTCCTTCCATTCACCTTCTGGGTCCTCCACATGTTTCTAAGAGGAGAGAAAATTAATATATCACCTGTAAGTATTTTTTTTTTAATTATTCCCCAGCTTGTTGTCCATTCTAATTTTAGGAGATTAACATTTTATTTATTTTTTTTAGATTTATTCATTTATTTGAAAGTCAGAGTTATAGTGAGGCAGATGAGAGGAGAGAGAGAGAGAGTCTTCCAATGGCTGATTCACTCCCCAATTTGCCACAATGACTGGAGCTGTGCTGATCCAAAGCCAGAAGTGAGGAGCTTCCACATGGGTGCAGGGTCTCAAGGACTTAAGCCATCTTCTACTGCTTTTCCAGGCCATAGCAGAGAGCTGGATTGGAAGCAGAGCAGCTGGGACTTGAATCGACACCAATATGGGATGCCAGCACTGCAGGTGGTGGCTTTACCCACTATACACCACAATGCCAGCCCCAATATACCAGTTAATTAAAATGGAAAAATAAACATACAATTTGTTCTCAAGGAATATACAGAAATAAATGATGAATTTGGCATGATTATGAGACATTACTATTATCTATAATAATGCAATTTGGTCTCTTGTCTTTCTGTTGCCATAGCAAAATATATATTTGTTACATGTATTGAGTTGAAACTAAGAGCACAATATGCTACATTTTTGGGGTCATGATGTATGAAACAGTCTACACATAGATGATGTACTGAGCAGTGTTTTAGTGCTACCTATCAAGTAAACACTTAGCATTCTGCAAGGAGAAGAGTTACCTAGTGCTAAAACACAAATCAGTTAAGTTTGTTTTTGAATTGTTAGAGTAATGGAGTCCTTAATACTTTGGAGAAGCTGAATTGGATTCAGGAATAGGATAAGAGATGTGTGGAGAAAAGAATCTACTGGAGGCTCATTTATTTTTTCAGATTTATTTATTTATTTGAAAGGCAGACTTACAGTGATTGGGAGAGACAGGGAGACAGAAAGATATCTTCCATCTACTGTTTCATTCCCCAAATGCCCACAATGGCTGGGACTGGGCCAGGCCAAAGCCAGGAGCATGGAACTCCATCTAGGTATCCAACATTGGTGAAGAGTCCAAATATTCAGGCCATCTTTCACTGCTCTTTCAGTCACATTGACAGGGAGCTGGATTGGAATTGGAGCAGCCAGGAGTCAAATCCTCTGTTTACATGGGATGCCAGCAGTTATAGTGAAGGCTGAGCCTGCTGCAACACAATTCTGGTGACACTTGCAGGTTCTTAAACAAATCTCTAAGCATTTTTCTCAGTGAGTCACAAGTGCAGATGGTACTGCAGACATTCCCAGGTTCTCTTTTTGGGCAAATAATTCCATTACTTTCACTTTAATTATGTATAATGTTATTTCAAATGTTTATCAGTAGAATAATCATAGACAAGAGCAAAAGCTAATTTCTATTCTTTGTCTTGCCTGTATCTTCTCTCTTACTTAAAATATTTATTAGCTTCATAGCAAAAGAAGTTGATGGACTGAGAGATAGAGAGCTTCCATACACATTAATTCACTCCCTAAATAACCATAGTAAGCAGAGGTGGGGCAGGACTGAAGACATGATTGAGGAATGGAATCTAGGCCTCCTTCATTGGTATCACTGCTTCCCCAGGTCTGCATTATCTGGGAGCTAAAAACTAGAGCTGGCACTGAAAATTCAACATAGGCACTCTGAGTGGCATCATAAACACTAAGCTAAATGCCTGCCCTGTTTTTTAATATATTTTTTCCTTTGACATATTAGAAGTGATGTGCATAGTGTTTTCCTGGAAATTCTTTTCTGTTCATTCCCATCATAGTTTCACTGATGGTTTTTTGCCTTTTTTCCTCAATGCTTCTACATACTTCTCCTTAACATTGCCCATTCAAGAGTCAATATTGCCCCTCTTTTAGCCTGCTGTGCATTTCCCCTTGACAGATGTGGCCTTTATGATTTGAACCTCTTGTTTTCCTCAAACTTGGGCATTTTTCACAGCCTGTAGATCTTTTTTTTTTTCTTTTTTCTTTTTTCTTTTTCTTTTTTTATTTTTGACAGGCAGAGTGGACAGTGAGAAAGAGACAGAGAGAAAGGTCTTCCTTTGCCATTGGTCCACCCTCCAATGGCCACCATGGCTGCCACACTGTGGCTGGTGCACCACGCTGATCCGAAGGCAGGAGCCAGGTGCTTCTCCTGGTCTCCCATGGGGTGCAGGGCCCAAGTACTTGGGCCATCCTCCACTGCACTCCCTGGCCACAGCAGAGAGCTGGCCTAGAGGAGAGGCAACTGGGACAGAATCTGGCACCCCAACCAGGACTAGAACCTGGTGTGCCAGCACCGCTAGGCAGAGGATTAGCCTGTTGAGCCACAGCACCAGCCAGCCTATAGATCATAGATTTGACTCAGTTGAATTCTTTGTGTGGCTTTCTAAACACTCAACAAATCTAATGTGAAACCACATCCTTCCTTTTTTCCTTCATATTTGTACACAACTGTCAGTGTTTGTTTTGTGACAGTTAATATGCTGACTGGAAGTATAATGTTACAGGCGATGATAGCATTTGAAGACCTGGCTGTGTACTTTACCTGGGAGGAATGGCAGAAAATGAACAATGCTCAGAAAACCCTATACAGAGATGTAATGCTGGAGATCTACAGCAGCCTGTTCTCCTTGGGTGAGTGACACCAATCACATGCCCAGGGATAACATTTTCTTGCTATTGGACAAATAAGGGAACACTTTATAAAGTTTAATGATGGGCAGGTATAGAATTTTAGCCCATGAATAATCTGAATATCTACCATCTAACAAAAGATTCAAATTGGAACATTTGTTGCATAGCTCCTGGAGCAAGCTGCTGTCCTTTAAATAACCCAAGATAGTAATTTCACAAAGTCTTACATTGTTTCCATTAATAGGGCCCTGCATTACCAAACCTGACTTGATCTTCAAGTTGGAGCAAGGAGCAGAGCCATGGGTGGTGGAAGAATGCCTGAATCAGAGCCTTTCAGGTCAGTCTGTACATAAGCGACAGGGATGCCAAGACAGAAAGTGTGCAGATGTTGACTGGTGTTCTTTCCATGATTTTTTCTCAAGCCTTACCCCTGATGACAGCTGATTTTGTGCATCAGACACAGGCATTCTAGAGTATTTAGAGATACCAGGATCTTTCTAACTCATTTTTTCTTGGTAAAGATGTTCTTTGCGTTAAAAAATTTCCAATCATTTTCTGATTATATTAAGGCTTTTTACCTAGGTTTGAAACATTCCCCAAATTCTAACTTGTCCTTCTCTACACTTTCATACCTTTTCCTTCATGCACTTATTAGTTCCTTCAGTGCTTGTTAATTAGACAATGTACAGAAACTTATTTCTTTTTTTTTTTAAGATTAATGTGTTTTCTGGTTTTCTTTTTTTTGACAGGCAGAGTGGACAGCAAGAGAGAGACAGAGAAAAGGTCTTCCTTTGCCATTGGTTCACCCTCCAATGGCCACCATGGCTGGCGCACTGTGGCTGGTGCACCACACTGATCCGAAGGCAGGAGCCAGGTGCTTCTCCTGGTCTCCCATGCAGGTGCAGAGCCTAAGCACTTGGGCCATCCTCCACTGCACTCCTGGGCCACAGCAGAGAGCTGGCCTGGAAGAGGGGCAACCGGGACAGAATCCGGCACCCCAACCGGGACTAGAACCTGGTGTGCCGGCGCCACTAGGCAGAGGATTAGCCTGTTGAGCCACAGCGCTGGCCTGTTTTCTGTTTTTTTTAAAGATTTATTTATTTGAAAGTCAGAGAAAGAGAAGAAGCAGAGACAGAGAGAGAGAGCAAGCAAAAGAGGTCTTCCATCCACTGCTTTACTCCCCAATTGGCTGCAACAGCTGGAGCTGTGCCAATCCGAAGCCAGGAGTCAAGAGCTTCTTCTGGGCCTCCCACATTTTCCCAGGTCATAGCAGAGAACTAGATTGGAAGTGGAGCAGCTGGGACTCAAACCAGCACCATATGTGATGCCAGCACTGCAGGTGGTGGCTTTACCCTCTATACCACAGCACCGGCCCCCAGAAACTTATTTCTAACACATTGCTCAGATTGAATTCCCACTCATGATTTTGCCCAGGTACAGAACTTGCTATTTTAAGCATCTCAGGACTGAATCAATAAATGTGAATTCTCTTTCTTAGTCTCTTTCTCTCTTTTTTTTTTTTTCCTCTGTGCCTCTCAAATAAATAAGAAAATGATACTTTGTTGGTTACATTTGAGGATTGAACCAGTAGCTGGCAAACCTCTATTTCATTCTCTCTTTGTCTCTCATTCTGTGTCTCTGACTCTCAAGTAACTAAATACGTACATGCTAATGATGGTCATGAGTAAGCCTCTGTGCATGACATCAGAAATCGTGAAGCTGAGAATGGCACTGTACTGAGACATCAGAAATTATGAAGCTAGGAATGACACTATGGTACAGTGTGTTAAAGTTCAAGCCTACAGCAAAGCATCCTATATGGGTGCTAGTTCAAGTCCCAGCTGGTCCTCTTCTAATCCAGCTCTCTGCTAATGCACTTGAGACAGGAGCAGAGGATGGCCTAAGTCATTGGCCCCCTGCACCCATGTGGGAGACATGAAAAAAACTCCTGGCTCCTGGCTTCATCTTGGCCCAGCCTTGGTTGTTGTGTCCATCTGGGGAGTGAACCAGCAAATAGAAGACTTCTCTCTTTTTCTACCTCTCTCTATAACTCTAGCTTTCAAATAAATAAGATAAATCTTTTTTAAAAATCATAAAACTAAGCATGAACTTGTATAAAAACATGAAAATAAGTGATCCTCAACTCACCAAGAAAGTAATGAGATCCTGAGGCCCAAGATCAAGTAGCCTCATGGGTTTATGTTGAGTGGCTCAGATTTCTTTAACGGTGGAGTTTAAAGTATGACTTCTCTCTCTTATTTTTTAGTATCATTGAAAAACCAGCAAACAAAAAGATGAGAAAGGCATAGAAAATTAAGCTTTCTGTGAAAATAAGAAGCAACTTCTAGTCCCAGTTGGGGTGCTGGATTCTGTCCTGGTTGCACCTCTTCCAGTCCATCTCTCTGCTGTGGCCCCAGGAAGGCAGTGGAGGATGGCCCAAGCTCTTGGACCCCTGCACCCACATGGGAGACCAGGAGGAAGCACCTGGCTACTGGCTTCCACTGGCCGTAGAGGCCATTTGGGGGGTGAACCAACAGAAGGAAGACCTTTCTCTCTGTCTCTCTCTCTCACTGTCTAAACTCTGCCTGTCAAAAAAAAAAGAAAAAAGAAAAATAAGAGGCAACTGAACAAAAGCCTGCAGAAATTCAAATTGTAACACAGGAATGTTTATAGAAAGAATTGAGAGGAGATAACTAGCATTGATGATTTTAGAATGAGCTAGAAAACACTTTTCAAAGATGAGCACATCCTAGTTTTCAGAAACAAATTCTTTAAACTGATTGAGTATGTATAACTAAGGTGGTATATTGGGACTTTTCTGTACCTGTTGTACTTCTGAGAAGCTGAAGGTGTCAGGATTTAGCAATTTGGGGAAGCTGTCATAGAGTAGAGACAAAGTAGTTTTTCATTTGAAAAATCCCACAAATGATGTTTTCCTAGGAAGACTGAACATGATAAAATCATAGATTCAAATCCTATTCCTCAAGTGTGGTCCTGCTTAAAGTACAGATGCATTTTACTCTTCTCCACCTGCAAGTAAATGATCCAGTGAAACTTTCTTATGTTTATGGTTGAAATATCAGAGAAGGACAAAACACACAATTTTTATAAAAATAAACTGGAGAAAAAGGACAGGGAAAAATCTGGTTGCTAGATAGTGGGTGAATATTTTATTAAATATTTGTCCATTCTTTAAAATCTTTTATAGTTATTTCATCTTTGTGAAAGGCAGAGTGATAGAGGAGAAAGAGAAAGAGGTCCCCTGTTAGCTCACTCCTCAGGTGCCTACAACACTTAGGTCTAACTAGTCTGAAGCTGAAACTCTAGAATTCCATCTAGTCTTCCCTGGTGTATCACAGGTCCCCTGGTGTATCACAGGCACATGAGCCATTATTTGCTGCCTTCCAATTTACATAGGCAGAGAGCTGTACTGAAAACAGAGTAGCCAGGGCTCAAACTGACACTGTTTGAAGATTCAGGTATCCCACACATCTTAGCACAGAAATCATTCTGCCATGTTGAAGTTGATTTCTTCTGAAAGGAGGAGCGTGGTGGAGACAAGAGTCACGGAGTCACCACACAGACCCCAGGAGTCGAGTGAAAGCAGGCCAGAGGCAAGCAGCCTACAGACTCATTTATTTTAGTTGCTACAGCTGCTTATATAGCCAAGGCAGCCAATCTGGTCAGGGGGCGGTCTATGCCCTAACCAATCACAGCCTATTGCCAGGCAGTTTCCAAAGCCATCCAATCACAGCCTGTTGTCAGTAAGTTTCTGTTGTCAGTGGCCATCTTGGCATGACCTTCTCACCTTCTCATTCCACCACATTGCCATACTTGAAAAATTCTGATAGTAAACAAACAGGATCATGTTTGAACATTGGGAAACCTTATGGTACAATTTAATATATTACTGTATTAAGGAGAAAAACTGTATAACAGTCATAAATATCTCATACTGATTTTGTCAAAATCTTATACCACTTGGATAATAAGTAACTTCATTCCTTTTTTATGAGTATGCCAGGAGAAACAGTTACATGTGATTCAGTGACATGATTGCTTTTTTCTCATTTCAGTTGGCATGAAAAGGTATGACCTGACTAGGATCAACCAGGAAAGTTGGGACAAAAATCTGAATCAGGATTTTATGAAAAATAACAAGACATCAGCCCCCAAGAGAGTTGATAACACTAAGGTACCTGGAAATTCTCTCCAGTTCTGTGAGCCTCTCGGCCAGCATGACAAGACTCACATCATGAAGCAGCCATTTGGACCCATTGGACAAGCAAAAGTCTTCACAAGGAAGATGTTCTGTAAATCTGAGAGAGTTCATACGGCAGAAAACTCTAATAAGGCAGCTGTCACTTTTGGAAAAGCAACTCAAATAGAAAAAGCTATCCATGAAAATTCTAGCCTCAATATGCATCAACAAACCCACACAAGAGAGAAATTTTATGAATACGTTAGGTATATTGAACCTGTCATTCACCAATCACATCTTGCAATAAATCAGAGACCATATATAAAGGGAAAACTCTACACATGTAAACTTTGTGGAAAATCACTAAGCTCTAATTCACCTTATGAATGTAATGACTGTGGAAAAGCCTTTGAACAAAAGCCAAAGTTCATAATGCATGAGAGAATTCACACAGGGGAGAAACCTCATGAATGTAATGACTGTGGAAAAGCCTTTAGACAAAAGTCAACCCTCTTCATGCATCAGAGAATTCACACAGGCGAGAAACCTCATAAATGTAACGACTGTGGAAAAGCCTTTGGACGAAAGTCAAACCTTGTAATGCACCAGAGAATTCACACAGGGGAGAAACCTCATGAATGTAATGACTGTGGAAAAGCCTTTAGACAAAAGTCAACACTCATCATGCATCAGAGAATTCACACAGGCGAGAAACCTCATAAATGTAACAACTGTGGAAAAGACTTTGGACGAAAGTCAAACCTTGTAATGCACCAGAGAATTCACACAGGGGAGAAACCTCATAAGTGTAATAACTGTGGAAAAGCCTTTACACAAAAGTCACACCTCATAAACCATCAGCAAATTCACACAGGGTAGAAACCTCATGAATGTAATGATTGTTGAAAAGCCCTTGGCCATGAGTCAGCCCTCCTCATACATCAGTGAATTCACACAGGGGAGAAACCTATGTGAGAAACATAAATGTAATGACTGTGGAAAAGCCTTTGGACAAAAGTCACACCTCCTATCACACCAGAGAATTCACACAGGGCAGAAACCTCATGAATGTAATGACTGGAAAAGCATATGGCCATAAGTCAACCCTCATTGTGCATCACAGAATTCACCCAGGGGAGAAACCTTATGAATGTAATGACTGTGGAAAAGCTTTGGCCATAAGTTCCAACTCAGAATTCACCACAAAATACACACAGGGAAATAAGCTTATGAATGTAATGACTGTGGAAAAGTCTTGCTATAAATTTTACCTCATGTCAAAACAGAATTCACACATGGCACAGCTCCAGCCATTGCGGCCAATTGAGGAGTGTACCATCAGATGGAAGACCTCTCTCTCTGCCTCTCCTCTCTCTCTAACTCTTACTTTCAAATAAATAGTAAATTTAAAAAAAAGCTACTTCTTCCTGAGTCACAATATGCCCTGAACCCTGTATGATGCTAGATTGGAACTGAGTAGATCTGGTGGTAACAGAATGGCTTTACTCAGTCAGGAAGAGAATGATCATCTTCTTTTGAAGATTCTACTCCTGGTGATGTTTGGGTTTTCAGAAGAAAGTTAGTCTCTTGGACTCTGGACTGCAAATTATGTCTGATAAGAGGATCACAAAGTGAGTAAGGGGTTTGATATTGTGAGTTTAATCTGGGCCCAAATGAGAAGTGCTAATTCCAAATATCATTATCTTGCTCTTTATCAAGAACCCCTATAACTTTCACATGAAAAACAGCAAGGCTGAGAATTCAACTCTCATAATTCCACAACCTGATCAATTTTGTGGTTTTTTTTTTTTTTAAAGTAATTTCAATCCTGTGACTATAAGAAATGGGAGACTTTTCCAGGATTTTCATGAAAATATTATGTTCTTCAGACTGTGACTTGAGTGGAGTTAAGAGAGTGAACTTATCAGTGTTTTTTGGTAAGTGCTCAAGAGGCCAATAAATCCACCCCATACAACAGTCCTTATGAAAGATCATTACTGCCACAATGATCAAATACCATAAATATTTGGTTCCTGATGCAAGTGTTTTACTTGCCACTATCTACATCACTATCAACCAGAACCTGGTTCATTGTGATGTTGCTGCAGGTCATGGACTTCTAGTACCCAATCCACCATCATGGACTCCACACTATAGTTAAGTCTAAAGGATTAGTAAAAGAATAGAATAGATCTTTGCAGCACAGATTTAAGGTATGATTAAAAGTCAGGGCCAAGGGCACTGTGGTGCAGTGGGTTAACGCCCTGGCCTGAAGCACAGGCATCCCATATGGGTGCTGGTTCAAGACCTGACTGCTCCACTTCCTGCGCAGCTCTCTGCTATGGCCCGGGAAAGCAGCAAAAGATGGCCCAGGTCCTAGTGCCCCTACACCCATGTGGGAGACCCAGAATAAGCTCCTGGCTTCAGATCGGCACAGCTGCAACCATTACAGCCATCTTGGGGGGTGAACCATTGGATGGAAAACCTCTCTCTCTCTCTCTCTCTCTCTCTCTCTCTCTGCCTCTCCTCTTTCTGTGTAACTTTGACTTTCAAATAAATAAATCTTTAAAAAAAAGCGCCAAACTAATTTCTACACTCCCTCTTTACAGGACTGTTTTCTGGAATGAATTCTGTTATGATCAGTATCTAATAAAGAGACATAACAAATATAATTTCGATACAGAAATTTTAATATCAAAATTATCTGTAACACGACTATAGTTATAAAAAATTGGCTGCTAAGAAATGCAGGTCATGTAAATGTCACTGGTATGGTATCTAGAAAGAAAAATTATTCCTAATGGCTGGGATAGAGTACCCCAGAGTCAAGGCTAAGGTTCATATCTGTTGGATAGGGTATAGCTGTGACTCATTGAATGTCAGAAAAATTGTTATGATGAAGGCCTAGGACTAACACATGGCAAGTAAGGCATGGAGGGTATAGAACATGAAAAGACACTCATTCTCATGTGTCAACTCTACCATTACTGTGTGAATGAATGTCTTAGGTTTTACATCTAAGTCTGGCATTATCTTTATATTCTCTTTGTTAAAATATTTGTTTTATTTGTTTGAAAGATGGTTTACAGAGAGAGGTAGATAACAGAGAAAGAGAGGTCTTCCATCAACTGGTTCACTCCTCAAATGACTGCAATGACCAGAGCTGGGCCCATCTGAGGCCAGGAATCAAGAGCTGCTTCCTGGTCTCCCACATGGATGCTGGGGTCCAAGGACTTATGCAATCTTCTGCTGCTTTCTTGGTCCATAAGCAAAGAGCGGGGGTTGAAGTGGAGCACCTGGGACTTGAACCAGCACTCATAAGGGATGTCAGAACTGCAGGCCAGGGCTTTAACCCATTGAGCCACAGTGTGGGCTCCTTTATTTTCTCCTTTATATTCACTGCCATCCATGTGGGAGAACCAGAAATAGTTCCAGGCCCCTGACTTCAGCCTGACTCAGTATAGGATTTTGTGGTCATTTGGAGGGTGAACCAGGAAATTGAAACAGAGTACTGGGGCTGGCACCTTGGCTCACTTGGTTAATCCTCCACCTGCAGTGCTGAGATCCCATATGGCCACCGGGTTCTAGTCCCACTTGCTCCTCTTCCAGAACAGCTCTCTGCTGTGGCCCAAGAGGGCAGTGGAGGATGGCCCAAGTGCTTGGGCCCCTACACCCACATGGGAGACCAGGAGGAAACACCTGGCTCCTGGCTTCGGATTGGCTCAGCGCCAACCATAGCAGCCATTTGGGGAGTGAACCAATGAAAGGAAGACCTTTCTGTCTCACTGTCTATCTGTCAAATAAAAATAAAAAAGAAACAGTACTTTATACTTTGTGTTTCTATGTGGGTGCAAACTTGAAATCTTTACTTAGTATATACTAAATTGAAATATGATAATTGAAAATGAATCTTGATGTGAATAGGATGGGAGAGGGAGCAGGAGATGGGATGGTTGCAAGTGGGAGGGAGGTTATGGGAGGAAAAAGCCACTATAATCCCAAAGTTATACTTTGGAAATTTATATTTATTAAATAAAAGTTAAATTGAAACACACACTCTCTTTCTCTTTCACTCTGCTTTTCAAATGAATAAAATAAATTTTTAAAAAAGATAATACTGTAATGACTACATCCTTTGCAAATTTTGCTTTGTCTTTGAATTATCACCTAGGTATATTAGTAAACTGGTTTATGCCAAACCAGATGTAATGTAATTTATTGATAGGCACTATCATTGTGATCTCATTAACTCAATTCTTTCAATTGCTATAGCAACTTTATTGTACATAGCTCCCTAAAACCATGTACAAGTGGGATCATTAATATTTTATAGGCACATGTTTATTTTACATTTCCTTTATTTTATGTTATTCAACTTTAATCATTGCCTTGAAATCTATTTAGATTTATTATTTAGATTGAGACATTGTATCATCTTTTACATTATTCTAGTAACAACCATAATATTTTTTCATTTACTTCTTCACCATTACCATTCTTCTTTTTTTGTTGTTGTTGTTTTCAAGAATTTATAAAATCTCCAAAACTGAGCAATAAGAAAGCATTCCAATTTAAAAGTGGCCAAAGACAAAATTCAGAAAAAGTTTCTTCTAAAACCCATATCAAAAGGAATGTAGGGAGTCTGCGCCAGGAACTGGGGACAGCAAACTTGTTATAAATCACAACATCACATATACTTTTTGTTTTCATGTTGCTAGGGTGCTTTCATTTTAGCTTTAAGAACTCCTTTTGTCATTTCTTGTAAGGTTTGTCACTGTACTGTTTAACCATTTAATAGAATGGAATCTGAAGGTGCTAGGGTGATAAATCCATGCAGAACAAATCTAAAATAAAGGATTAGGGTAGTGATACTGCTGGAAATCTCATGCAAAGGAGACAGATTGAGTCAGGGCAAGTATATCCAGAGGTCTAGGGAAAGAAAAGAGGGTAGAGAGCTGGAATGGATATTGGAAAAAGATTGATAGTGCACCCAGTAGCAATAGTTAGATCAGAAATTTTGCAGTGTTTGCTTGAGTAGAGACCAAAATTCACATATGGTATGACTCATGATTTGAGATCATGTGAAGAATTTAAAATTCCATAATAACACGGGATAATTAGTGTTTATAGCCCAATGGTTTTTATATTCTTATCTATTGAATTGAGGTATTTCTAGTCATAGTTTTTTGACATGGACAAGAACCCTCGTCTATTTCTTTTGGGATACACTACATTCTGTGTTAGTTGGGTTGTGGCTTTTTTTTTTTTTTTTTTAAACAAACAGGGGTTTTGGGATAAGAATGCCTAGAGATTGTGGGGATGATTGGGAGTTTCATGATTTCTTTCTTCTCAGATTTGCCACCTTAGTGCTTGGACTATGTGTGAATGAAAACTTAGAGAAAGAGTTGACAGCTGAGCTATTGACAATGCAATCCCAGGTGAGTGGTAAATTCCTATCTCTATTGTATTTTCATCTCTGTTGGCATTCTGTGGCCCAGTTTCTCCTATTGACATAGATGTTCCAGATGTACTCAGTAGCTATTCAAGGATCTGAGCTCCAATTAAATTTCCCCAGGACTCTGGGTGGTCACATTGTCAAGAAATGATATGCTAACATTACACTGAGATGTTCCAGCTCCTGTGAAGGCTGTGTATTCTCAGAAGAGAGGAGAGGTTTTCTTTTTTCTTGTCCCATCCCATGGGATGTCAACTAGGGCCAAGCACCTAGAAGGAGGAATGAAAGGGACAGGAGACACAAGGAAGGCAGCAAGACAAGAGTTCTAATCAAGCTGCAAAGTTTATTTTTTATACAGGGTTTATATACTTCTTAGGGGAAGCAGTACAGGGTGGGAAAGAGGAGCTGTTTTAGGATCTGTTCAGGGTTGAAGTTTGAAGAAGGAACTGGGTCTGTTCTTGGGTATATGGCACCACTATAATATCAGGGTCTTTTCCAAAATATTGGTGGGAAAGGGAACAAGCCTTGATAATTATGGAAGCAACCTGAGACAAATACACTATAATTACTTTGGATGAGGAAATGGGGAAGTGGACCCAGAAAAGAGGTTGACCTTTTTTATTGGGCATGAGGGATCTTTGCCAAAAAGCTCCAGTGGGTGTATATGGAGTGGTCAAAACTATAAAAAATAAGGGGAGAACATAAGAAATTTGTGAAACAGACTGTTGGTTAATGGCTTGCACTACTTTCGCATCAGGGATAAGCTCACGGGGGATGGAGGGGTCCAGATCTCCATGCAGAATGTCATTGAGGGGTAAAAGGACATTATTAAGTATTTTCAAATAGGGCCTGAGCCATTGACTATCTCCTAGAAGTTTTTGGAAATCATTAAGGGTATGGAGGCAGTCAAAACGAAACTGAATATGAGGTACAAAAACCAATTCCTGTTGTAATTTTAAGCCTAAATAAGTAAAGGGGTCTTGTATTTGGAACTTATCAGGGGCAATTTGTAAGCCAAGGGTAGAAAAGACTTTAAAAAGTGCTGTAAAGCAATTTTGTAGGTCTGACTTGTTTTGAGCTGCCAGTAAAATATCATCCATATAATGTAGAATATAAATGTGTGGCCAGCGTAAACAAGTTGGGTCCACTGCCTGCACCACAAACTTTTGGCAAAGGGTTGGACTATTGGCCATCCCCTGGGGCAAAACTTTCCAATGAAATCTTTGCATCGGTCCCTGGAAATTAACATGGAGGAGACTGAAGGCAAAATAAAGACGATCATCAGGGTGTAGAGGAATAGTGAAAAAGCAGTCTTTGAGATCTATAATTATTTTTTAATAACCATTTGGGATGGCCATGGGGGTTGGGATGTGCCCATAGGTGCCATGACCTTATTAATGGTGTGCAAATCCTGTAAAAGACACCATTTACCAGATTTCTTCTTTATGACAAAAATAGGAGTATTCCAGGGAGAGTTGGAAGGCTCTATATGTCCAGCCGTGAGCTGCTCCTGTGCAAGCGCTGTAGCGGCATTTAGGTTTTCTTGAGTAAGCAGCCACTGATCCACCCAAACAAGAGTTTGAGTATTCCATGTGATTTTATCTGCATGGGGTACAGGAAGGCCAGTGGTCGTTACTAAACATCTGAATATCTGAGCCCATGTCTATCTGTTTTAGAGGGGGCTGTAATAGGTTGAGTTATGCCCTGTCTCATTTTTCCAAGTCCTGTGCCAGGCACATAATCCATGTGCAGCATTTGTTGTGTGACTATAGTATTAGGGCTGCACAGAATAACTTCCATTTGGGAGAGAATGTCACGTCCCCACAGGTTAACAGGGAGGCCTGGTAATACAAAAGGAGTCACAGTGCCCTTATTGCCTTCCTTATCTTTCCAATGTAATACCCTTGAGCTGACTTGGGGGTTATTAGACTGGCCTATACCTCACAAATCGGTGAGAGATGTGGTCAGTGGCCAATGGGCAGGCCAATGATCTTGAGATATCACTGTGGCATCAGCCCCTGTGTCCAAAATGCCCTTGAAATCCTTTCCTTCCATAGTAAGGGTTAACACAGGCCTATTTTTTGTAATTGGCTGGACCCAATAAGCATCCGAGGAGCCCAAAGGGGAAGTGCCCCAGGGCCTGGAAGAAATTGAGGATGTATTGGCTGATGCCGCAGCTCAATAGGCTAATCCTCCGCCTTGCGGTGCCGGCACACCGGGTTCTAGTCCCGGTCAGGGCGCCGGATTCTGTCCCGGTTGTCCTCTTCCAGGCCAGCTCTCTGCTGTGGCCCGGGAGTGCAGTGGAGGATGGCCCAAGTGCTTGGGCCCTGCACCCACATGGGAGACTAGGAGAAGCACCTGGCTCCTGCCTTTGGATCAGCGCGGTGCACCAGCTGCAGTGCGCCAGCCATGGTGGCCATTGGAGGGTGAACCAATGGCAAAGAAAGACCTTTCTCTCTGTCTCTCTCTCTCTCACTGTCCACTCTTCCTGTCAAAAATTAAAAAAAAAAAAAAGAAATTGAGGATGTATTTCCAGTAATCAAAGGCAGAAAAACCAGTTGTGCTAGACAGGTGCCCTGTGGAACAACAGCTACTCCATTAGCAGCAACTGCCAGAATTTTTATCTCCCCTGTAAAGTCACCATCAATAATACTGGGAAAAACTTCAGTGACTTTGAGAATGGTTGATACTCGGCCGAGAATAAAGGCACAGGTACCCGAAGGCAAGGGGCCCTGCACCCTGTAGGGATAATTTGTGGGCCCTGGGTAGAATCTAATATTGTATCAGAGGCAGCACAGAGGTCCAATCCTGCACTGCCTGGGGTTGCTCATTGGAGGGAGGCAATTGTTGGGCCTGAGGCTGGGAGGGGACAAACCGTACTGCCCCAGGGTTTGTCCTTTGAGATAACTGGGCCAGGGGCTGGCCCCTCTGGGGGTTTCCCGGTATGCAAGGAGGGAGGGGTTGTTCTGAAGAATTAGTTTTTGATCTGCATTCATTTGCCCAGTGATAACCCTTATGACATCCAGGGCATAGGGTGGAGGGGAGTGGCCTGCCTGGGGGAGATGGAGCCACACCTTGGGCCATGGGCCTGTTTGATAAGGCAGTTGGACATTCAAAATGTCCATGCTGTTTACAAGTGTAGCAGGTAGAGGTTCCCTTGGAGGGAACTTGGGTCAATTTAAGTGCAGCCCCAATTGCCAAGCTTATGGCTTGGGCCAATCCCACACCAGCACAGAGCCTTACATATTCGGAAAGATCACCCTTATGTTTATGAGGCCAAAGAATATCTTCACAAGCTGAATTGGCATTTTCAAAGGCAAGGTGTGTAACAAATGCACTTCCATTTTCCCCTGGGCCAAGTAGTCTTTTGGCCACAAACATTAAGGCGTGAGATTAAAATCACTGTAGGTTTCATTGGGTCCCTGTTGGATCTTAGCCAAGGAGGTGGTAACTGGCACCTTTTGAGGAAGTTTTCTCCAAGCCCTAATCCGGCAGTTTGAATTTGCACCAGAAGTCCAGAAGGGAATTGGGCTTGTGAATTGTTAGAATCATACGGGGCGTCTCCCAAAAGTTTTTTGAGGGTCCATTTTTCAGATGAAGTTTTAGCAGAATTTTTTTGGGCTATTTCTTTGCAAATTTGAACATAGTCAGCCCTCCACAGGACATAGTCAGCTCTGCTGAGAGCAGCTCTGGCGAGAAGGTCCCAGTCATTAGGTGTAAACCATTGGGCACTCTGGTTCTCCAGTAAGGCCTGAGTGTATGGAGCAGTGGGACCATATTGGGTGCAAGCAGTTTTAAGTTTTTCAATAAATCTGAGACTAAGTTTTTTGTAAGGCTGTTGTTGCCCATTACCAGGTCCTTGATCAGGGCTCTGTTCTTCATCCCCCAATCCAGGTTCCTCACTGTCTTCCCCAGAGTGGTGAGACATATCCTCCTCAGCTTCATTTTCCCCATCAACGGCAGGCTCAGAGCGATCTCTGGCTTGGCTCCTTGCACCATCTTCTCTCTGCAGCATTGACCGATTGATGCTGATGTCTCGGGTGGGCAGTTCCGAGCCGGTCACACAATCACTTGGATCCAAGTTTTCCTCTTTGAGGGCGGCATTCCTCCAATCTTATAGGCACTCGAGCCTCACGTTGGGCACCAGTTGTCCTGTCCCACAGGACATCAACTAGGGCCAAGCACCTAGAAGGAGGAATGAAAGGGACAGGAGACACAAGGAAGGCAGCAAGACAACAGTTCTAATCCCACCATTACCATTCTTCTGTGTGCTATATACCTGTAATGTTAGGCATATTATTTGAATAAATGCATATATATTTCTGTGTGTTTATTAATATTCATACCATATTAATCATTTTTACCTATGGTAATTAAACTGCAATGTGAGGGGCTGGTGCCTTGGCTCACTGGAGCCAGCACCATGGCTCACTTGGTTAATATTCTGCCTGCAGCACCAGCATCCCATATGGGCACCGAGTTCTAGTCCCAGGTGCTTGGGCGCCTGCACACACGGGAGACTGGGAGGAAGCTCCTGGCTCCTGGCTTCAGATAGGCATAGTTCCAGCTGTAGTGGCCATTTGGGGGGTGAACCAATGGAAGGAAGATCTTTCTCTCTGTCTCTCTCACTATCTCTATCTGTCAAATAAATAAATAATTTAAAAAAACTGCTATGTGAATCATGAAATTGGTGTCCCTTATTTATTTTCTTTTTGATTCTGAATTTATCACTGTTATCTGTGTATATCATTAATAATCTTTTCATGGGTAAACAGTGACCATCCTGATATGTGTTTTTTTGTGAGGACATCAATACCCTGAATATTCTTATAGAATACCATTTAATTTCTTTTTGTATTTTGTTTTAAACTACATATAGCAAATATATATATATATATGCAACTGAATTTTTGCCTTTAAACTCTGGATCATATTTTGCATTATTGCATGCTCATCTTATTCAAAGAAGTCTGAGTAACTCTGAGGTACATATATTTTTTAAAATCATATTGATGTTGAAATTTTCATTACATGAGGTTGAAACTCTGATAATACTGCTTTACAACTTTTCTACAAAGAGCTTGAGCTTGTGTAGACTTAAGATACTTCAATATTTCTGAATTCTATTGTAATAGACGATTTAAGAATATTTTTCAAAAATATGCTCTGTATCTGCCTGGAACTCTGTTATCAATACTTCTAAGTTATTCCTTTCTATGCTAAATAATAACATAATATATAACATTTAAACCAGTTTTATCTTGTTTTGTCTTGGCATTGATTATTACCACTTGTGTACATTTTCAACAGTGTATACCAAATCTAGTATGAGGAACCTGGGCACATTCTGGTTTAATTTTTTTTTGAAAGTAAACAAGATTTCTTTAGGTTGTAAACCTCCTGCCAGAGTGGCAAAGAGGGGTGTTCCAAGAGAGGAAAACCCAAAGGACCGGTGATGATGGAGTTTTTAAGTACAGTCTTGGGGACCAAACTGTCAATGAGGAGGTGGTTTCACATTCATCAAGATTTCTGTATTTATTTTTCCTGTCAAAGAACACTTTAAATATAGCAGAGGAGTTTGCAGCAACAGGCTGCACAGTTCTTGCATTGCATTTCCTCCCTTCATTCAATGCATCAGGTAATGACTAGAAAGGCAGCAACACCCAACAATATTCCCACCACCAACTTTCTTCCTCCCATGTGCCTGCTTCACACCACCACTCAGTAAGCTGTCCATGCCCTGCTTGCACTCATCTGTGAAGCTTACTGGATCCAGGCCCAGCAGTCATAGTGAGCATGCTGCTCTACATCCTTTAGCCCTGGTGGCAGGGCCCAAGAGGCAGAGTCTCACAGTGGCTTTATAGGAGATGTGAGTGATCCAATGAAATGGGTGGTCGAGGCAGGTGCTAACTCCACAAAGATGGTCATGAGCAGCACATGACGATGGCCAAAGAGAAGCATAACAAGACTGTCCCCTGCATGGCAATATTGCCAAGACCTCAAAGAAGGTATCTACATGACCCTAGTTATTGGTGCTCTTGTTTGTGTTGTTTGTGGCTCTGCAATTTTCCAGATTATTCAGGTATAAGGATGAGCATATGAAGTGACTGACCTTAAGATGTTTCCATTCTCTGTGGATTTAACTTGAACTCATCCCTGATGTTTGATACCCTCATTAAAAGCAATTCAGTAAAGCATCCTCTCTCTTCTAATGACTTTCATACTGTCCTTCCTGTGCCATTCCAAGGTTTCTAATCTATACCACAGTGACTAGAAAAGGCACTGCATGAGTAAAGCAATAAATTTGATTGTTCAGTTACACTAATACACTCTACTAAGTACAGAGTAAGTTTTTTATGTGGCTATTAAAAATAATATGCCATATGGATAGTTAGATTAAATCTGGATAGACAGGACCTAGATTTAGGTAACACTGATGTGTAAATACAATCAGTGTAATTTAAAATTTGAACTTTTCTAGTTTTTATACAGCTAGCCACTTTATTACTCTCTTGAATTAAAATCACACTCCTTAAATGGTCATGTAAATATCTTGTAGTATGGTGCTTTTCAGTGGTACAACTACAAGTCAGCCTAGATTTGTCACAACTGCTAAAATCTAAGACTTTTTAATAGCTTCTAAATGCGTAATATAAAGGGAGATGCATATAGCCAAAACACCTATTTTTAACTATTGTTTCTATTACACAACCTTGAATTTTTTCATGAATGAGTATGGCAATCTAATTTTCATAAAAACAA
Organism: Lepus europaeus; assembly: GCF_033115175.1. Classification (NCBI taxonomy): domain Eukaryota; kingdom Metazoa; phylum Chordata; class Mammalia; order Lagomorpha; family Leporidae; genus Lepus; species Lepus europaeus. Next base: position 84,604,408 of record NC_084843.1, on the reverse strand, counting down.
TTTTGTTAAACATTTTGTAACTTGATCACTGAAGTTTCCCTACCATGGTGGAGCAAGATCAGGGAAGGTTTTTTATGTCACAATAACTTCAGCAGAATTATTTTAGCATTTCAAAATAACTTACTATGTGAAGCATAACTTTAGAGAAAAATGCAACTAAAAATGGCAGCCTAATCAGGATATCTTCTTCAATCCAATGTGCTAAAGACATTTTAGCATGTTAATAGCACATTTAATACCAAAAAATACACACCAACTAAAGTTACACTTAGTTTGTCAATGCCTTTTCTAGATCTGTAACTGAAATGCTCTTTGATTTCCAGATACATCAAACTAAGACAGCATCTTCAATTAAATTGATTTGTTGATCAGGACCAGTCTTTTGTCTTCCCATTGTTGTATAATCATAGGTTATAATTATAGGTTATGATAAAATTTTATCTTTACTAATGGCAAGAGTGAGAGTGATAAGGCACCTTGTTTGGATTGTTAGTACTATTGAAACTGAAAGTATTGACTATTTATGTACTTAGCCATAACTTGGTGACAAAAGTGTGAGCAGTGTCTATGTATCAATGAACTTAATGAAAGCTACTTATGTTTGCTTTGTTAATTGCCTCAGAATACCTTTTAAAATAATTTTAAGAGGAACAGATGGCAAATCTGCTACTTGGTCTGTACACAGTGCAACCCTCATAATATATCTTCAAATATGAAGGCGAGGGAGGAGAAGACTGGAGTGGTTAAGGATGTACAATGTTAACCACTCTGGAGTAGTAATCAGCTGATGTTGGATCAGCAGATTTTTAACTGAATTGTAACCAGCCTTTCTCACCTAGTAAACAATCCCTGTACTTGTTTTCTCTTTGAAACAAGTCGTGGCTATCTAATTCTATTTTATTTTACCTTGAAAATGAAAGTTATTTTTCTATATTCATAGCAGGTGCCTTTACTTTGAGTCAAATCATTCCACTTCAGGATTTCCCTTGGTTTACTCTAGATAACTGTTTTTTTTTTTTGTTTTCTTAATGTACATCGATTTGATTAATTTTGCTGTTAAATTGCTATAGCTATAGCTATAACCAGCAATCATTTCACGTGTAAAACCCAATAGAATGTATAATTTTAATAATGTATTTTTATTAATATAAAGAGAACAGATTTCATGTAGTTCAAAAATAAAACTGGCCAGCGCCATGGCTCAATAGGCTAATCCTCTGCCTGTGGCATGGGCACCCTGGCTTCTAGTCCCGGTTGGGGTGCCGGGTTCTGTCCCAGTTGATCCTCTTCCAGTCCAGCTCTCTGCTGTGGCCTGGGAGTGCAGTGGAGGATGGCCCAGGTCCTTGGGCCCTGCACCCACATGGGAGACCAGGAGGAAGCACCTGGCTCCTGGCTTTGGATCAGCGCTGTGTGCCAGCTGCAGCGTGCCAGCCACAGCAGCCATTGGTGCTGTTGGTTCACCACCAACAGAAAAAGGAAGACCTTTATCTCTGTCTCTCTCTCTCACTGTCCATTCTGCCTGTCAAAAAAAAAAATAGAATTCTAAGAATATAATTATGCTTCCCTCCTTCCTTTTCCTTCCTTTCTTTTTCAGGTTTTGTGATAACATATTTATTTACTTCATAGTCACAGGCTTAATGCACCACCTAGTAAAGAGTTCAACAAGAAAAAGTAGAAAGACTACTGTTCATAAAATATAGACAAAGAATTATAAACAATCAAATCCCAATATGTCAGCCTCACTCACATACAATGAATTTTTTTTTTTTACAGACAGAGTGGACAGTGAGAGAGAGACAGAGAGAAACGTCTTCCTTTTTCCATTGGTTCACCCCCCAAATGGCCACTATGGCTTGCGCACTGTGGCCGGTGCACCATGCTGATCCAAAGCTGGGAGCCAGATGCTTCTCCTGGTCTCCCATGTGGGTGCAGGGCCTAAGCACTTGGGCCATCCTCTACTGCCCTCCTGGGCCACAGCAGAGAGCTGAACTGGAAGAGGAGCAACTGGGACAGAATCCAGTGCCCCGACCAGGACTAGAACCCAGGGTGCCAGTGCCACAAGTGGAGGATTAGCCTACTGAGCAGCGGCACCAGCCATACAATGAATTTGTTTCATAATCTGTATATTAGCCACTATACCTCTGAGAAAACATATTTGTCATTCTTCAATGAGTAGTTATCAACTCCCAGTATAGTTTTCTGGAATCTTCTAGGCCTTGGTGCCATTATACTCATTGACAGACAATTTATATTTACTTTTCTGAATACCAAGGGAACTAAAAATTAAATGATCTTAAATCTTAGATTCTTGAAATTTTCCAAAGTACAGTTCTCTTTGGCCATATTTTTCCTTTAAGTTTAAAAGTTTACTGAATAATACATTCTGTTATACTTACTTTAAAATTTCACTGAGTAGCATAAATATTTCTAGGTTAAATTCCTGCAAATTTTGTATTTTTGTAAGTGAAATTTTGGAAATATTTTTCAATAATATCCATTAAATCTACTTGGAATTTTTTTAACTTCCTCACCAGTTTTAATTTCTTTCTTTTTTTTTTTTAACAGGCAGAGTTAGTGAGAGAGAGACAGAGATAAAGGTCTTCCTTCCATTGGTTCACCCCCCAAATGGCTGCCATGGGTGGTGCACTGCACCAATCCGAAGCCAGGAGCCAGGTGCTTCCTCCTGGTCTCCCATGTGGGTGCAGGGCCCAAGGACTTGGGCCATCCTCCACTGCACTCCTGGGCCAAAGCAGAGAGCTGGACTGGAAGAGGATCAACTGGGAGTAATCTGTGGACTGTATGGAAAGAACAGTTACCTTGGCCATTTTGTCAAAAGTGAAATTTTGTATACTTTCATTGCATTAACTTGAATTTGTTATGCTTTAAATTATGATGATTTCTCTGTATTCTTAAGAGTTCATTTAATTGATATGTTCATTCACATTCTGTACATGTGTTTGTTACTTTGTTAATGCTCCTAATAAATGACTCAGTTCTATTCACAGGAAATCCAAAAAAAAATTATCATGCTATGTGCATCACAGTCTCAATTCTTGCTTCATATTACATTGTATCATTTTTCACCTACATTTATCATCTGTCTTCCTTGAAAAGTGAACATCAACTTGCCATTTGTTATTGTGAGTCAATATTTCAAATAAAATTCCATACATCATCTTAGAACTTTCATGTGTGCATTTCCTGAAATCCACATTGAAATATTGGATCCTTTCACTTTTCCAACAACACATGTGCTTTAGAACATTTCATGGTTTTAATGGTACACATAATTCAATGTTGACCTTGAAAATTTCTGCATGCTAGATTGAGACACTTTTATCTTTGCTTTAGAATTACTATGCTAAGCCGGCGCCGTGGCTCACTAGGCTAATCCTCCACCTTGCAGCGCTGGCATACCGGTTCTAGTCCCGGTCGGGGTGCCAGATTCTGTCCCAGTTGCCCCTCTTCCAGGCCAGCTCTCTGCTGTGGCCCAGGAGTGCAGTGGAGGATGGCCCAAGTGCTTGGCCCTGCACCCCATGGGAGACCAGAGAAGCACCTGGCTCCTGCCATCGGATCAGCGCGGTGCGCCGGCCACAGTGCGCCTACTGCAGCAGCCATTGGAGGGTAAACCAACGGCAAAAGGAAGACCTTTCTCTCTGTCTCTCTCTCTCTCACTGTCCACTCTGCCTGTCAAAAAAAAAAAGAAAAAAAAAGGAATTACTATGCTAAATAAGAACTGGTTTGGATTAATATTCTTGCAATTATATAGTTTTTTCATAAATATAATTTTAGAAATATTTTTCAAAATTTCCACCATGTCTGCATAGAATTCTACAAATCCAAACAAATTGCTAATTTCTACTCACAGGAATCAAAATGTAATGAATCATGTCATATGTGAATAATTTATTTAAAATTTACACTTCAGTTGATTATAATCACCTGTTTACATAATGAATAACATACTTTATTCCATTTATATTATTGAATTTATAACCATTAGTTTTTTCCATTAATAGTATGTCAATATTGGAACATGTTACCTATGGAAAACATTGCTGTCTTTGTAATGTAATCAACTTTACAGAAATTCTGCCAGCTTTTTACAATGCACATGTACAACATTGCGTAGAAACACTTAGCATCAGCGTTATCATTCTCCTTTGCAAATCATATATTTTGTTATATTTCATGGATTCTTTGGGAACTTTACATTTATATTTGATTTTGGAAATTTTCTAAAGTCATTTCTTTAGATCAATGTTATATTTCAAAAATATTCTGGTTATATACTGAAAATATTGTTGATTTAAGTTCTGTCAAATTTATTTTATTTCATAACTATATATGTAAGGGTTTCTATTCCACAAAATTCCTGTATACTGTTTGTCAGTAATATTGCTTCTACAAAATTATTCCCTTCTATTCAATATTAATATACATGCCAATTGTAGCCCTGAAAGCATTTGCTGTTCCTAGTCAGCATTCTCTTTTGGAAGTCATAAAGTGGCTCACATTTCTCTAAGTTGTCTAACTCCTTCCATGTACATGCTTTTGCAAAATTGTGTCACTACAGTGAGCTCTTTCAGATGTTCAAGTCCATGTATTCCTTCATGTTTTGGGGTTTTTTTAGTTCTTAAATTTAGGAATTAAGTGGTGCTGGCTTTGTAGAAAGAATTTGGGAGGATTCCCTCTCTTTCAACTGGTTTGAATAGTTTGAGAACAATTGGAGTTAGTTCTTCTTTAAATGTCTGGTAGAAGTCAGCAGTTAATCCATCTGGTCCTAGGCTTTTCATTTTTGGGAGGGTCTTCATTACTGTTTGAATTTCTGTCTTGGTTTTTGGTCTATTTAGTTTTCTATATCTTCATGGCTCAATTTAGGTAGGTTGTATGTGTCCAGGAATATATCAATTTCTGCTAGATTTCCCAGTTTGTTGGCATAAAACTCTTTTGTAGTAATTTCTGATTACTCTTTTTATTTCTGTGGTGTCTGTTGTTACATTTCCTTTTTCATCTCTAATTTTATTAATTTAGGTCTTCTCTCTCCTTTTTTGGTTAGTTGGGCCAATGGTGTGTCAATTTTGTTTATTTTTTCAAAAAAACAGCTCTTTGTTTTGCTGATCTTTTGTAATTTTCTTTGGATTCAATTCTGTTAATTTCTTCTCTAATTTTAATTATTTCCTTTCTATTACTGTTTTTTTTTTTTTGGTTTGGTTTGCTGTAGTTTTTCCAGATTTTTGAGATGCATTGATAGCTCATTTATTTGGTGCCTTTCCAATTTCTTGATGTAGGCACCTATTGCTATAAACCTTCCTCTTAACACTGCTTTTGCTGTATCTCATAAGTTTTGATATGTTGTGTTGTTATCTTCCTTTGCTTCCAGAAAGATTTTTATTTCTCTTTTGATTTCTTCTATGACCCACTGTTCATTCAGGAGCATGTGTTCAGTCTCCATGTGTTTGCATATGCTCTAGAGATTCCTGAGTTGCCATCCAATTATTAGGGCATCTGTATATGATTATGACTCTGTTTCTGCCAAATTACTAATTTATACACCATATAATCAAAATTAAATGCCTTCCATACAGTACATATTTATTTTGTGCTAGAATTTACTACTGTCACCTGAAAGTATAATGCATAACCTGATTTGTGGTAGTTCTAACACAGGAAAATGATGGGTGCCATGGTTCAGTTTATAATTGTGTGGTCATCAACTCACTCTAAATGCTGGAATTTGTCCTAGCAACTGTAATGCGTATAGGATTTGAGCACATTGGAGTGCCAGCACTATCATAGTCATCAGCATAGGATACATTTTTAATGTTTCTGGGTGCTCCTGGAACTATAAATAATTTTCTGATTGTGGAAATTTTCCAAACTACATGTCTGTATCATACTGTAATTTTTCCGGTTAATTCTGGATTCTTTTTTCACCAAATACTCACCCACATATTTGTTTTTAATTAGGCTCACATTAAAATAAACATTGTTACTAAGGCCAAAGTGAAGTTTTACCTTCCATGTGCATCAGATTTCTATTTTTTGTTTTGTCTTTCATTTTATTAATTTCATCTGAGTGTATCAATATCCACATGGAAACCAATCTTAGCACTGTCAAGTTATGATGATTCTTTTGGGCACTTACATTTTCATGTCATGAATGCTCTAAATAATGTTCAAGTTGTCTTGGCAACCTCCATCTTTATGGTCTATCAAATAATTTTTTTCTTTTATTTCTCAAGTTTAATGCACATTTAATATATGTTGGTTGACTCAATTCTCTTGTATAGATTGCCATGCTATTATTACTCCTATATTATTGCTGTCACTTCCAGTAATAAGAATATAGGTTGGCCAGTGCCGTGGCTCACTAGGCTAATCCTCTGCCTGCAGCGCCAGCATCCTGGGTTCTAGTCCCAGTTGGGGCACCAGATTCTGTCCCGGTTTCTCCTCTTCCAGTCCAGCTCTCTGCTGTGGCCCGGGAAGGCAGTGGAGGATGGCCCAAGTCCTCCCTGCACTCACATGGGAGACTGGGAGGAAGCACCTAGTTCCTGGCTTCATATTGGCACAGCACACCAGCCATAGTGGCCATTTTGGGGGGTGAACCAACAGAAAAAAGGAAGACCTTTCTCTCTGTCTCTCACTGTCAAACTCTGCCTTTCAAAAAAAAAAAGATTTAAAAAAGAAAAAAAAAAGAATATAGGTTATATAATAACATGCACATTTCTTTTAATTTTTATATTTTATTTCTGATACATACACATGCTGTAGTGTATACCAATCCTAGTACAGAGAACTGTAGCCTTTCCTGGTTAAGTTCTTCATTGTAATTTTGTCAATTTGATAAAAATTCTTTATGTTTACTTTCAATATCCCTTGATTTAAATTGCTTGAATTTAAAAATTTCCTGATAGTAAAATAATTTACTGGGTTATTGTTCACCAAGTTCCTTTATGTCTACTGATCACTCTATTTATTATCCTAATTCTAATTATAATTATAAAAATTCAATTGATATAATAAAATTTGTATTATATTTATTGTCTTAATTCACTAACATGACCTGTTTATATGGTCAATATCCAATTATTGGGCCAGTTGCATGGTGCAGTGGGTTAATGCCCTGGCCTGATGCACCAGCATCCTATATGGGTGCCAGTTTAAGACCTGGCACTGTTCCACTTCTGATTCAGCTCTCTGCTATGGCCTGGGAAAGCAGTGGAAGATGGCCCAAGTCCTTGTGTGGGAGACTGGGAAAAAGCTCCTAGCTCCTGGCTTTGGATCGACACAGCTCCAGCCATTGTGGCCAATTGGAGAGTGAACCATAGGATGGAAGACCTCTCTCTCTCTCTCTTTCTCTCTCTGCTTCTCCTCTCTGTGTAACTCTGACTTTCAAATAAATAAATCTTTTTAAAAATGCAATTATAATCCAATCTTACTAAACTTAGTCCATCATTTTTTATCAAAACATTTTATATAAGGAATACAGACTTCATGAATTTCATAAGTACAGCTTTAAGAATATGGTAATTCTTCCCATGGAGCCTTACCTCCTACTCACATTCCCACCCCTCTTCTTCCCTCTCCTATTCTGCACCATATTTTATACTAAATTCTACTTTCCATTAACTCTATACACCAGAGATTAAGTTTATAGTAAGTGGAAAGTCCAACAAATAAAAAAAGGAAGACAAGGCTGTTCAAAGTCATTGCTTTTTAAAATTTAATTTCACTTCCTTTTTTTTTTTTTTTGAGAAACTTTATTAACTTTAAAGAAGCACCTAAGAATGATACATCTTTTGTGAGCACACAAACATAATTTTAGCTTATGAGACATAAGAATATCCTCCACTTAATACATAGAAGAAAGTAAGTCTTTGGGAACAAGTTTTATCATTAATTAAAGAAGCACCTAAGAAAATAAGCAATGAAGTTGGACACTTTGACATAACTAAAACTTACGAGACATAAGAATATCCTTCACTTAATATACTAAAATGGAATAAATCTTTGAAAACAAATTTTACTGCTAATTCTCCTGACACAACACTTTGAGGGCAGAGGTCTTGCATGGGAAGTTAGTGCACAGTGACTACTGTTGTTAATTTAACAATTAACACTCTTAATGTATGGCATCAGTGATCACTGAAGGCTCTTGACATGAGCTTCCTAGGCAACGGAAGACTTTGGAATATACAAGTTCTGTAAGAATTTAGAAAAGGCAATAAGCAAGGTGGAAGTTTTTTGCAAAGAAACCTTTTATTTAAGGAATACAAATTTCATAAGTACAACTTTAGGAATATAGTCATTCTTCCCACCGTATCTGCCCTCCCACCCACATTTTGAGCCCTATTCCTCCTTCCTCTACCATTTCCAGTCCCATGCTCCATTAAGATTCATTTTCAATTACCTTTATACAAGGAAGACCAACTCTATACTAAGTAAACATTTCAACAATTTGCGTGCACACACACAAACTGAGAACAAGTTTTACAGTACAATCCATTAAGGACAAAAGTCCTGCATGGGAAGATAGTACACACTGTCTCTCCTGTTTTTAATTTAATGATTAATACTCCTATGTATGATGTCAGTCATCACCCAAGGCCCTTGACATGAGCTGCCTAAGCTATGAAGGCCTTTTGAATCCACAAGCTCTGTCAGTATTCAGATGATGCCAAAAGAAAAATGGAATTACTCTTCTCCCTTCAGAGGCAAGAACATACTTCTTTGATAACCACTTCTTTCCACTGGTGTCTCAGCCTTAAAGGTCCTTCATGTAGGACTTTTTTGCCACTGTGTCTTGGCTTTCCTTGCCTGCAATGCTCTCATGGGCTTTTTAGCCAGAATAGAATGCCTTAGCTGCTGGCTCTGAGGTCAGAGTGCTACTTAAAGTGATTGTCATTCTATGAGGCTGCTGTATGGACTGCTTCTCATGTTGGAATACTCCCTCCTTTTTAATTCTATTATTATTATCAAACAATGAATCCTACTTATATGATCACTTTAACACTTAACCTATATATATGATCATTTTAACACTTAATCATATCCATAATATCATTTTAACACTTAAAATGCTATTTTTACTCCCAACTTAAGATGATTTGGAGTCCCATGGCAATTTTTAAACTGTACCCTTAGGGGATGGTACTGTGGCACAGCAAGTTAAACCCTGGTCTGCAGCACTGGCATCCCATATGGTGCCAATTTGAGTCCCAGTTGCTCTACTGCCAACCCAGTTTTATGCTATGGCCTGGAGAAACAATAGAAAATGGTCCAAGTCCTTGGACCCCTGCACCTGTTGGGGAGACCTAGAAGAAGTTCCTGCCTCCTGATTTCAGATCAATGTAGCATCAGCCATTGCAGCCATCTAGGGGGTGAATCATCAGATAGAAGACTTTTCTCTCTCTCTCCACCTCTACCTCTCAGTAACTCTGCCTTTAAAAAAGATAAATAAATCTCTAAAAAAATAAATAAAGTAACCTCTGTCCTTAGATGTAAGTCCATAGGAATATATTCAGAACTATACAGCTTTACAGTTAAAAACATCATACACTTCATACTTACAACTTTAGGAACATGGTATTTCTTCCCATGGTTCTCATCTTCCCACCCACACATCTACCCCATTCTTCCTCCCTTTCTTATTCCCAAACTTATTTTTTACTATTATCTATTTTCAATTAACTTTATGCACATATGATCAACCCTTTGTTAAATAAAGAGATCAACAAATAATAAGAAAAAAAATTTCCTCAACAGTCATGACAAGAGCTGTTCAGAGCCAATGCTTCTCAAAATGTCAATTCCACTTCTACAGATTGCCTTTTGGATTCTCTACTACTTATCAAGGGTCAGGGAGAATGTATTGTATTTGTCATTTTGGAACTGGCTTATTTCACTAAGCATGTTTTCCAGTTTCATCTATTATGTTGCAAATGACTGGATTTCTTTTTTTTTTTTTAACTGCTGTGTAATATTCTATGGTGTACATATCCCATAATTTTTTTTTATCAAGTATTCAGTTGACAGGATTTGGGTTGATTTCATGTTTTAGCTATTGTGAATTTAGCTGCAATAAACATGGGGATACAGATAACTCATCTGTATGATGTTTTCATTTCCCTAGGGTAAATTTCCAGGAGTGGGATGGCTGGGTCATATGGCAGGTCTATATTCAGATTTATGAGATATTGCCATACTATCTTCCACAGTGACTTTACCAGCTTATATTTCTACCAACAGAGAATTTCCCACCATATCCTCACCTGCATTTGTTGTTTGTTGATTTCTGTATGAAAGCCATTCTAACGGGAGTGAGGTGAAACCTCATTGTGGTTTTACTTTGCATTTCCCTGACAACTAGTGATCCTGAGCATTTTTTCATGAGTCTTCTGGCCATTTGGATTTCCTCTTTTGAAAAATGCCTGTTTAAGTCATTTGCCCATTTCTTAATGGGTTTGTTAGTTTTATTGTTGTTGAGTTTCTTGATTGCTTTATATTTTCTGGTTATTAATCCTTTATCAGTTTTTTTTTTTTTGACAGGCAGAGTGGACAGTGAGAGAGAGACAGAGAGAAAGATCTTCCTTTTGCCGTTGGTTTACCCTCCAATGGCCGCTGCGGCCGATGCACTGTGGCCAGCGCATCACGCTGATCTGAAGCCAGGAACCAGGTGCTTCTTCTGGTCTCCCTTGCGGGTGCAGGGCCCAAGCACTTGGGCCATCCTCCACTGCACTCCTGGGCCAGAGAGCTGGCCTGGAAGAGGGGCAACCAGGACAGAATCCGGTGCCCCGACCAGGACTAGAACCCGGTGTGCTGGCGCTGCAAGGCGGAGGATTAGCCTATTGAGCCACAGCACTGGCCCAATCCTTTATCAGTTTTAAAGTTTGCAAATATTTTCTCCCATCGTATCAGCTGCCTCTTCACTTTACTAATATTTCTTTTGCAGTACAGAAGCTTCTGAATTTGACATGTTCCCACATGTCAATTTTGGCTTTGATTGCCTGGGCCTCTGGGATCCAATCTGGGAACTCTTTACCTATGCCAATGTCTTGCAGAGGTTCCCCAATGTGGTCAATTCTAGAGAAAGTTCCATGCACTGGTGAGAATAATGTATATTCTGCAACTATAAGATGAATAGTTCTGTAGATATCTGTTCAGTCCATTTCATCTATAGTGTCAATTAAATCTGCTGTTTCCTTATTGATTTTCTGTCTGGTTGATCTGTCCATTGCTGAAAGTGGGGTATTGAAAACCCCCATTCTCAGATGTCCTAAACAGCACTCTGGCCTCAGAATCAGCCCTTAAGGCATTCAGATCTGGCTGAAGAGCCCATGAGAGTATTTTAGGTATGGAAAGCTAAGACACTCTGGAAAAAAAAAAAAACCCTATATGAAAGATCTCTGCGAGTGAGATCTCAGTGGAAAGAACAGGTCATCAAAGGAGAAGGTACCTTTCTCTGAAGGGAGGAGAGAACTCCCACTTTGACTATGACCTTGTCTAAATAAGATCAGAGTCGGCAAACTCAAAAGGCCACCATAGCCTTGGCAACTCATGACAAAAGCCTAGGGTGATTACTGATGCCATAAACAAGAGTGTCAATTTGTTAAGTCAACAACAGGAGTCACTGTGCACTTATCCTCATGTAGGATCTCTGTCCTAAATGTGCTGTACATTATGATTTAATACTATAACTAGTACTCAAACAGTATTTTACAATAGGAGTCACTGTGTACTTGCTCCCCATGTAGGACCTCTGTGCTAAATGTGTTGTACTATCAGAATTAACTGTAAAAGTAATCTTCAAACACATACTCTCCCTCTCTCCCCTTCTCCCACTCTCTCTCTCCTGTAAATCTGACTTTCAGATAAGTAAATAAATAATTTTTAAAAAAGAAACTAAGAAAGAACAGATTCAAGAAAAAAATGAATAAATATTTTGAGCCAGCGCCGTGGCTTAACAGGCTAATCCTCCACATTGCGGCGCCGGCACACCAGGTTCTAGTCCTGGTCGGGGCACTGGATTCTATCCCAGTTGCCCCTCTTCCAGGCCAGCTCTCTGCTATGGCCCGGGAAGGCAGTGGAGGATGGCCCAAGTCCTTGGGCCCTGTACCCGCATGGGAGACCAGGAGAAGAACCTGGCTCCTGGCTTTGGATCAGCACGATGAGCCGGCCGCAGCGGCAATTGGAGAGTGAACCAACAGCAAAAAGAAAACCTTTCTCTCTGTCTCTCTCTCGCTATCCACTCTCCCTGTCAAAAAAAAAATTAAAAAAAAAATAAATATTTTAATAAGGACTCAGAATAGACTGTAAATGTGCTACCACTGTACTTTTGTTACTATGATGTGTTAAAAGAAAAATTAAAGTATATTGTCATGTATTAATTTGGATGATTGATTATTGGTAATTAGAATTTAGTTTTAAATGAAAACATTCCAAGTGACAATATTCATCAGCCTAGTAGAAAAATGTTGAAACAAAGCACTCTCACTTAATCTTACAAAGTCATGTGGATAGAAGGCATATCTGATTTGTTCTAATCAGCCTTCCTAAAATTTACTAATTTTTTTTCTGGAAATAGTGAATTTGGCTCATCATAGAAAGTTCTTTAAAGGCTCTTGCTAAACTTGTTCCTCTTTGAAAAAGTAAATTTTACTGCATGATACTACAAGAGGTAAAATTTTGATTTATAGGACATTTGAAAACCAATTATGCTTAGTCTAATTTCTGATTTACTTGATAGAACAGAAATTACATGGATAAATTTCACTTTGTCTAATTTTTTTTTTACAGGCAGAGTGGACAGTGAGAGAGAGAGAGACAAAGAGAAAGGTCTTCCTTTGCCATTGGTTCACCCTCCAATGGCCGCCATGGCTGGTGCGCTGTGGCCCGTGCACCGTGCTGATCCGATGGCAGGAGCCAGGTGCTTCTCCTGGTTTCCCATGGGGTGCAGGGCCCAAGCCCTTGGGCCATCCTCCACTGCACTCCCTGGCCACAGCAGAGAGCTGGCCTGGAAGAGGGGCAACCGGGACAGAATCTGGCACCCCGACCAGGACTAGAACCCAGTGTGCTGGTGCCACAAGGTGTAGGATTAGCCTATTGAGCCGCGGTGCTGGCCCTACTTTGTCTAATTTTTAAAAATATTTACTTATTTGACAGTTGGGAGAGAGACAGAGAGGTCTTCCATTCACTGGTTCACTCCCCAATGGCCACAATGGTCAGAGCTGGGCCAATCCAAAGCCAGGATCCAGGAGCTTTTTCTGGGTCTCTCACATGGGTGCAGGGGTCCAAGCACTTGGGTCACCTTCCACTGCTTTCCCAGGTCATTACCACAGATCTGGATTGAAAGTGGAGCAGCCGAGACATGAACACTTGTATGGGATACCAGTGCCACAGGCAGAGGCTTAATGACTATGGCACAGCACCGGCCCCCACTTTATCTAAATTTATGGTAAACCCATGAGTTGCACCACAATGCAATTTTTCTTTCTTTCTCTTCCTCTCTTTCTTCCTTCCTTCCTTTCTTTCTTTCTTTCCTTCTTTCCTTCCTCCGTCCCTCCCTCCCTCCCTTCCTTCCTTCATTTCTTTCTTTTTTCTCCTTTCTTCTTTTCCTTTTTTTCTTCTTTCTCTTTATTTCTTTTTCTTTTCTTCTTTCTCTTTTTCTTTCTTTCTCTCTTTCTTCCTTCCTTCCTTCCTTTCTTTCTCTCTTTCTTTCTTTCTCCCTTTCTTTTCTTCTTTCTTTCTGTTAATTTTTCTGTGTCATTAAGCTTGCACATTGCATCCAAGGACATGGACCAGGGATAGAGGCTTATGATTACTGTGTGCAATAACTCTCCTCTTGAGGGTCAAAGCATCTGACAAGGAAGCTCTCCTAGATTAAGTCCTCAAGCACCTTTCCCAATAACAAGCAAGAGAAGGTATGGTAACTGGAGAGCATCTTTGGTTTAATTAACTCTGGGAGGTCTGAGTGTTACTGGAGTCCTCATTGGGATGTAATAATGGGTCATGAATCAGTTGAATATGACTATTCACCACTAGAGGGCTCTGTAGGGTCAATTAAATTTTCACAATCATTGACACCTGATTCTCTACTGTTGTCTCCAGCTGCTCTTCTGGGAAAGAAAATGTGCTCCTCTTAAAGGATACTTAAGTCCAACACTGGAGGAAGCATAACTGAAAGAGCCCACAGCTGAGATCAAGGCATAACAACACTTGCTTCCATGTGAAAATGATTAAGCATACTATACTGTCTTCATTGGGTAAAAGTCATCATGATGTGGACCAGGGACCTCTGTGTCTCCAAGTGTATTTCTACCTTCCAGCTGCAAACCCAGAATAAGGCATCCAAAGAATAAACAATGATTCCATACTTCTATGCGGTGCTTCTCTGCTTAACATTGCCTGCTGAAACCTTCTTATTCCTATTTATTTTTACCCAGCATGATTTGTCTTAATTTTTTCACTTCTGACAATATTCAACAATTTGCACACTGTGCTCTACATTTGCACACACTGACAGCACTTTCTTTTTGTGTGTGCTATAAACATGATAAATTGCTCTAATGATTTTTATTTTTTCATCATTGTAAAAATGCCAGTATCATGTTCTTTAATAAGTTTGGCATAATACTGAAAGGTGTTTAATACTGAAGACACTGTGTTGTTGCTTGCTAGTATTACCTAGATTGGGAGTAGTGATACCCTCTGATTATACTTTCAAATTGAACTAAAGAGAGCCTAAATTCTAAAACAGGAATAAAATTACTGATAATGGAGAAGAAGCTGAAGAGAAGAAAACAAGATTGGGCACTCTGATGGTGTGAGTGAGCTGTTTATAGGTGATCTGTTCCTTACATAAAACCTGATGCTGCAAGTTTGCCAAATTATGTACCACTCAATAACCTTCTTTCATTTATCTTTAAGAATTCTGTTTCAAATCTCTTCCCTTAACTTCACTTTCACAGTTATGGAAAATTAAGTTTTGAACAAAGCTAATGGTTATGGATTTCAATTATTTGCAGAAATTCTGTCTTGCTAATGTGTGAATCACTGATGCTAAGTTTCCTCTTATCTCTCCCAGCAAGAATTCTTCCTGGCCCACACTGCTGCTGGTGCTGTAGAAACTTACAGTGCTAAAGGTGTAGTTCAAAATGGAGGCTGTCATGATGAAACTCTCTGAGTGCATTATTTTTAATATCAGGCATTGTAAATAATCACTTATTGCATTTTTGTGTTGCTATTGACTAACTCACAGTATCATGTTATCCTTCACCTGTTCAGCTGAGCTATACTGCAATCTTCTTTATGGACATGATCATCACTTTTTACCCAGAGATTAGTATTCATTACACATCTCATCTGAGTTAGGCCACTATCAAGGAATGAGGTTGTGTTGGCAAATAATTTAGTTATATTGTAGGTTCTGTGGAATTTAAAGATTTTTTTTAAAGTTTATTTATTTATTTGAGAGGTAGAGTTACAGGCAGTGAGATGGAGAGACAGAGAGAAAGGTCTTCTGTCCTTTGGTTCACTCCCCAAATGGCCACAATGTTTGGAGCTGTGCTGATCTAAAGTCAGGATCCAGGAGCTTCCTCTGGTTTCACACATGGGTGCAGGAGCCCAAGGACTTAAACCATCTTCTACTGTTTTTCCAGGCCATATCAGAGAGCTGGATTGGAAGAGGAGTAGCCAGGACTAGAAGCAGTGCCCATATAGGATGCCAGCACTGCAGGCAGAGGATTAACCTACTGTGCCACAGCATTGGTCCCTAAGAATTTAAAGTTTAAAAGAGATAAGTTAGCATAAGCACCTCAAAGATCCTTTGGTACATCATTCTGAATCATTAGAGATGAGCCCTCTTTTGAAAGAAGAAATGAAGTAGCTGACACATTGAACCACTGCCTGGAGTGCCAGCACCTCATGCGAACACTGGTTTGAGTCCCAGCAGCTCCATTATGATCCATCTCCTTGTTACTGCATCTATTTGGGGGAATGAACCAGTAGGTGGAAGATCTCTGTCTCTTCCTCCAACCTTCTCTGTCTGTATCTCTGCCTTTCAAAAAAATACTGTAAATCTTATTTTAAAAGAGCTTAGGGTCTAGCACTGTAGTATAATGGGCTTAGCCTCTGCCTGTGGTGCCAGTTCAAGTTCCAGCTGTTCCTCTTCCAATCCAGCTCTCTGCTTTGTCCCGGAAAAGCAGTAAAAGATGGCCCAAATGCTTGGGCTTCTGCTCCCATGTGGGAGAGAAGAGTGAAGCTCCTGGCTTCTGGTTTCTGACTCCTGGCTGCAGATCAGCCCAGCTCAATCCAGTTGGCTATTTGGGGAGTGAACCAGTGGATAGAAGATCTTTCTCTTTGTCTCTCCTTCCCTTTCTGTAACTCTACCTCTCAAATAAAAAAATAAATTTTTTTTAAAAAAAGAGTTTAAAGTCAAATTGGTTACTTTTAGTAATTTTTGATGGGTTGAGAGGAAATTTGTAAAGTCTGTGATACAACTGAGAGCCTTCTGAGTCCTAGCATGTAAGAAGAGAATAGTGATCAGACAGCTGGTAGACAAGACTTAATAGGGTAGAACCCATAGCATTGTTTTTCTGAAGACCACAGTAAGTCCTATGGTCCCTGTTCAAATGTCAGTGGGAAACCATCCACACAGTTGGGAGAGGAGTGTGACTTGATGAGATTTTGGTTTGTAAAATGGTCTTTTAATTAATTACTAAAGAACACCTCCAGAGAAAACTTAGGAGGGTACTGCTGAATTGTAAATATTCAATGATAGCTACTAACAAGACTTGATGAAAGAAATGGCACCTTTAAGGGAAATGTGATTCAGGGAAGGGAGATAAGAATTAGTGAATCTTTTCTCCTAGAATGGTACTTACATGAACTGTAGGTATTAGGGCCCTAATTTGATGTGTAGAAGAGGATTCCACTAGGATCTGGGATAACTTGAGCATCAGAACACATAATTTCAGACTATAACACATTTAACAAGATAAGAATCTATGAACTCATAATGATATAGTCATAATGACACAATAACTAGGAAAGAAAAGTGAGCCCTTTGCTTTGATGCTAAATCAAAATATAAATAGAGAAACAATATTGGGAGTTAAAACACTAGCCTTTCATAATGTTAATGATTAAAAATAAGGAATCCAGTATCAAAGGTACTTGGTGAAAATTTAATAGGAAATAGGATACTGGCATAATATTAGAATATTTTTGAATAAAAATCCACACATTCCAAAAATAAATAAAAATTTGTACTTAGGGCTAGCACTGTGGTGCAGCAAGTTCTGCCACTGCTTGCTGCACCAGCATTCCACATCAGAGTGCTGTTGTGCTGCTTCAAGTCCCAGCTTCTCTGCTTTTGTTTTGTTTTGTTTTTTACAGGTAGAGTGGACAGTGAGAGAGAGAGACAGAGAGAAAGGTCTTCCTTTGCCTTTGGTTCAACCTCCAATGGCCGCCGCGGCTGGCACACTGCAGCCAGCGCACCGTGCTGATCCGATGGCAGGAGCCAGGTGTTTCTCCTGGTCTCCCATGGGGTGCAGGGCCCAAGCACTTGGGCCATCCTCCACTGCACTCTCAGGCCACAGCAGAGAGCTGGCCTGGAAGAGGGGCAACTGGGACAGAATCCAGCACCCCGACTGGGACTAGAACCCAGTGTGCCGGCGCCGCTAGGCGGAGGATTAGCCTGTTGAGCCATGGCGCCGGCCATGATCCAATCTTAATGAAAAGAAGTAGAACAAAAACAAAAGCCCTCAAGAAAGCTTCCATATTACCTCATATTTTGTGAACTGGCAACTCTTACTGCTCCTTAAATCTTTGATTGTCTGCTGCTTTCTGTGTAACAGACTATAAAGCCCCCAAAACCCACAACTATAACTCACTGAAGGTGGTAGAAAGACAGGTGTGCACCATTAGTCACCTGTTGTAATACACTGAGCCAATTTTTAAAGGTAAACTGCAGACATCCTGACCAAAACAGCAACATAAAACATTCACGCCATTGGCTAGTGGTGACCAGTGATGCAATGACAGGAAGGACTTTTCAGAAATATCAAGACACCAATTCTCAAGAGAACAACTACTCCACTTGAAATTCATGTCTGGTCATTTTTCGAAAGAGGAAATCCAAATGGCCAACAGACACATGAAAAAATGTTCAAGATCACTAGCAATCAGAGAAATGCAAATCAAAACCACAATGAGGTTTCACCTCACCCCGGTGAGAATGGCTCACATACAGAAATCTACCAACAATAGATGCTGGAGAGGATGTGGGGAAAAAGGGACACTAACCCACTGTTGGTGGGAATGCAAACTGGTTCAGCCACTATGGAAGTCAGTCTGGAGATTCCTCAGAAACCTGAACATAACCCTACCATACAACCCAGCCATCCCACTCCTTGGAATTTACCCAAAGGAAATTAATTTGGCAAATAAAAAAGCCATCTGCACATTAATGTTTATTGCAGCTCAATTCACAATAGCTAAGACCTGGAACCAACCCAAATGCCCATCAACAGTAGACTGGATAAAGAAATTATGGGACATGTACTCCATAGAATACTATACAGCAGTAAGGAACAATGAAACCCAGTCATTTGCAACAAGATGGAGGAATCTGGAAAACATCATGCTGAGTGAATTAAGCCAGTCCCAAAGAGACAAATATCATTTGTTTTCCCTGATTGGCGACAACTGAGCGATAAAGGGGAAACCTGTTGAAGTGAAATGGACACTATAAGAAACAGTGACCTGATCAGCTCTTGTCCTGACTCTAGATGTACAATGTAATACTTTATCCTTTTTAGTATTTGTTGTTGTTGTTGTTCCAGTACTAGTGGTTGAACTCTGTAATTAACACACAATTAATCTTAGGTGTTTAAATTGTAACTGAAAAGTGATCCCTGTTAAATTCAAGAGTGGAAAAAGAGAGGGAGGAGATATACAATTTGGGACATGCTCAATCAGACTTGCCCCAAATGATGGAGTTAGAAATGTGCCAGGGATTTCCAATACAATCCCATCAAGGTGGCATGTACCAATGCCATCTCACTAGTCCAAGTGATCAATTTCAGTTCACAATTGATGGCTCTGATAGGTCTAAGAGTCAAAGGGATCACACAAACAAGACAAGTGTCTACTAATACTAACTGATAGAATCAAAAAGGGAGAGAAAGATCCAACATGGGAAGCGGGATACACAGCAGACTCATAGAATGGCAGATGTCCTAAACAACACTCTGGCCTCAGAATCAGCCCTTAAGGCATTCGGATCTGGCTGAAGAGCCCATGAGAGTATTGTAGGCATGGAAAGCCAAGATACCATGGAAAAGAAAAGAAAAAAAAAAGAAGAAGACCTAAATGAAAGATCTCTGTGAGTGAGATCCCAGTGGAAAGAATGTGGCCATCAAAGAAGGAGGTACCTTTCTCTGAAGGGAGGAGAGAACTTCCACTTTGACTATGACCCTATCGGAATAAGATCAAAGTCAGTGAACTCTAAAGGCTTCCATAGCCCTGGCAACTCATGACTAGAGCCTAGGGAGATTACTGACGCCATGAACAGGAGTGTCAAATTGTTAAGTTAGCAACAGAAGTCACTGTGTACTTACATCCCATGTGAGATCTGTCCTTAATGTGTTATCTAATGTGCAGTGATGCTATAACTAGTACTGAAACAGTATTTTTACACTTTGTGTTTCTGCGTGGGTACAAACTGATGAGCTCTTTACTAATTATATACTGAATTGATCTTCTGTATATAAAGGTAATTGGAAATGGAAAAAAAAAAACCTGGTGTTAAATTGGAAATTGCATAGAAAATTAATTAATTTAAAAAAATAATATGTAGGATCTCTGTCTTTAATGTGTTGTACACTCTTATTTAATGTTATAACTAGTACTCCAACAGTATTTTTTTTTCACTTTGTGTTGCTTTATGGGGGCAAACTGTTGAAATCGTTACCTAATATATACTAAACTGATCTTCTGTATATAAAGAGAATTGAAAATGAATCATGATGTGATTGGAAGGGGAGAGGGAGCGGGAAAGGGGAGGGTTGTGGGTGGGAGGGAAGTATTGGGAGGGGGAAGCCATTGTAACCCATAAGCTGTACTTTGGAAATTTATATTCATTAAATTAAAGTTTAATTTAAAAAAAAAAGAAATTCATGTCTGGTGAATTGGGGCCAGGTTCTTATTTCTATATTTCCAAATGGTTAGTAACATCACACAATTTTACAAGTTAAAATGTCATTGTGACTGTTGTATATTTGATTCTATAATTGAGGTATCACTGGGGGTGGGGAAAGGAATGAGTTAAATTATAAAAAATGTACAAAAGCCACATATTATTAGCCATATGTGAAATAGCAACAGTCTCTATGTGCCATCACAGCTTTCTATTGTGAAACTCCTTTTTTTTTTTAAGTGGAACATCTCAAAAGCAATACCAGACAGGCTTTTTATTGGACATTAAACAGCTATTTGGCAGGGCTGATGCTGTGCTGCAGTGGGTTAACATCCTGACCTGAAGTGCCAGCATCACTTATGGGTGCCAGTTCGAGACCTGGCCGCTCCACTTTTGATTCAGCTCTCTGCTATGGCCTCGGAAAACAGTAAAAGATGGCCCAAATTCTTGGGCCACTGCACCCACAAGGGAGACACAGAAGAAGCTCCTAGCTCTTGGCTTCCGATTGGCGCATCTCCAGTCATTACAGCCAATTGGGGAGTGAACCATCAGATGGAAGACCTCTCTCTCTGCCTCTCCTCTCTCTGTGTTACTCTGACTTTTGAATAAATAAATCTTTTAAAAATAAAGTTATTTGGCATATCACCTTTACTATAAAAATTGCATCTGAGCAAGGTTTCGGCTAAGCAGTAATTACAGTGTACTGACCTCATCCAACTGGCAGCAGAACCCATCAGAACAGCCCCTTCTCTGTGATGACACCACGCCACATGCCCACTGCTCTCCTGCATGCTGCTCTTGAGCTCTAGCCTTTTAGCTTGAACCAACCAACCACTGTTGGCCTTAATCACACCCACATCATGCTGCAAAGCTCATGTGTTGGGGAAAGGACTAACTGTTACAGACCCACTGGTGTGTGGGGATAGGAATGGCTGAGTACACCCTGGCACCTCCTGCTAAAAAGTGACACAAAGGGCCCCAGATCTCAGAGCTTGCCCTTTGCATGTTTACAGCATCTCTTGGTTTGGTTTGAAGAGGTCATTGGTTATTTTGAGTTTTTGGTCCAGTGATCTGACAGCTACCAAGAAATTAATTCTCCCATTCCTTAATCAAGCATTTTAAACTTATTAGCACTGTGTGTATTTCTACATCTTTGAATAATGACTACTTTCCTGAAGGAAACAGTGAGAGACACCAGGCAGGTTTTCCTCTGGTAGGGTAAATCACACTTAATAATATATGATTCGAATCAGTAGATCATTTTCCATTTTGACTTAAAGATCCTACCAGTTTCTGCTTACTGCATTGTACTTCAGAACCCTTTCACATTAAATGTGACTAGTATGCATTTCCATACTTTGAAAGAGAGTATAAAAGACATCTGACAGGGCTGGTGCCATGGCTCAATAGGCTAATCCTCCACCTACAGTGCTGGCACACCAGGTTCTAGTCCCAGTCGGGGCACCAAATTCTGTCCCAGTTGCCCCTCTTCCAGGCCAGTTCTCTGCTGTGGCCCAAGAGTGCAGTGTAGGGTGGCCCAAGTCATTGGGCCCCTGCACCCGCATGGGAGACCAGGAGAAGCACCTGGCTCCTGGCTTCAGATCAGGGTGGTGCACCAGCCGCAGCAGCCATTGGAGGGTGAACCAACGGAAAAAGGAAGACCTTTCTCTCTGTCTCTCTCTCTCACTGTCCACTCTGCCTGTCAAAAAAAAAAAAATCCATCTTACACCTTTTAGTAAGGCTTTCCATTTCCTTTTTGCAGCAAAGAAGCAAAATCAGTTCAACACACCAGTATGATAGGGGGAAAAAAAAACTCAACAAATGAAAACAATATTCAAACCATAGCATTTAGTATATCTACAATCAGCTCAACATCAACATTTATAATATATCAATATTTTTTATCAGATTTTCTCTGTTGGGAACCTTTTTTAATATGTTCTGATTATTTACAACTGTACAAGCAAAGCACAATCCCAAAGTGCACATATTTAATACAGTATCAACTATCTGAATTTACAGGATTTTCCTGAAAAAAGATCAACTGTTTAAGATCCTTAAGGTATATTACAAAATCTACTGCTGATTCTTGTACTATGGTATGCTTACTCAGTAAAACTAGCGACAAGAGATCCACACAGTAACTGAGTAACTAATCCACTCATGCCAACCTAGGTGCAAGTCTCCAGGAACTCTAAGCTGTATTATACAAAAGTTAAGGCAAAGTCATTTTCTTTTCTTTTTTTAACTTTTATTTAATAAATATAAATTTCCAAAGTAGAGCTTTTGGATTGCAGTGGCTTTTTCCCCCATAACTTCCCTCCCACCCTCAACACTCCCATCTTCTGCTCCCTCTCCCATTCCATTCACATCAAGATTCATTTTCAATTATCTTTATATACAGAAGATCATTTTAGTATATATTAAGTAAAGATTTCAACAGTTTGCACACACACAGAAACAAAAAGTGTAAAGTACTGTTTGAGTACTAGTTATACCATTAATTCACATTGTACAACACATTAAGGTAGAGATCCTACATGAGGAGTAAGTGCACAGTGACTCCTTTTGTTGACTTAACAATTGACACTCTTGTTTATGGCATCAGTAATCACCCTAGGCTCTTGTCATGAGTAACCAAGGCTATGGAAGCCTTTTGAGTTCACCGACTCTGATATTATTTAGACAAGGTCATAGTCAAAGTGGAAGTTCTCTCCTCCCTTCAGAGAAAAGCACCCTCTTCTTTGATGGCCCGTTCTTTCCACTGAGATCTCACACACAGAGATCTTTCATTTAGTTTTTTTTTTTTTTTTTTTTTTTTTTGTCAGAGTGTCTTGGCTTTCCATGCCTAAAATACTCCCATGGGCTCTTCAGCCAGATCTGAATGCCTTAAGAGCTGATTCTGAGGCCAGAGTGCTGTTTAGGACATCTAAGGCAAAGTTATTTTCAAGTTTAAGTACAATTCAAATCTTTAAAGATTGGATGGAAATAATTAAAAAAAAACCTCTGTCTGGAATAAACTGTATGGTTGCATGTAGCAGGAAATATTTTAATGTCTTCTGTTTAGAATACTTAAAGAAAAAGTTTAGGCATTTTAAAACAAAGTAATTTATATATTTAAATTTATTATAAACTTAACTTTAGTGCATCCTTGTTCTTCAGAAGTGCAACACTTCTAGAAGTGAATCAATGAAACCCTCATCTTGGAGGTAAAAAGAGCAACAATTTTTATCCTCCAGCAGCCAAAGAGGGGAATAAAACCACAAACACCATTCTCTCACCATTACATAACTTTTAAATCCATGTGCTGATACAGAGGTTCAGGAAGACATCCTCATGGAGTTAAGATGAGGACTCTGCAGAGAGAGTGCTTAGGGGTGAGGGAACATAGACAGAAATGTGCATGGAGCAGGTGCACTAGGCCAAAAGCCAGAGCAGCCAGCTCACAGGGATCAAAACCACTTCATGGTACAACATCCTGGCAACATGCCAGTGGCCAACAAAGCATATTTTCATTTAGGTTCTATTCACAATGTGTTTTGAATTGATTTTAGGTAATAGCCACTTGCAATTGAGGGGAGAAGCTTGCTACTTGCTGGCAGGGTGTCAAACTCAAAGCTTTCAGGTTTCTTTAGGGTGCGTTCTGCAGGTTCTTTCTTCCCACTGGATCCAAAAAGGCCTATATGTACCTTTACATGTATATTTAAATGCTAGAATCACTTGTTAACAGTTTAGATGAAAGCACAGCTCCCATGCCAGTGTGTCGGCAACCTGACACTGCCAATCCCTTTCTACCTCAAGGCCAAGGCTGCCCTTGCCAGCCCTCATCCATCTGCTGGGGCATCTGAGATACGCACTTGTAGATCAATATTATTTTTTTAAAAATATAAAATAGCATAGTTCCTTTAATTTATAAAAATTCACTATATGTAGCTTGCATTCAGAACCACACAGAGGCTTAATAGAAAACATCAATCTATTGGGATAAATGCATTTTCTATCCTGAAGAAAATCAGAATTATGCATCATCTTCAGTTAAGCACCAACCAAAAATAGGGTTAATTAAATCCTGAAAAGCAGATTTTTTTCCAAGAGGGAGAGAATCTGACTCACAGAAGAAAAAATAACTTGAAACCATTCCATGGGGCTCACAGACACTGCAAGCGCCTAACCAGTGACTCATTCAAATACTGAGTGGGAAGAGTGTTTCGCTTGTGGCTAATACAGCTCTATGCAACCGCTCCCAGACATAGGATTTTCACTGAGGAGACTTGAGGAGAGTGTTCTGTCCTCCGTGAAGACACTTTCCAACAGCTGGGGGTGAGGGCCAATGCCCAGGCTGCCTCCCCTGGTCTTTGGGGACTCCGGGAGTGGACTTGAGGGCAGGGCTCCTCTATTTTTCCACGGGTGCAGCAAGATTCTTCTCCTCCTTCCTACAACTACAGGGGTTTGACTTTTGTTCTTTTGGGGGTTGCAGTGGGAGAGAAGTCAGCTCTTTACTCGTTCTCTGACAAATCTCCACTTAGCTGGGATTTTGCAATTCTGTGGCAGCTCCATGCACTGCTCTGATTTACACGCAGTTGTAGTAAGGACAGAGGGAGTCTGTCCACACTGTGGGTTTCCTTCTGCTTTTCTACAACCTGGGGATCCTCAGGTAAATGGGCTGGGGAGGGGGATCGTTCATATGTTGCTGATACCGCCAGCAGTGAGGGCTCTCTGGGGACCCCTACAGGAATAGCATTCCTACTTGCATCTGCATGCAGGCTCCTTTCTTTTGATAATCCTATTATTAAGCTAGATAGCCTGTTTTAAACAAGTCCTCTGTCTTCAAATTGCCTGCAGCTCCAGGTAATGGGGGGAAGTTGCACAGCCCCAGTTCAAAGTTTGGTGATGGAGGCTTTGGTCATGTTGGAAACTGAGTTTGGCTGCTTGTAAACTTCTCCCTTTCCTTCCTATGGCAAAAGGAATTTTTCCTGCTTCTGGGAGGATACTGTCTGAGTGAAGTCAGAGGAGAGGCTGCAGGCTTGAAGGCCGAAGACGTAAAAACCCATTTATAAATCCAGTATTTGGAAATAGAGTTACCAAGGGTGGATCAAAATAGCTATGCATTGTTGACAATGTCTGCACAGTCAGACTGTGCAGAGGAAACTGTTGTTGGGGACTGTATACTGGAGGTAAATAAATGATGTGTAACACTTCTGTGTATAAAGGTTCATGTCGAGAGATCTAAATCCATTCTTTGGCAAAAATGGGTTTATAGCTATTGCCTTTGCTTTAGCTGCACCTTAATTGGTTTTCCTTGAAAAGTTTTGACTTCTTGCAGGTATTTGTAAGCCTGTTGTGCATCAGTTCTGTTTCAAATGTAATAAATCAATTTTCATTATAGGCAAATTCACAGTTTATAAACTTTAGCTAGTTATTTCCTTTAAATAGTGTTTCTACTTCTTCCACAGGGGTAGATTCAGATATTTCTCGCAATGATTTTGATTTGGCCTTACTTTTTCTCCCTTCTCATCCACCTGGACTAAAGGTAAAGATCTCAGCACTTCAACAGTCAAATCCACACTAGTAATGAGTTTCTTGATATGGTCAAGGTTAGCTACCATTGTAGTTAGAGCATACTGATCACTATCCATCTGTGATGTAAGATACATGGCACTAGCAAGAGTCTCTCTAGATAAACAGAATTCTGCTGGCACCGTGGCTCAATAGGCTAATCCTCCACCTTGCGGCACCAGCACACCGGGTTCTAGTCCCTGTTGGGGTGCCAGATTCTGTCCCGGTTGCCCCTCTTCCAGGCCAGCTCTCTGCTGTGGCCCGGGAGTGCAGAGGAGGATGGCCCAAGTGCTTGGGCCCTGCACCCCATGGGAGACCAGGAGAAGCACCTGGCTACTGGCTTCAGATCAGTGCAGTGCGCTGGCTGCAGTGCACTGGCTGCGGCGGCCATTGGAGGGTGAGCCAAGGGCAAAGGAAGACCTTTCTCTCTGTCTCTCTCTCTCTCACTGTCCACTCTGCCTGTCAAAAAAAAAACAAAAAAAAAAAACAAAAAACAAAAAACAGAATTCCAATTTTTTTAAGTACTTCTTGAGCATCTTCCTGGCTTTCTGGTTGAGATTCATTTCCTCCTGTTTCACTATTTTCAGGTAGTGATTTGTATTCTCCATGATCCAGAGCCAAAGTGTTCATGTCTGTTTTGACTCACATAAATCTGGTAATGCTGCATTCTCATGACTTTGTCACCATCACCATTGACATCCAATCCCTGCTGGCTGCAGTCTGCACCACAGCCGGCTGTCTCCTCCCATGCAGCACTCAAACCAACAGCTGCACTACTTGCTTCCAAATGTAACATGAGTCCCCCACACTTCACATTAGGGTTTAGCTCTGAAACCTTAGTTGTTGGTACCTGACCCAAAGCTGGGATGGAACTTGAGAAGTGGTTTGAGATACAAGACCATTCATCAGATGAGAGCTGTCCTTGCCCTCTTGGCCTCACTGTGCCTGCAGTTCAGCCACAACTTTAGCGTCCTGACCAGAAGTCATGGGTTCCACTGGGAGAATTTTAATGTAAACTTCAGGATGCTGCCCATGCTGCCCGCCCAACCTGACCGGCCTCTGGCAGGCTCCTTGCCACAGCCCCGGTGCCTGGCAACCACAAAACACATGGGGAGAGCAGAGGAGGGAGACTGTAGGAAGAGGCAGCACTGCGGGGCTGGGCTGGGGACAGGGAGGAAGGGCTGGCACAGGCTGGGTGCAGTGGCGGAAGCAGATTTTCCCCTTTTTGGAAATGTCTCAACCTCGAGAATCTGGATCCCCAACACTCCTTCCCTTCGCATGAGAACACACCTAAATAAATCCTTAAAAGGTTGTATGTGAATCAATCTGGCAGAAATTCACTAAATACCAAGTTGATAGCATCCATCAGCGCAGATGGGAGACTGAGCAGAGCCCAGCATTGGACCAGTGTGTTTCTGATGAGAATAAGGGCCCACATTTTCTCAGAAAGAACACTGGACGGACCCAGCTTGAGGTCATCTCTGCTTTTGATATCTCTTTTTTTTTAATTAATTAATTAATTTTTTTTTTAATTTTTGACAGGCAGAATGGATAGTGAGAGAGAGAGACAGAGAGAAAGGTCTTCCTTTGCCATTGGTTCACCCTCCAATGGCCGCCGCAGCCGGCGTGCTGTGGCCGGCGCATCGTGCTGATCTGAAGGCAGGAGCCAGGTGCTTCTCCTGGTCTCCCATGGGGTGCAGGGCCCAAGCACTTGGGCCATCCTCCACTGCACTCCCGGGTCACAGCAGAGAGCTGGCCTGGAAGAGGGGCAACCGGGACAGAATCCGGCACCCTGACCGGGACTAGAACCCGGTGTCCTGGTGCTGCAAGGTGGAGGATTAGCCTAGTGAGCCGCGGCGCTGGCCAAACCCATATGTCTTAATACTCATAAAGCAGATGTTCTTCAGAATCACGTCCTGTACAGCTTTCCCTCAGATGTCTCAAGTAGGGCCCGAGCTTCTGTGGTGACATCCATAATCATCTCCTTGGATGTGAGTAACTCCTAAAATATGGACATCCTTGCTCAGCCAAGGCCATCTATACCAATGGCTAGGAGAGGTCATAACTGTACCAAGGAGGTGGCTCTATGGATAGAAAATTTAAACCTTGGTTGGGATTACCCTCAAGTATTTCCCTGTGCTGGCCTTCCATGTGTCTTTCCCACACAATCACTGGGATATGTACACAATCTGAACAGTCAGTGATTTCAATATATGGGAGTGTCACAGCTATGCTATGAAATAACCTGTAGATGCTGAGTATAGTGGGAAATTATACATTATTATGAATTTTTGAACTTAAGAATACAAAACTATTTCCTTATCAGTTTCAAATGCATCTCATAACTTATTATGAGGCAGCTAAACATGAATTAATTCTGATATATCAACTATGACCATGAGTTAACTGTTCTCTGATATGAATATTAGGTTCCTCCACAAAATGACTGAACATTAGAAGAGGCACAGAGCTAAAGTATATGGTGTTCCTTATGTAGCAAATAATAAATGGGATTTATGTCTGTTTGTGTTAAGGTGGGGAGGATGATGAAACAGTGATCAGCACTATTCAGATTGAACAATCTAAATACAAAACCTGGGGTTCAGGGCCGGTGATTTGGCGCAGCGGGTTGGCGCCCTGGCCTGAAGCACTGGCATCCCATGTGGGCACCGGTTCTAGTCCCGGCTGCTCCTCTTCCAATCCAGCTCTCTACTATGGCCTGGGAAGGCGGTGGAGGATGGCCCAAGTCCTTGGGCCCCTGCACCCATGTGGGAGACCTGGAGGAAGCTCCTGGCTCCTGGTTTCGGATCAGCGCAGCTCTGCCCGTTGCAAACAATTGAGGAGTGAACCATTGGGTGGAAGACCTCTCTCTGCCTCTCCTCTCTCAGTGTAACTCTTTCAAATAAATAAATAAATCTTTAAAAAAAAAAAACCTGGGGTTCAGCAGGTGCAGCTCTTTCACCTTTATCTCCATTGTGTTCACTGTCACAAATAAGAAGCAGTTCCAGACAGGCTCAGATTCCTGAATTGCTGCATTATGATGGTCTTAGCCTGATCTTCTGTGGTGATGACTCCCTTCTCTCTTCTCTGGGATTTCCAATCATCAGTTATTATTTCCTTTGTATCTGTTACTATTTTATTTATTATTTGAGAGGCAGAGTTTTAGACAGAGAGAAGAGACAGAGAGAGAAAGAGAGAGAGAGAGAGAGAGAGAGAGAGAGAGAGAGAGAGAGAGATTTTCCATCAACTGGTCCATTCTCCAAATGGCCACAATGGCCAGAGCTGGGCCAATCCCAAGCCAGGAGCCAGAATCTCCTCTGGGTCTCCCATGTGAGTGCAGGGGCCCATGCACCTGAGTCATCTTCCACTACTTTTACAGGCCATTATCAGGGAGCTGGATCAGAAGTGGAGCAGCCAGGACACCAACCAGTGCCCATATGAGATGCTAGTACCACAGGAGGAGAATTAACTTCCTTTGCCATAGTACCAGTTTCATTTTCTTGTCTCTTAATCCAGTCTATCTGCTAAATAGGAAACAGAATATTTCCAATTTAATGTCATCTCAACAGTCATTTCAAAAATTGTCATGTAACATTATTTTTTATTGTTACATGCCTTTTAAATCTACAGCCTGGGGGTCTGCATTATGGCATAGTGGGTAAAGAAACTACTTGGGACACCAGCATCCCTTATGGGTGCTGATTTGAGACCTAGCTGCTCCAATTCCAATTCATCTCCCTGCTAATATGCTTGGAAATACAATAGATGATGGCCCATGTGCTTGGGCCCCTATACCCATGTGAGGGATCTGAAAGAAACTCCTGATTTCTGGTTCCAGCCAGAGCATTGTGGCCATTTGAAGATTGAAAGAGTGGAAAGAAGATCTCTTGCTCTCTCTCTTCCTTTCTCTATGTAACTCTGACTTTCAAATAAATAAATAAATATTTTAAAAAATCTTAAATCCACAGCTAAAAGTAAATAAAATTACTCTTCATATATGTATTCTAAAAATATGGATAAGAGGAGCAGGCAGGTCTAGTAGTTATGTGCCTGAATCCTACATTACAGTGCATAAGTTTGATATCTTCACCCAGAACCATATTCCAGTTTCCTGTTACTGCAGACCCTGGAAAGCAATGGTGATGGTTCAACTAACTGGGTTCCTGCCATCCATTTGGGAAACCTCTATAGAGTGCTTGACCCCACCTTAAGTATTGGCACAGTCTTGACCATTGCAGGTATTTGGGGAGTGAACCAGTGATAGGGAGCTTTAAGCCTACTAGTTGATTTTATTCTGCAGCCAATCTTTTACAACTATGTTGATACACAGAAATCTTTTCAAAACCAGACCATCCCTGAAGTCTTTAGTTTGCATGCTCACATCCTGATGCTTACATGTTCCAATATCTAATTTGGTCACAGTAGTCTGGATAACCAAGGTCACATGCTGGGGTGTGCAAATGAAAGGAAAAACAGGATATGGGGTCTCTCTCTCCAGAAAGTTTGCACAGACTAACCCAGTGTGTTTTCTTTACTGATAAGGATTATAACAGCCTATTGTAGTGCACATGCATGTGTTCATAAAACTAAGGTTTCTCTGAAACACATTTAGCAAGATATATTAGATAAACATTGTGAGAGTCCTGAATCCACACTGGCCTGAGGCATCTCCCCCACTCTTTCCTAGCATCAGGAAAGCAAAAACACAGAGGTTCTGTGCTTATGGAGAGCTTCATCATTCCCACAAATCAGGCCTGAGAGACTTTCTGTGCCTCACTGTTCCCACAACTGCCCCTATTATAAATCAGGCAGACATCCTGTGCCTCCCGGTGTCAGACATTTTCTCCAGCTGCTACAGCCCACATCCCATACTCCTTTGTTTGGGTGCTCCAGCCTATCTCCCACCTATCTCCCACCACCCTTGGGACAAGTTCCCTATAAAACCCCAGCCCTACACCTGAGCCCAGAGTGCTTCTCTCTCTGAGGATACTCCTGGCAGTTCTTCACCCTAATAAAACTTTCTTTGCTCAGCATGATCTTGGTTGTAGTTCTCAGTCATGGTTGCAAACCCTAACAAGCATGTCTGAGAAAGCAGCAGCATGTTCTTGTGAAGCCTACATTCTCGAAAGGGCTCAATGTTCTTTTTGCTAGTAGATCATAAACTATCCTTAATCAGTACCTGAGGTCTCACTTTGTGTACTAGGAAGAAATTGTCTTCACTAAGAGTGCTCTGGCAGAAATCTTATTCTCCACAGTCACACTTTATCATATTTACAAACCTGCCTGGGAACAACCAGGTTGACCAGAGCTGAGTCCACTGTGTGTGTGAATGAACGTGACTTTTTGCTCATATCTAAATGCTATTCCCCTATTTTGGATTGCATATATGTTTGTGTGCTTATGCTTTGATTCATAGTAATTCCTCATGTTATGGAATTGATTTGCATTGAATACAAACTGCAAATAAAATAAGTGAAATGTTGAAAGAGAAAAAAAGAACCTATCCAAATGTTCCAATATATCCCATAAATTTTTTAAGTTTAAATTGGTGGACACAAACGAATAACTCCATCTTATTCTTCTATCTAACCCTCTCATTTATCCCTCACTCAATGCTGCTCAGCCTCTCCCAGTGCCTCTAACACTGACTGAGCTCACTGCAGAAGTGTCTGTCTCCCCACTGCATTGTGAACTTCTGCCTTCACTCAGCTCTATCTCCTGTGTTCACCACTCACTTAAATTCACTTCAATCCCTCCAATGTTAATAATGGAATTATTTCCTTAGCAATTCCATGATATAGAAGAGAAAAACCACAGTCTTTCATGTTTTTTCTCTGTAGGAAAATTCTTCATGGAGAAAGAAATGTTAATGTAAATGTTGGAAAGATATTATTGATCATCTTCTAGCCTGATACACTTGGACAAGGGTCCTACAAAAATGAAACTAGAACTATATTTATTGGATGCATAATGAAGTCTCAGACCAAGATGAGAGGCTGCCCATTTTCTCACAAAGGAGAATCCATTCATAGGACTCAACTGCAGTTGCATCATCATAAACTCAGGAGAGACTGGTGTATCTTCCTGTATTATCACCCAAATAGAGTGTGATAACTAAGGAGACCAAACTGGAGAAAGAAAGGAGACATCATTGCAGTCTTCCCAACATTCCTAGATAACACCAGTCATGAATCTCCACTCTTGGGAATAGCCTGCCACCATACCTACTCACAAGCACCTGAAGAGTGACATATGACCAACAGAGGGAGCCCTTTTCTTATCCAGGGTCAGGTAGAAGGCTTGAGTACTGTGACCACAAGGGCAGTTGTCATTCTAAGGTAAGTGACATATCCATGTGTCTACACACACACACCAGATCTCTAGGATTTTTTCATCTAAAAATTTCATTTCTACTGAATAGAAACCCTTCCTACCATCCATAACCACTCTTCTACTTTCTGTTTCTAGTATTTTGATTATTTTATTTATTTTAAAGATTTATTTTATTTATTTGAAAGACAGAGTTACAGAGAGTGGTAGAGCCAGAGAGAGAGGTCTTTCATCCACTGGTTCACTCCCCAAAACACCAAGATAACCAGAGCTGAGCCAATCTGAAGCCAGGAACCAGGAGTCTCTTCCAGGCTTCCCACTCAGGTGCAGGGGCCCAAGGTCTTGGGCCATCTTCTCCTGCTTCCCAAGGCCATGGCAGAATTCTGGATCAGAAATGGAGTGGCCAGGACTAGAACCAGCACCCATATGGGATGCTGGCACTGGAAACAGGAGCTTAAACCAACTGCCCCAGAGTGCCAGTCCCTCTGACTACTTTATTTATTTCATATGATTGGAATCTTACAGTATTTTTCCTTTGGGGACTGATATTTGTGGCT